>NC_084640.1:3646944-3973055 GCF_019802595.1 Syngnathoides biaculeatus | reverse complement strand
TGGATATTAAATTGTTGTAATCATGTACTTTCTATAAAATCTAATCACATAGCACAAACATGGGTTATTACAAACTGTTTTAAAATTAGAAAGTATGGAAAAATACCTTTATATTGTATAATAAATGCATCGACAATCAGTAATTCAATCCACTCAGCTCTCTGATTTATAATCGAATCAAATTGTGTGATGGTGAGAGACTCCCATCCAGTTGCTATCAGCCTAGAAGACTATTTCACAGCAGCTTTATTTGCACTTTCCTCAAAAAATATGACAAGTGTTTTGGCGAAATCTTTTTCTGAAACCATAAGGAAGGAGACGATCTTACGTTTGCGGATTTTTATTACAAAAAGCATTTGCAAAGAGAGGAAAGGTATAAGTTTTACATGTTGTCACCCTTTACTAAAGAGAGACTTAAATCCCTTTCAGTATATTAAAGTGAGAGAGACACAAAAAGACAAAACACCTGTATACACATGGAGCTGTTGGGAACATCATTAAATGAGGAATAGCCTGACCGGGAGAACACAGGGAGCCATAACAGGATTAAACCAGTGAAAATTGAAGGCAGAACCAAATTAATCAACATGTGGTATATACCCATCCATTTTCTTCACTGCTTATCCTCACAAGGGTTGCGAGGAGTGCTGGAGCCTATCCCAGCTGTCAACAGGCGGGGTACACCCTGAACTGGTTGCCAGCCATTCGCAGGGCACATTGAGACAAACAGCCGCATTCACAATCACACCAATGGGCAATTTAGAGTGTCCAATTAATGTTGCATGTTTTTGGAATGTGGGAGTAAATCGGAGTGCCTGGAGGAAACCCACGCAGGCACGGGGAGAACATGCAAACTCGACACAGGCAGGTCTGGGATTGAACCTGGGACCTCAGAACTCTGAGGACAACGTTTTACCAGCTGACCCACCGTGCCACCCTTGTTGTATATATGTAAAACATAAATCCAACAACACAGTTTCTCTACTTTTGATAAATCCAAACGAATCAATCCACAACTACTACTGCATCAATAAACTCTACCAATTAAAACCGAACATAAAAAACAAAGAAGGTCATCAAAACACTAAAAACTCAACATGTTGCTAAGTTCTAAACAATGACCTAAAAGAAAGTAAACGTAAACCAACAAAAAAACAAATATTAACCAGCAAGGAGAAAGTAAATCAAAGTAAAGCTAAAATCCTAAGAACGAAAGAGCATCTCATCATCCAACAACAAAACAACAACCTCACAGTTAACCAGAAATTCACACTGCTGGTTTAAGACAATTTATCATAATCGTCCAGTATGTAGTAGATACAGGATGAGGAACGTGAACAATGGTTGACATCATCCAGGCAGTCAGTTCAACCTCCATAGGACGACCTTCATGACCTTGATAACCTTTATGGTCTATTGCCATAGAGGATGAGAAGAGTGGAGGATTTAGGACCATCGGAGGTGCTGGGACCTTCACGCAGTGTGATGCTTGAACCCACGTAGCCCTTTCAGCGACTGTAGTGTTGGTCATGAAGAGAACTTGAAAAGGGCTCAGCCAGTGCTGATGTCTCCATGTTGTCCACGAGAGGATCTTTATCAGCATGAAGTCAACAGGTTTGACGTCATGCAAGGGTCTGTTTGCTGTCCGTGGTAGTGCTGTATGATCTTTTAGTGACATCAGAGTGCAGGTTACCCAAAGATGTGAAAAACCCGATCATGTTGTCCTCGAAAAGGTGCGTGTTCATTGGCAAGCTTGGAGGATGCAGTCCAACATTTGAAGGGCCTGCAAACAGGATCTCAAATGGAAACAGATTGTGCCTAGGATGCACAGGCATTCTCATACACATCAGATCAATTGGCAGATACTTGATCCAATTTAATTGAATGTCTTCACAACATTTACTCAATCTAGCTTTTAGTATCCTATTTCCTTCTTATACTGCAATGCCAGACTGGGGATGGTAACTACGTGTTTTGAGGTCAAACTGTAGACTACTGTTTCTGAAAACTGAGTCATCACTTCATTTAGAAAATGCTTCCCGTTGTCAGAAGAAAGATGTTCAGGAATTTCGGTCAACAATGCTTTTGCCACTGTAAACGGTGACGCATGCTTCACCTGAAATATTTTAATCCATTTTGAAAACATGCCTACCATAACTAGACAATGTTTTTTTCCGTCACAGGCTGTTAATTCTATGAATTCAATCATTACATTTTGGAATGGCTATGGTGGTGGTGGATGTACCAGCTGTTGTGTGAGTGGGTGCGGTTTACCAGAATTGAAGCCAACACGTGAGGCTAGAGATACAAAAACTGGCTGCAAAACCGGAAAACCTTTTTCTAAACCAATGACATTCCACAGCAGAAACCATCCCCCTTTTGAAACATGGTGCAACCCATGCGTTATTTTAGCAGAACAAAAGAAAAAACGTTGTGGGAGACAAGGCTTAACATCAGAGCCCATCCAAATGCCATTCTCAAAAGTCGCCCCGCACTGTCACCACACAGCAAGTTCAGTGGGAGTAGATAGTAATAGAAGGTCAGCGAGAGAGAGAGAGAGAGAGAGAGAGAGAGAGAGAGAGAGAGAGAGAGAGAGAGTGAGAGAGGAGGTCATGTGGAACAAAGGAAGAGGCAGTCGTGATGGAGCCATGGCAGCTGCGTCCACATGCATTTCCCTGGGGGACAGGGTCAAACAAGTTTGTGTGTGTCGCACATTTACACACCACAATAAGAGATGACAGAAGGACAGCATCAAGGAGAACTACAACCTTGTCATGGAGAACAATTGGATTACAATCAGATTTTAAAAATTCCCAGTAGTGCCAAAGTCATGGACCATGACAAAATCGTAGAAGGAGTTTTGGTAAATGGTGATTGATTTTTCCCTCCACCAAACGATACGTCTCTGTGAGTGCCTCCAACTCAGATGCTTGTGACGAGTAATGTGAAGGCAGTGGTGATGAAGCCACAACTCCAAAACGATCAACCACCGCAAAGCCGCTGCAGCAGGAACTAGTATCAGGATCACATGAAGTAGAGCCGTCTATAATCAAGACAAAATCAGGATTTCTCAATGGCATATCAGAGAGATCAACAGGAGGTGTACGTAAGTACTGTAATTTCACCACACAAGAGTGCGGCTTCCCCTCATCAGGGAGTGGAATGAGAGTAGCAGGGTTGAGAGTTTTGCAACATCGTACTGACGCATGAGGAAAGCCCAGCAACATTGTTTTGTATCGAAGCCAACGTGCAGGAGTCAATGGGCGTTGGTCTTGCAAGATAGAACTTACAGAGTGGGGGACATACAGAGAGAGCGGCGTGTACCCCACTTAGTCAAGTGTAGCAAGGACAGCCTATGCACAGGCTGCCACCGCACAAAGGCACGCAGGAAGACCTCGTTTCACTGGATCAAGTTGACGAAAGAAATACACCACTGGACGGAGACGGCGGCCATAGCACTGAAGCAACACTGATGTCATGTTTCCATGGCATTTTCTACAAACCAAACAAAGGGTTTGGATGATACAGGATCCCAAGACTAGGGTAGGGCCGCAAGGCAGACTTGAGGTATTTAAAGGCACTGGTATGCTCAAATATCCATTTAACATGCGATGAGGATTTCAGTGACCTGATGAAAATGATCTCTACCGATTGGTCAGACATCAGGATAGAGATAGGAAGGATGTGCACAGGGTCAGGGTGATGAAGGATAAAGATGGAATTATGTTGAGTGGTGCTGGTAGTGTGTGAATTAGATGGAAACAACGCTTTGATAATTTGATGAATGAAAAAAGTGATTGAGAAGGAAGAGTAGAAGAGGCAAGTGTGAAGGAGCAGGAAGTGACAATGATTAGTAATGGGGAAGTTAGAAAGTCACTGAAGAGGATGAAAAATGAAAACGCAGTTGGTCCTGATGACATACCTGTGGAGGTATGGAAGCAATTTGGAGAGGTGGCTGTGGAGTTTTTGCCCAACTTACTCAACGGAATAGTAGCGGGTGAGAAGATGCCTGAAGAATGGTGGAAAAGTAGAATAGTACAGGACGTATGAGGGCAGCAGAACAGTGGTGAGGTATGCCTGAAGAATTTAAGGTGGAGGTGGGGCTGCATCAGGGATCAGCTCTGACCTCCTTCCTGTTTTCTGTGGTAATGGATAGGCTGACAGATGAGGTTAGACTGGAATCCCCTTGCACCATGATCCTCACAGATGACATTGTGATCTGCAGTGAAAGCAGAGAGCAGATGGAGGATCAATTACAAAGATGGAGGCATGCACTGGAAAGGAGAGAAATGAAGATTAGCCAAAGTAAAACAGAATAAATGTGCGTGAATGAGATGGGTTGAGGGTGGAGAGTGAGGCTCCAGGCAGAAGACATAGCGAGGGTGGACGACTTCAAATACTTGGCATCAACAATCCAGAGCAATGGTGAGTGTGGTAAGGAAGTGAAGAAATGGTCCAAGCAGGTTGGAACAGCTAGCGGAAGATGTCTGGTGTGTTATGTGACAGATGCGTCTCCACTGGGATGAAGGGTAAAGTTTATAAAACAGTCGTGAGGCCAGCCATGATGTACGGTAGAGACGGTGGCACTGAAGAGATAACAGGAAGCAGAGCTGGAGGTGGCAGAAATTACAATGTTGAGGTTCTCTCTAAGAGTGAGCAGGTTGGGTACGATTAGAAATGAGCTCATTAGAGGGACTGCCAAAGTTGGATTTTTTGGTGACAAGATTCGAGAGAGCAGACTTCTATGGTTTGGATATGTCCAGAGGTAAGAAAGTGAGTGTATTAGTAGAAGGGTGCCGAGGATGGAGGTGCCAGGCAAAAGAGTGAGAGGAAGACCAAAGCGAAGGTTGATGGATGTTGTGACGGAAGACATGAGGACACTGGGTGTTAAAGAGGAAGATGCAGGAAATAAGCTTAGATGGAAAACGATGACACGTTGTGGCAACACCTAACGGGACAAGCCGAAAGGAAAAGAAGAAGAAGAAGAGCCGTTCATAAGTAGAGGCACCACTATACTGTTCTCAGTTCCCAAACTGAGTGTTTTTAAAAGGAAAGGTGAAGTAACACAGTGGTAAACATCCCGCTGTCTCAGATTTTCTGGAACATGTTGCAGGCCCACCTCCTTGATCAATCGCTGTATCATGGTGAAAGGATTGTGTGTGTCCCAGTGATCTTAGGAACTCGTCTGTTGTCTGGGGCTTTATGCCCCCGGCAGGGTCTCCCATGGCAAACAGAACCAAAGTGAGGGATCAGACAAAGCATGGCGATAAAAAAAACAACCAAAAAAAATTAAGAGTACGTTGATGTAATCACGTTTTCGCTTGCTTGGTTGCGAGTCGCCTGGGGCAGGCCTGGAGGTAAGGCTCAAAGGCTAGCACCTGGTGGTCGCCTCTGGACCAATGGGGCTCAACCGGCCAAAGCCTGGACAAGTAACGCGAACCTCCTTCCATGTGCTTACCACCTGTGGTAGGGGCCATAGGGGTGGGTTGCAGTGGATGCTGGGCGGTGGCCACCAAAGGGCTCTCAGAACATGGAAGGGCACCTCTGTGGCAAGGAAGTAGCCTGAGCTGTTGTGTGAGGTGAGGTTCACCATAGTGAATGAGAGGGTAGTCTCCTTCCTTCTTCGAGTTTGGGGATGGGTCCCAAGTGTGGGTTGGTAGGTAGGCAGGTACAGTGAAGAAAAGTGAAATTCTCATGCATGTCCACTGTGAGAGAGATAATCTAAAAAATTAAATGCAAAAAGATGACATGCTGAGGCGACCCCTAACGGGACAAGCCAAAACAAAAAGAAGAAGAGGAAATCAGTGATCTGGACAGGGTGAGAATGCACGACATAGACAAAATCAGAATCATAGGGATGAAATGTCTACAATAAGCGCACATTCCCAAAAACGACAATGTCACGTCCCATCGGAACGAGAGGTAGGACCCAAATGCAGGAACTCGGAAGACGCAAGGTAGTTCAAGAAGAGACACGTTTATTGTATGCAGAGGTCAGGGATCGAGCAGGCAGTCCGGTGCAGCAGCAGTAGTTCGGACGTCGGGCGAAGAGAACAGATGAGCGGACAGGCAGGAGTCGGTACACGGGGAAACAATCAACGCAGGCAGAAGTGTCAAGGAGTCAGGCTTACAGTGTTGGTCGGAGAACGGACGAAAGTCGGTACACACAGTTTCAATCAGGGATACGAGAGTGCTGGAACGGGACATAAAGCTCAACGAACTGGCGCCGACCAGTCGTTATCGGGGTCATATAAATATAGCGGATAATCAGCCCGCATGAGGCACAGGTGTGTGCCTCCCAATTAGCGCAGCTGCACGGGCACCCGCACAGTTCGTGCTGAAGCGGCAGGATCATGACAGACAACACTTGTTTCTTTGTGAGTAGTTTGGATGTGTCAACAATAGCCTTCACTCAAGCTGGAAAAAGCATTTTCCTTCAAAGAGTGAGGATGTGTCCTAGAAACTTAACTTCTTGTGATAAAAATTGCAGTTTTGATAAGGATACTTTGTGGCCTTCTGACGCAAGGTGTTTTAACAAAGCAATCGTATCAGTTTCACAGTGGTCTTTGGTGCGCGCAGCAATCAACAAATCATCAATGTATTGCACCAAAACTGTGCCCAGTGGTTGTACGGATGAGTGCCTCGCATAAGATGATGGGGTTGCATGTCAACCCGTGACACAAGTGCATCCAAGTGTACATTTTCCGTTGAAAGTGAAAGCGAATCAAAATTGTGAATCTTTGTGAACTGAAACAGAAGAAAATGAATTATAAAGGTCAACAAGTGAAAACCATATCATGCCATGTGGAATTTGGCTTAAAATGGTATCAGGGTTTGGCACACAATGAACTGGAGCATTTATTACACCATTAACAGCTTGCAAATCTTGAACAAAACGGCATGTGGTTGGCTGACCTCGAGGTCTGTTTTTTTTTTTTTTTTTTTTTACCGAAAATATTGGTGTTTGAACTGGTGAATTGTCACATCTGCACGCAATGCAGATTGATGCTGTACAAGGCAAGAAAATGATTTAGGCTCAGGCTGAACAGGTGGACATTTTTTTAATTAGCCCAAGATCTTCCTTCCTGGTAGCCCACAGTATTGGTGGAACTTCCTCCAGCAATGTCCGTAGACGTTTGTGTGAAATGATTAAGATTGGAACAAGGTTTAGTTCGATGTGAGATAAACGGAGCACAGGGCACGTGTGCGTGCATTAAGTCCTCTTCTCCTTGAATTAATAGCTTCTGCAAAGCACATTTTCGGATTTGTTTTTGGTGTCCAATCAGGCGCGCACTGACATCAATAAACAAATGCGCCTACATCCTACCATTTCGTTGCTGTTTTGCCCAAGAAATGTGTGATGCTGAGCAGACAACATCAAGGACAGACAGCCGCACAGGTGTTAGTGAGACAGATGCTGTGCAAAATTATTTGTCATAAAAAAAGGTCACTGACTATATATATATGTATATATATATATATATATGTTACTGATATTGATTGGACCCGCAGGATGTGAGTGTCCTAACATGGCACAAGGCAGAAAAATAGTAGGCTTGCTGATCAAGAATGAGGAAAAAAAACGGTTTGAATGCCTGCTACTTTTGACTTTCATTAATCTGTAGCGCTTTCCCGACGGAAGGACATGGAAGAGCTAGTAGCCAGGATGTGGAGGATCTGAAAGAATCCTGCCTGCTCTAGACCTAGCAATCCGTTCAGCGGTTTTGATTGTCCGTTGCAGTCTGAGTTTGTTCTTTTTTGTGGCGGCCCCATACCAGGCTGTGATGGAGGTACACAGTTCTGATTGGATAACCGCTGTATAGAACTGTCTCAACAGCTCTTGTGACAGGCTGTGCTTCCTCAGAAGGCACAAGTACATCCTTTGCTTGGCTGTTTTGAGGATGGAGTTGATGTTAGTCCCCCACTTCAGGTCCTCTGAGACTGTAACACCCCAGACTTTGAAGGCCTCGCCGGTTGACACAAGACAGTTGGACAGCGTCAGGGGCAGCTGCGATGAAGGATGCCTCCAGGAGATGGCAGGCGAGACGCCAAGCTGGAGAAGTTTGGAGGAGAGGTGTTCAGGGATGATTGTATTAAACGCAGAGCTGAAATCCATGAATAGGATCCTTGCATAGGTACTGCCACTGTTAAGATATTCAAGGATGAAGTGCAGACCAATGTAGACAGCATCATCCGCAGACTTGTTTGCTCGACAGGCAAAGTGCAGTGGGTCCAGTTGGGGACCTGTGACACACGTGTGGTGGTCCAGCACACCGTGTTCAAAGGACTTCATGACCACAGATGTCAAGGCAACAGGCCTGTAGTCATGAAGACCTGAGACTGCTGCTTTTTTGGGGACCGGTATAATGATGGAGCGTTTTAAGCAGGTTGGTACTTCACACTGTTGTAGAGACCTGTAGAAGATCTTTGTGAACACAGGAGGAAGTTGGTCTGCGCAGACTGTGAGGCAGGATGGGGACACAAGGTCTGGGCCCAGCACTTTGTTTATCTAGATATAGATTACTTTTATTTACCCAGAAAATGGAGTAAGAGTTAATGACCTCACTAGTTTGGATCAACTGTATACATGCTATTATCACCAAAAAAATAAAATGGAAATAACTGACAAAAATGTCACAGGTTCCCAGCACATTAGAGAATGTGACATCTCATCACAGCAGGTAATGTGAGGTGTCCAAGGACTGGTGTATTTAATCAACCAGATGCAACCAAGATTAATATGATCCATCTGTGTGATTATAATTTCATTAATACTTTTCTACAGCTCTGATTTATGGTTCTCCATGCATGTTTAGGTTTGGGTGTTTGTGTCTATTCACTTTCTCTTTGTCCCTCAGTCATGACATGTTTGTCATTAGTGGATAGACTGTGCACGGGAGAGATTAAACAATAATTAGTATGTCAGTTTAATATTTTCTCTTGATTTTAAATGGCAGAATGGAAATAACTGAAGGTCTTTTGAGACATCTTTATTTCAAGAATAATCATTTTTTTCTCCCTGATAAACCAACAAGCATACCTGATATATTTTCAGATCGAGCTACTTGCTAAAACTCAGAACCGCCTCTGGTGATGGCTGTTTTAGTGGCCTCAAGTTTATATACTTGGCCTTACTTTTTCTGAATGCGGAACTGAAGTCCACAAACAGAACCCTCTTATAGGTTCTCACGCTGTCAAGGTGTTAAAGAATGAAGTGCACACCCAAGTTGACTGCATCATCTGCAGACCTATCTGCTCAATTGGCAAACTGCAGTGGGTAACAGCCGAGGAAATCAAAATCTCTTGAAGTGGTCCATCACTTGGACTTCAGGACCACAGATGCCAGGGGCTGTAGTCATTCAGACCCTAGATTTCAGGCTTCTTTGGGGCCGGGATGGCAGTGCGACGTTTGAAATGTGTTGGTTCTTTTCACAGTTCCAGAGACCTGCTGAAGGCGAATAGGCAGGATGGGGACACAAGCTCTTGCTTTATTTATCTTTTTGTTGTTTGAAGATGCATCTCACTTCCTGTTTGTGGCTGGTGAACCCAGAATTCAGAGGTGTTGATGTGGCCAGTGGTGCAACTTGATGAGTGCGTGGAGTCAAAGTGTCCATTTCAAATCTGCAGTAAAAGCTGTTCAGGTCATCAGTTTGCCTACTATTATAGTCCACTAGGGGAGATCATCTCTTATAATTGGTTAGTGTTTGTAATGCTGCCAGACTGAATGGGAGTCTTTGGCCCCAAACTGTTTTTCTGTTTTTGCTGCATAATCCCTCTTTTCCAATGTTATTTTTTTTAGTCAGCTGGTTTCTAGTGCGATTGTACAGGGCCCTATACCCACTATGATATGCGACCTGTTTAGCCTGGTGAAGTTGTTTAAGTTTAGCAGTAAACCGTGGCTTGTTGTTATTGAATGTGTGAAAGGCTTTTAACATCTCCTCACAGAAATGAACATATGATGTAACAGCATCCATATATCCATCCAGGCTGCTAGCTGAAATTTCAAAGACACTAGAATTTTGACAGTTTGAATTTTGCCTTGTTGGTCCACTTTTTCACTGATTTTACTGAAGCCTTTGCAGACATAAATTCTTGCCTGAATGTAGGTATTAAGTAAATTAAGCAGTGGAGGAACCCAGGGCAGCATGGTGAATTGCACGCTATGTGTTGTTTTTGTTGTATAGCAGTTGTCTCAAGTGTTGTTTTCCCTTGTTGGATAATCTGTGTGCTGCTTGTATTTTGGGAGTGTGTGGTTGAGTTTAGTTTTGTTAAAATCTCCCTAGAGTAATCCCTGAAATGAGCCAAAGTAAACACTCAACACCAGTGTGAAAAATTATCAGTAAAAGGGTAAATCACAGCATTAAGATGTAATTTAATGCTGAATCTGCATGACATTTTAATGTGTGCAGTATATTGAACACATGTTGGTATGCATAACACAATCCATATGCTACTGAATGATCTACACACATGGAGTGAGCTATGGGACGACTGCTATATAGTAAACCTTTTCACTTCATATAAACAGTATATTAACTAAATAGTTGACTGACTAATAATCCATGATAAGGCATTTTGTTAAGCATCTACTTGCTTTTTTAATGGTCCATGGAGTGACACGACATCACGATAACACACAAAATGATGATTGAACACCTTAAAATTCTTAACTAGCCAACAGCAACCCTCTGTGTCTTTAAAGGTTACTATACATTCAGCATTATCACTTAAAATTTTCACTTGATTTTTCATTTACTATACATTGTAAATGGAAAGCAAGGTTTACCATTTGTAATGTGCAGCTACAGATAATGGAACTTGACTGGTGGGTAAATGTTTTTCCCCCGCTGCTACACCAAAAAATGGAGCCTCCCCTGATGAGCCTGTCAGGATGAAAATGACCTTGAAACATGCCGCACCTTGTGCCCTGGCAATGCATGTGGATTACCTTATCCACTGTTAATAAACATATAACTGATAGCTGACATAGTGTATTACTGTATTCACTATGTTCACTATATAGCGTTAACATAAATTCTAGGTTTAACTTGAACTTGATAACTCAGTGTTGTGATTATTGTAAAATGTAAATGAGAAGAGGTTTAAATTATTTTAGTAAATTTTGTGACATTTGTGTTTCGTGGTGTGCTGTTAGTTTTCTCATGGAAAATATGTATGTGCCTTGGCTCAATCAAGGCTTGGAAAAACTGGGCCGTTGCTTAATCACCGACAATCGTATAATTTCTGTGTCAACAGTGTGATCCTGGAGAAGCTACCAAGCTGCTTTATGACCTTCTGTACACAGAGCCCATCAAGATTGTGCTGATGCCTGGGTGCAGCTCTGTGTCCACACTAGTGGCTGAGGCCGCTCGCATGTGGAACCTCATTGTGGTAAGATTCACATTCACCATAATGAGAGACATACTGTACCTGTATCAAATTCATATTTTACCACACACCATAACAGAGTTAAGAAAAATAGTTTTTTTTAAAGCTCTACCAACATGTATGGCATGATATTTAGTATGTTTTTAATATATAAAAAAAAAGGCAGCCAGAATGGACCCATCTGTTTTTTCACCACACGTTATGATGTTGTCATATATGGATTTTTGTATCTCCTGCCATGAATATCCTCTTGAGGCATTAATTTTGGAGAAGAAGCAGGGAGTGATGCTTTTTCCAGACGCCCACACTGGCTGCTTCGTGTGTTTATACCAGTTTTACCGACAGGAAAGTAGCTGTTTCCTGAGTATTAGCCAAACTGCTGTCTCGTTGGATTGCTGGATATTGCTCGAACATTCGGGAGGGGGGATTCACACGTTTCCAAAACACCCGGTTCGTCGTGAAATATAATAGTTAGGGGGGAACGACGCAATCCTCTCTGTAGTAACAAAAGATCCACATCATAATAACTTTATCAACTACGTAGGTCATGGGTGTTAAATGTGTTGATGTGCGCGGCTGCGGTGTTCGTTGTCGTTGCTCGCGGCCGCGGCATTCGTTGTCGTCACTCGTGGCTGCAGTGTACATTGTCGTCACTCGCGGCCGCAGTGTTCGTTGCCCATAACCGCCACAGAGGTGGATCAGGCGGTTTGGCAGGAAGATAAAGGAGACCCCCCCCCCCCCCCCACCCACACACACACACACACACACACACACACCGGCTAGTTACTTTGCCCGGCATGGGTCCTCCCGAGTACGCTACATACTGTCAAACATACAGTCGGGGAGTCTGTCGTTTGTTAGAAGTGATCCGGATATAATCTAAATATGGCTCGAAACAATGGGGTAATATTGCCCCGGTTACTTCATTCAATTGTTAGATGTTCTCTTATTTAAAAAGATTTTCCGTGTCAGAAGGGGTGTCATAAAAATCCAAAAATCTCTGTTGTTCCTCTCCCATAGCAGGTGGCACAGCGTCTTCTCAATGGCGACTCTCCCAGTGTGACAGTTGTAAATGACGTAGCAGGCAATATGGCTACCACTGGGATGTCGAGTGAGACTTCCGCAACTTTGAGCATGAATTACACGTTCTCGCTAAGTTGTTTTTTTTTTGGGGGATAGACATTGAAGTCAATAATACGATATGTAATTTTCATAACAATACCAATTTTACAATGTATATAGCATGTCAGTAGACCTTTAAGCATGATTCACATTTTTTTAAGAAGTGTATGACAACACAAGTATACATTGTACAATAATAAGAGAAAAATACATTTCAAGGTGATATAGTGTTGAAGAATGAAAATATACAAAATAAAAAGGTATTATGGAAATGTCAGCCAGGTATGGATTGGCTCTATAGAGGCAATGTAAGTAAAGTAAGACATTGACATTCCTGATAGCGAGCACCCATCCATTCATTATAAGACCCACTTATCCTCACAAGGGTCGCGGGAGTGCTGTAGCCTATCCCAGCTATCTTCGGGCAGGAGGTGAGGTATACCCAGGATTGGTTGCCAGCCGATCGCAGGGCACATAGAGACAAACAACCAGTAACGCTCACAATCACATCAAAGGGTAATCTGGAGTCTCCAATGAATGCATCTTTTTGGGATGTGGGAGGAAACCGGAGTACCCCAAGAAAACCCACGGAGGCACAGGGAGAGCATACAAACTCCACACAACCGTGGCAGAGATTTGAACCACTCTCCTCAGAACTCTGAGGTCGATGCTCTAATCAGCATATTTGTATGTATTCATATTTTTTATGATTCAGACTTTTATCCCTAAGGCTCATGGGGGAAGCCCACTGGAGTATCTGGTGTGTATTAAATTAACGACTGTAATATAAATATATTGAAACTTTACAGCCCTCTATAAAAACACTGAACTTACATGATAAATATTATGCACTTTTTTCTCGTTACTCCGACACATGCATTTTATTGAACCACCTTTTATCAACAAAAAAGTTAACCTCAGCTCTAATGTAAAACTTAAAAGTATAAAGCTTAAACTTTGATAAGAAGTGTTAAAGAATATAGCAGGTAGCCAGTAGAACACTAGCTATGTCTTGCAGGATTTGCTGGTGTCAGAATATTTTACTTAACTTTTAACGTGTCTTGTTCCCAAATATTTAATTTGGCTTCTGAATTACTTAATCATTAGGTCTATAATAAGATGTTCTGTTACAGGTAAGAATTTGTGGATGTTTTTTTTCCCGCCAAACTCCTTCTGGGATATTTTATGCAATAACATCCATTATTCTGAAAAGTGTCATGCCAAAACGTTCTTATCCAAGAAATGCACCTGTATGTCTTCACATCCAGCTTCTATGCTTTCCTTCCATGTCATATTAAATAATCAAATATAACTTTTGAAAAAAAAAAAAAAAAAAAAAAAAAAAAACAAAGTGGATGAATGTTAACCATCAGTGTCTCTCTCAAGGTATCTATGCAATACAATAAAATATATTGTAAACATTGTCCTGGTGGCAGGCCTCTAAGTGTCTCATTTCTCCTTATTTTCTTTCTTTTTTTTAATGAACGTGCAGCAATTATGCCATTTTGTTCTTTGGCCATTGTCGGTAACAGGCACTCTCTTCCATGTTTCATGCAGTTGACAATTTATGTGATTGTGTTCCTCGACTTGCTTCCGAAAGAATGTGACCCATATTCCTTTACCATTGTACATCAATGTGACTAAGGTACAGTACTATACAGGGCTTTGTGGAAGTGGATTTCTGAATGCCAACGTTAGATGAGAAGCTGGCTAGCTTCAATGCATTGTTTATTCACAGTGCTGCTACATAATTCACACTACTATTCACACCTGTGTTTAGTTTTGTGAGTCCAACTATTCTGCAGGCTATCAACTAGTGGGAGGAAGCCAGAGAATCCATAGCAAACCTACAAAGTATACAGGGACCATAGAGAGATGTGTAAACTCACACAGAGATGCTTCAACTGGCTGGCCAGGGGCCACAACCCTGGCAGAGAGTTTTAATCCAGACGTATCCAGCATTTCCAAAACCAAAAGGATTGTTATTTATCTAATAACCAGATGCTACTATAGATGGTCCGCAATACCACATCATGGTAGCTGTAGATATTCTGATTGTGTACAAAGTTATTTCTCTTTTCAAGGTGACAGGAAGGAATACTTTTGGGAATCGAATTACCCAAAACTGTTGCTTCATGTGCTTAAGTGTATTTTTAACCACTTTGAATCACTGTAAAATCAATAGGTTGAATGTAGTAAATAAGCTAAATAACTGACATTGAGCTTCTGCGCTGGCTCACCTTTATTGCAAAACCAATGACATTCCTCTTCATACCGGTAATCTGCAAGAAAGAAGTTTAAAACTGTTGATAATTTCCTTCTTAGTGAACAAGGGACCAAACAAATTCCGTTGAAAAGAATAAAAACAATCCTAAAGCTTTATGGCTCTCTCAGTCGAAAAGGCTCCCGACCCCTGCATTAAACATTTGTGTACTGTATTTTGCATCTTTGGTGCATCGCTGTGGAACTCATCATTGATGACTTGCTACAGTTCCTCTCCCTCCTGCATTGCATCAGGAATATCCCATCTTGCTCCCACCGCATGTCAGCCTCTGTGCCGTCCATGGCCTTTGTAAGGGAAAAGTTTTTATTCCCAAGATTTTGGGTTGCGCAGCACAGTCTCTCTCCCTCCATTCGGCTCAAATTTGTAGCAGCTTTCACTATGGTGTCAGATGCTATCAAAACAATGTGAGTGTCATAACCCAGCGGCATTGGGGGTATAGACCGTTCGTGTTTATTCCTTGACAGGCCAGTGCATTTAACTTTTCTTCAGATATTTTGTCAGCTCAAGAATTTTTATTGATGAAAATTTTTAAATATCGTTTCATATCATGTTCTACCAATATCAGTTGAAATTGGAAATGATGATTTCTGAGTTTTAAATTTTAGTTTTCTATTTTAGTTATGTATTTGTTTATTTTATTTTTAATTTACAGTTACGCTATATTAATCCAGTGAGTTATTTTAAGGTCAACCCTAATCCCACCCGCAACTTTATCTGCGAGTATGACTGACCACACCTGTACATTTTTCAAATATGAGTGTGTGTGTATGTATATATATATATATATATATATATATATATTAAAGGCAACTCATTAGTGAGGAATGTGGTCGAGTGTATCAGTACAACACGACGTAACACGTTTGAGACTTAAACGTTAATAGTAATTACAACAGATCAACTTCTTGTTGATGAAATGTGATTTTGTGCTATCCAGTGAAATCTGCGCTTGGCCCTTGGGGAACATCTGCCTATTTTTTTTTTTCAGTCAGGACTTAGAAATTTTACTTTCAATTTTTGTCTGAATTTTGTTCACAGATATCGCCAGAATGCTCCACAGCTATCCATTTTTTCAAAAACCCCCTAGTGCTCGCATTTGTATTTTCAGGAATTTTCAAGTCCACTTTCATCTCTAATTAACTTTTTGAAAATATTTTGGGAAAAATTCACGGATTATTTTCAAAAAATTACGATATGTGCGCACGAGTGTGGGTGCTTTTGGAAAAAAGAGCGCTTATGTGGACAAAGCTAAATTTTCTAACTGTGAGCTGGTAGCTGAACTGTCATGGAAGAAAATTGAGTGGCAAAAATGAATTACTTCCAGAGCTTAATGCCACCACAATGATATAGGAACATTGTGTATTGAAGCCTGATGAAGGCAGCTGTCCTGCTCACGCCAATAAGATGATACTATAGGTCAAATTTGTATGAAGTCGTAACAAAGACGTGCGGTCTTAAGACTTAAAACCACAGTGTGTCAAAATCCATTTTAAACACAATCATCCTACCCAATTTCTTCAGTTGGGAACAAAAAACAGGGTGGGGCATTTCCTGTTTCACATCAGCTTGCAATGATGGAACCCCTTGCCCAAAAATGCAAATACAAATGTGACAATGTACAGTATATTATGTACGTGTGCGTAAAGTATAGCATTTGTCACTGTTGTTATAAATGTAGGCATTGGACATGTTGACAAAGCCTGCAGACTTTTGAAAAGTTGTACAAATCTTGAATTAAATCAAGTTGCTTTGATTTACTTATTATAGGTCACACGATAGGCATGATTGGCTGCCCTAAATACAGGAGGCAGCCAGCGGGCCTGCGGCGTTTCATAGTGGCTTCATTTCTTAAACGTAATCAAAGGAGGCATGTCTGTATATAAGAATATTCTCACCCAAAAGAAGAAAGGGTCCCAATTAGTAATATATATATATATATATATATATATATATACAGTGCCTTGTGAAACTATTCAGCCCCCTTGAGCTTTTCAACCTTATGACACATTTCAGGCTTCAAACATAAAGATATAAAATTTAAATTGTTGTCAAGTATCAACAACAAGTGTGACACAATTGTGAAGTGGAACGAAATTTATTGCATATTTAAAACTTTTTTAACAAATAAAAACCTGAAAAGTGGGGCGTGCAATATTATTTGACCCCCTAGCATTAATACTTTGTAGCGCCACCTTTTGCTGCAACTACAGCTGCAAGCCACTTGGGGTATGTCTCTGCCAGTTTTGCACATCGAGAGACTGAGACTGAAATTCTTGCCCATTGTTCCTTGTGAAACAGCTCAAGCTCAGTGAGGGTGGATGGAGAGTGTTTGCGAACAGCCGTCTTCAGCTCTGCCCACAGATTCTTGATTGGATTCAGGTCTGGACTTGGCCATTGTAACACCTGGATATGTTTATTTGAGACTTTTTATGGATATCTTTGAGAAATGGCTTTCGTCTT
Organism: Syngnathoides biaculeatus; assembly: GCF_019802595.1. NCBI lineage: Eukaryota > Metazoa > Chordata > Actinopteri > Syngnathiformes > Syngnathidae > Syngnathoides > Syngnathoides biaculeatus. Next base: position 3,955,801 of record NC_084640.1, on the reverse strand, counting down.
GCCACTCTTCCATAAAGGCCAGATTTGTGCATTGTACGACTGATTGTTGTCCTATGGACAGTCTCTTCCACCTCAGCTGTAGAGCTCTGCAATTCATCCAGAGTGATCATGGGCCTCTTGGCTGGATCTCTGATCAGTCTTCTCCTTGTCCGAGGTAAAAGTTTAGAGGGACGGCCGGGTTTTGGTAGATTTGCAGTGGTCTGATATTCCTTCCATTTCAATATGATTGCTTGCACAACCTGCTCACTCCGAGCGAGAACCTCAACATCTTCATTTCTGCTACCTGGAGTTCTGCTTCGTGTTGTTTCTTCAGTGCCACTGTCTCTAATCCGTACATCATGGCCGGCCTCACCACTGTTTTGTAAACTTTGCCCTTCACCTAACAGAGACTCTTCTGTCACATAACACACCAGCCACCTTCCGCCAGCTGTTCCAACCTGCTTGGACCGGTTTCTTCACTTCCTTACCACACTCAACGCTGCTCTGGATTGTTGAACCTAAATATTTGAAGTCGTCCACCCTTGCTATCTCTTCTCCCTGTAGCCTCACTCTTCCCCATCCACCTTTCTCATTCACACACATATATTCTGTTTTACTTTGGCTAATCTTCATTCCTCTCCTTTCCAGTGCATGTCTCCATCTTTCTAATTGTTCCTCTGCATGCTCCCTGCTTTCACTGCATATCACAATATCATCTGCAAACATCATGGTCCTAGGGGATTCCAGTCTAACCTCATCTGTCAGCCTATCCATTACCACTGCAAACAGGAAGGGGCTCAGAGCTGATCCCTGATGCAGTCCCACCTCCACCTTAAATTCTTCTGTCACACCTAAGGCACACCTCACCATTGTTCTGCTGCCATCATACATGTCCTGTACTATTTTAACATACTTCTCTGCCACACCAGACTTACACATGCAGTACCACAGTTCCTCTCTTGGTACTCTGTCATAGGCTTTCTCTAGATCCACAAAGACACAATGTAGCTCCTTCTGACCTTCTCTGTACTTTTCCATAAGCATCCTCAAGGCGAATAATGCATCTGTGGTACTCCATCTAGGCATGAAACCATAGTGTTGCTCCCAGATACTTACTTCTGTCTTGAGTCTACCCTCCACTACTCTTTCCCATAACGTAATTGTGTGGCTCATCAACTTCATTCCTTTATAATTCCCACAAGTCTCAACATCGCCTTTGTTCTTAAAAATGGGAACTAGAACACTTTTCCTCCATTCTTAAGGCATCTTTTCGCCCGGTAGTATTCTGTTGAATAAGTTGGTCAAAAATTCCACAGCCATCTCTCCAAATTGCTTCCATACCTCCACTGGTATGTCATCAGGACCAACTGCCTTTCCATTTTTTCTTCTCAAAGTATTCTTTCCATCTATTTAGCACACGACTGGCACCAGTAAACACATTTCCATCTCTATCCTTTATCACCCTTACCTGCTGCACATCCTTCCCATCTCTATCCCTCTGTCTGGCCAACCTGTCGGGATCCTTTTCTCCTTCTTTCATGTCCAACCTGGTGTACATGTCTTCATATGCCTCTTGTTTAGCCTTTCCCACCTCTACCTTTGCCCTACGTCACATCTTGATGTACTCCTTTTGCCTCTCCTCAGTCCTCTCTGTGTCCCACTTCTTCTTCGCTAATCTCTTCCTTGTATGACTGCCTTTATTTTGGGGTTCCACCACCAAGTCTCCTTCTCCCCTTTCCTACCAAAAGACACACCAAGTACTCTCCTGCCTGTCTCTCTGATTACCTTTACTGTCGTAGTCCAGTCTTCCGGGAGTTTCTGCTGTCCATCGAGAGCCTGTCACACGTCTTTCCAAAAGGCAGCACAACATTCTTCCTTTCTCAGCTTCCACCAGATGGTTCTCTGCTCTATCTTCGTCTTCTTAATCTTCCTACCCACCACCAGAGTCATCCTACACACCACCATCCTTCGCTGTTGAGCTACACTCTCCCCTACCACTACTTTACAGTCAGTAATCTCCTTCATATTACATCGTCTGCACGAAATATAATCCACCTGCGTGGTTCTACCTCCGCTCTTGTAGGTCACTATATATTCCTCCCTCTTCTGGAAATAAGTGTTCACTAGAGTCATCTCCATCCTTTTTGAAAAGTCCACCACCATCTGTCCCTCAAAGTTCCTTTCCTGGATGCCGTACTTACCCATCACTTCATGTTTCCTTTACCAATATGTCCATTACAATCTGCACCAATCACAACTCTCTCGCTATCTGGGATGCTCAGAACTACTTCATCTAGTTCCTTCCAGAATTTCTCTTTCAACTCTAGGTCACATCCTCCATGTGGGGCATAGCCGCTAACCACATTATACATAACACCCTCAATTTCAAATTTTAGTCTCATCACTCGATCTGATACTCTTTTCACCTCCAAGACATTCTTAGCCAGCTCTTCCTTTAAAATAACCCCTACTCCATTTCTCTTCCCATCTACTCCGTGGTAGAATAATTTAAACCCTGCTCCTAAACTTCGAGACTTACTACCTTTCCACCTGCTCTCTTGGATGCACAGAATATCAACCTTTCTCCTAATCATCATGTCAACCAACTCCTGAGCTTTTCCTGTCATACTCCCAACATTCAAAGTCCCTACACTCAGTTGTAGGCTCTGTGCGTTCCTATATATATATATAATATATATATATATATATATATTTTTTTTTTTTAGATATTTATTTTTTTACATTTTGTTGACCGCATGATTTGTCACTTTAAATTGCTCCCTTTGCACGATTCACATTGTTAACACAATTATCTATATAGATTTTACATCTTGCACATCTGATAAGAAATAGTTCCTATAAACAGAAATGTCTCTTGTTCTTGTTGCTATGTTGTTCCTTGTGGAAGGCCACGATTTGTTTGATTTCCTGGCCGATTTCTTTTGATTTAAACTTACATATTGTCAGTGCACCTATCAGGAGTTTTCAAAGCCTTGACCTCATCATCTGGGCTTCTCCATGTTCTTTAAAGACATAGTACAGGTACTTTTTGTGTATGTAAATTTTTGAACAGGAAGAAAATAATATTTATATTTGTCATTATCTGTACCCTCCAGTTGTCTTTTCAGAATCAGAATCATCTTTACTTTGCAAAGTATGACAAAAACACGCAGCACATTTGCCACTGGTTTTTGGTGTCGCTCGAGTACACTAACAGAGAGTCAATTGACAGAGAATACTTTTGAGATAGACATTGGAAAAAACAGTCACAAACCAATGAAAGCTTGCTAGTAAATTGTTAATGGTGGTAATTTTTTTTGACAATTGTACAAAAAGATGCACAGTCATCTAGCAATTCGAGCAGTTTGAATGACTATTAGAGCAATACTCCAGTGCAGTGACCATTGTGCAAAGGGCACAGAGATTTCAAGAAATGTATGCAGTTTCAAGTGCTAGTAATGTGATAATCTGTGACAATGTTGATTGTGCTAATGTTGCAGATCCTCCTCAGTGTCATGTGCAAGTGGTACATGTGCTACTTAGTGAGTGGCCATTATTGGTTAACAAGGAAGAAGTGCTAACCAGGGCCAAACCCACTTAGCTTCACAGATCTGACAATATCGGACATTCTCAGGGCAGCACCGACTGCCGGAGAAAAATTCCTAGTATGTTTTTACACACTTGGCCATTAAAGCTGATTGTGATTCTGAAGAATGATCATAGCTACGTTTTTCACTCGCAAACACACACCTGCACCAAAGTGTTTCACTGGAAAAAAGGTGCAACAGTAGAGCCGTGCCAGCCAGCCTGAGGAACTATAAAATGTGCCTGAGTTGCTATTAATATTTTCTTGTGTTTCCAACATCATAGATTGATTGTTAAAATTACAGTATTAGTAAAAACTAAAATATTTTTCATTTTAAAGGGAAATGCTTATTAAACCAGAAGAAAATGGATGGAGTGTCAGGGGCATGGCCAAGCCACTGCCCCAGGTGGAGCTGCCTCTGGCAGCAGTCCCACACCTGCACTGCATGGACACGAATTAGACAAGGCATTTAAGCCTTGAGTGTGTCTTCTGCGTTTGCGAGTTTGTTGTGTGACTGTGTGTTGGATACTTCACTATTGTGCGTGAGTATGCAAGCCTGGCGTAGTGCATCCCTTCGTAACAGCAATCCTGTGCCCCTATAGACTTGTCACATCATGTTCACGTTTCCAAGTTTTGCCTCATAGTCATCGGACCTTGTTTCACGTTTTTGGACCTTGCCTTTAGCTTTGCGTTTTTTGTGCCTCTGCCTTCTCGGACTGCTTAGCCATGTATGATCTCAGTTTGCAATAAAACCACTCGCAACATCATGCCCATGCGTCCGAGTCCTGCATTTTGGGTCATATTGCCCAAATGTTTTGGCTTCAAACAGGTTTTGATCTTTGGTTTAATTATAGGATACTGTAGTGTACTGTTTTTCCTTAAATCTACAAAGGTTTGAACTTTTGAGTGTTTAAACGAGAGAAATGTGAGAAAATACTAATCCATGTCTGATAAAAAGTTTATAAAGTGTGTGGTTAGGGGTTTAACAGCCTTAAAACATCCATAAGAAATGAAAAAACAAATGAAATAAGACTGTAAATGAAAAAAAAGAACCTGTAAATGAAAATATGCTGAATGAAAAACATATCCTGCAAATTCTAAAACATATACTGAAAGAAAAAACAAAAGATTTTTTAAAAAAACTACTACACAAATTTTACTTAATTTTTTAGAATGTAACCCCTGCGTTCAGTGAGGAAACACTGTAATTGAGGGAAAAAATAAAAATAGTCACTTTTTTAGTTATTTATTCAAAACGTTCTCCTTCCCTCTCAGTTGTCCTATGGGTCCAGTTCTCCAGCTCTCTCCAATCGCCAGCGCTTTCCTACTTTCTTTCGTACTCATCCGTCTGCTACACTGCACAACCCAACTCGTGTTCAGCTGTTCCAGAAGTGGAGATGGACCAAGATTGCCACCATTCAGCAGACAACAGAAGTTTTTACATCAGTGAGTAAAACGTTTGGACTGAAGTGTTCTAATCCAACACAGCCGTTGTATTTTATGAGGCTGAAGAAGAGACCAGTGATGATATTTTGTGGTTTGTGTTAGTTTCTAATGGTGTAAAAACTGAAAGACACAAGCATTACAGCTTTTAATAGTGCGCAATAGAAGCAGCCTTCATAACTGGTTAGAATTCAAAGAGGAAAATGTAGAGCTCATTGGGTTGATGAACGGTTATTAAACATTTTCTTATGCTGGGTGCTTTAGGATCTCTTTGAACCGATGTCTGAATTGGATTCTGTGAATGTAATAGATTCAAACAAGATGTTTCGCCCCAAACATATATTGATTTATTGATTTGAAAATATGTCAGGCGGTTAGGGCATTGTAGGCCGAAGATAGCACTTGCTGATTTCATGTTTTTTTTCCATCATTAGATCTGTCATCCACATAAAATTTCCGAGTGTTTGTTCCTTCACTATCAAGTAAAACAGTTTAAATAGTCTGAAGTGGTATTTAGTGGTCTTCTCTTAACCTTAAGTTAAATGGAACTTTATGTTCATTGCTATTTATATTACTATTTATTGTTTCTATGTAAAAATGATGCCATAAGTGGAACACCAGTTAACTGAAGTAAAATTGGTTACCATACAAAGCTAACACTCAGTTAAGTAAAATGTAATAATTATTATCTAAAGACTGTCCAGCTGCTTGTGAAAAAATGTAAGCAGGTGACACAACTGTGTACCATGCAAAAAAGGCTCCTTTTTTGTTATTACAGTTGGAGGATGACTTTGAAAAAGGCAATCGTTTCTCCTTGGACATTTCCCATTTCCTCACCACTCTTTTGTCTCCTTTCTTATTATTGCTACTGGGTATTCATTTATTTGTCTATGTCCCTCTTGTCACCTGCCCTTATATGTGTTTGTATCATCTCCCACTCACCAGCACGATCTTTGTAAACAGGCACCTCATCTCACCATGACGCTTTTATTTGAAGATGTCTTCTACTGTTCCCATTTCTTTTAGTCCCTTATCATTCTACCAGCTTCCGATGAGTTTTCTGTTTCACTTTTCTGTGTGAGTACTCCATTCTTCTCTCTTTGATTGATAGACCCTGGATGATCTCGAAGAGAGAGTGAAGGAGGCTAGGATTGAAATCAGCGTTCGTCAGAGTTTCCTCACTGACCCTGCTGTGGCTGTCAAAAACCTCAAGGTACCTGAAAGGCCCAATTCTTCCTGTGGAAAGCACAGTTCATTTAATGGTCCCAATTACCAGATACCGCTGCTTTTTCATTGGGTAAATTGCTGACATTCAAAGTTGACCACAACATTCTGTGACACTGGTCGATTTTCAATTAGTTTTAATTTCCTTTTATTTAATTTAGATGCACTCCAGTGAACCCAATTAGCTGTAAACTTCAAACATTTTGGTTGAGATGAATATGACTAGATATCAACTGTAAAGCTTTTTAGTCATACAAGGCCAGATTTTAGGTGAGCAAAATTACTGGAACAAAATTATATATTTCTAGCTGGTCGCGATGAAGAAGGAGTTAAGATGAAAGGCAAACCTCTCAATTTATCATTCAGTTTGTGCTCTTACCCTGACCTATGGTCGTGAACTGTGGGTCATGACTGAAAGAACAAGATCCTGGATACAGGTGGGCCAAATGAGATTCTTCTGCAGGGTGTGCAGGCTCTCCCTTAGAATGAGGGTGAGGAATTCAGTCATCTGGGGGGAGCTCCAAATTGAGCCACTGCTCCTCTAAATTGAGAGAACCCAGATTAGGTGGCTCTGTTATGTATCCCTCCTGGGCGACTCCCTGGTGAGGATTTGCAACCACAGCCCACCGGAAGGAGAATCTGGGGATGATCCAGGACATGCTGGAGAGACTTTATCTCTTGGGTGGCCTCAGGACTCCCCAGAAGAACTGGATGAAGTGGCTGGGGAGAAGGAAGTCTAGGCTTCCCTGCTAAATCTATTGGCCCCACAGCCCAACCTCAGATAACCGTAGGACAATTTGGATGGACAGATAGATGGCTGGCTGGATGGAAAGTCAAAATATAGTACAGAATAAGACTTAAAAGAATACTGGACAATAATATTTCCTTTCTGGAAATGCATGAAACCTTTGAGTCTCCAAATGCCTGGATTCTTCTTTTGTGGTGTTTTTCCATATTTCGATGCTATAGTCTCTTTTTCTTTGGTGGCTAATTCCCTTGAATGTCCTCTTTAGCAGCTAAAATGCTTTGTACTATAGATTTTAAACGCTGTAAGAGTCCACAGGGTTTAAGTCTGGAAATGATTTTTTTTCTTTTTAATATGCATGTGTGTAAGTCTGTATGTGAGTATATGTGTGCATGTGTCCTTTTGGATAATAAAACGGTATCTATACTGTGTAACATTCATCATCAGCAGTTTACACTCTTATTTTAGAGTTGAATGAAATCATCTTTTCTTATTATTTTGTTCAAAATAAGTAGATGTCATAATCTTCAGGTTCTTAATATTTTTTTAATTACCTACTTAATTACTTAATTTATTACCTAAATTTATGTTTAAACTGAGGAAATCCATATTATTACCGCTACTTTTATGAAATACCTTTGGTTAGTTTGACCGAGTGGAAGCATGGTCGACAACTGGTTAGACCATCTGCCTCACAATTCTGAGGACTGAGGTTCGAATCCTGGCCCTGCCTTTGTGGAGTTTGCATGTTTCCCCTCTGTCTGTGTGTGTTTTCTCCGGGCACTCCAGTTTCATCCCACATCCCCAAAACATGCATTAATTGGAGACTAAATTGCCTTCAGTTGTGATTGGGAGTGTGCCTGGTTGTTTCGATTTATAATCTACTGGCTGACCACCAGTTCAGGGTATACCCCGCCTCCTGCCCGAATATAGCCCTTGTGACGATAAGCAGCTTAGATAATGGATGAATGGATGGTTTGAGGTTGTTAGCAGTTGGAATCTATGTTTGGAAACACAAGCAAGAAGGCTGTATGGTTTTTTTTCTTTAAAATTGTCATTTTGGTGGCAATTTAGTCTGAGAGAGAAATTATGACAACATCCTGCTACTTTGTAGGAAACAGCACCACGTTGTTTTGGTTTTGTTTAAGCAGTGACTTTCTTCTTGCAGCTTTCAGAGGCTATATCTTGACTTCAACTTCAGTTCTGTCACTGACATCACACCAAGACATGGCTGTGTATTGATTTTATCTATAGCTTTGTAATTTTAACCAGGGCTAGACAGCAGGACTTTTCTGAAATTATCAGTAAGAACATCAACCATACTCAGACTCTTTTTGCTGTGGTTGACAAGATTACACCCACACCCAAATCAGATAACTCCAGAACTCGAAGTAGCTGATAAATGCAATGTTTACCTGTTATTTTTGTGAAAAAATACAATCCATCAGGTTAAATATCAGCAGCTATTTTTGTGAAAAAATACAATCCATCAGGTTAAATATCACCACAAATCAGCAAAATGATACGACATCTGAAGCCATCCAGGGAAAGAGCTGTTACCATGTCAGAATTTGTTACAGTTGAGCCAAAAACTATATACTATATAAAAGAAAAAGCTATTCAGCAGTTGAAACCTTTAATAAGCTGTCTTAACTCAATAACATCTTACTTTTTCAAAACTATTGTGAAATTAGTGCTAGCTGATTTGCAACAATCAATTGCTCATTTCAGTCTGGCGAGTTTCCTCAAGCTCTTAAAGTAGCTGTTGTTAAGATTCTTCTAAAAAACACAGCACTGAACGCTTCCTTGCTAGCAAGCTATAGACCCATCTCTAATCTCCCTTTCATAGCAAAGATTGTTGAGAAAGTTATTTTTAATCAAATTTTTCACTAATTTCAATGAGGTTTCCGAACTTATCACAGTACAGATCTGGTCTTATCAAAGTGCTAAAAGATATATCACAGATGTGCGAATATGTCAATTTTCGTCTTGTTGACTCTCTGTGTAGCTTTTGATACTGTAGATCACAATATACTGCCAAACAAGTTGGAAACAGGGGTAGGACTTAATGGAACGGTCCTTAAATGGTTCAGGTCCTACCTGCAGTAAAGGAGCTATTTTGTAACCATTGGAAGTGCCATATTGCAGCAAATGGCAATGATACATGAGGTCCTTCGATGGTCAGTTCTTGGACCCCTGCTGTTCACCCTGTATATGCTAACTTTGGGTCAAATTTCCAGAACTTTAGTTTTGACTATCATAGCTATGCAAATAACACAGTTATATGGAGCAGTGTCTCCAGATTACTGCAGTTCAATTGAAGTGCTGTGCAACGGTCTAAGGCAGATAAATGGATGACCCAAAGTTTCCTTCAACTAAACCACAACAAAAATGAGATAATTGTTTTTGACAAATAAAAGAAAAATGATTTCTGTTTAAATACCTGAACTCACTATCTTTGAAAAGTAAAGAACAAGTCTAAAACTTTGGTGTTCTGATAGATTACGACCTGACCTTCAACAGTCAAATCAAATCAATTGCTAAAACTGCCATTTACTTTCTGAAGAACATATTTAGAGTTACGGCTTGCATGTGTCAAGCAGACCAGGAGAAGCTAAATCATGTTTGTATCTCAAATGGACTTGATTATTGTAATGGTCTTCTGAATGGGCTCCCCAAAAAGAGCATTAAACAGCTGCAGCTCGTGTTCTGACCAAAACAAAGCAGTCTGTGCATATGGTTCTAATTCTAATGTCTTTACACTGGCTTCCAATCAATTTTATAATAGATTTTAAATTTCTGCAACAGGTCTAGAAATCACTAAATGGTTTATGTCCTGAATACATGAAAGAAATGCTCATGGAATACAAACCCTGAAGGGCTCTGAGAGTGACATGTCTAATATTGGCGTGCAGAGTCCAAAGCAAATATGATGAAGCAATTGAGTTACCTTATGTATGAAATGGGCTATGAAGTTGCTTTTCTTTGCTATACAAAAAGAGGAGTTACAAAGAAAATTAGGTATTTACTGATGCCTGATGCTCCAAGATAGATAGATAGATAGATAGATATTGGAAATTATTTTCAATTAGTTTAATTTGTGAACGCAAAATGCATGAAGAGAACTTGTTAGTAAAATATAACCCATCTGGACACTTTCGCTCCTATAAATGGAGTGCTGGAGGTTAATCAACATTCTCCATCACACGTACATGACGGCACAGTGGAGCAGCTGTAGAGTGTTGGCCTCACAGCTCTGAGGACTGAGGTTCAAATCCCAGGCACTCCCTGTCTGGAGTTTGCATGTTCTCCCCGTGCCTTTGTGGGTTTTCTCTGGGCACTCCGGTTTCCTCCCACATACCTAAAAAAAACTTGCACGCATTGAAGACTCTAAATTGCCCCTCATTGTGATTGTGAGTGTGACTGTTGTCTGTCTCCATGTGTTCTGCAATTGCCTGGCAACCAGTTCAGGGTGTACCCTGGCTCCTCCCCGATGACAGCTGAGAAAGGCTCCAGCACTCTCGCGACCCTTGTGAGGATAAGCAGCTCAGAAAATGGATGGATGGTCAAACATTTTTGACTTGTTTGATAAGACAACTGCTGGATTATCTGGTGGTATGTCCCCCATTATAATTCATATGTTAACCCTAAAAAAAAAAAGCTGAAGGCCACTTTGCTGTGTATCTTTGTCCTTTCATTAATGATGTCAATTTATTTCTATAGTGACACAGTATTTCACTTAGAGAAGAAATTTCCCACTTTTTTATGTTGTAATAAACTATAGTTCTATTACCATTAGAGTACTTTTCCTCATTGTAATAAAAACCAAAAAAAAGGAGAATAATCCACCAGTAAGAATTCTTACTGATGTTTTACTAGTTGTCAGGCACAATAACGTGGAATATTATTGTGTTTCTGCAAATTAATAACCTGAAACAACAATAACAACTAACTCGATATTGCTATGCGATGTGCCAATATAGTGAATGAAAGTTACATATGGGACTACAGCTCCATGACCCCCGAATGACTGCCAAAAGGCGGTGGTGAAGACACTCATTTGTGAAGGGACGCACATGCACATTTCAAGTATGCATACAAAAAATAGCCCCAAGGGGATTGTTCTCATGTGAACATGAGGTTTCTGCATCACAGAGTGCTCTGGGAGTCACTCAGAATTCATAGAACCATCGTTACATATGTAACTTTGGATGTGTATGTGTGATTGTCTAGTAAATTCTTCTTAATCAGAATGCTTACATTAAAACACTGTTCAATCACACTGTGATAATATGGAATTAGTTTTTTAGTTTGGATACATTATTTGGTTATTCAGAGAGCGGGAGGAATGCTGTCACGACCCATCGGAACGGAGGTAGGACCCAAATGCAGGAGGACACGGGAGATGCAGAGGTAATTCGGGAAAAACGTTTATTATTCCAAGGTCGGGGATCGGGCAGGCAGTCAGGTGCAGCAGCAGTAGTCAGGACGTCGGGCGTAGAGAGCAGGTCAGTGGGCAGGCCGGAGTCGGTACACGGGAGAACGATCAAAGCAGGGAGGAGTATCAAGGGAGTCAGGCTTACGGGGTCGGTCGAAGAACAGGCGAAGGTCGGTATACATGGGTTGATGATCAGAGATACGGGAGTGCTGGAACAGGGCATGAACTTCAACGATCTGGCACCGGACGAGTTGTCCCCATGGTCCTATATATACTGGAGCCAATCAGCCAGGATGAGAGGCAGGTGTGTGCCTCCCAAATAGCGCAACTGCATGGGCACTCGCACAGCCCGGGCTGGAGCGGCAGGATGATGACAGTACCCCCCCCTTCCTAGGGCGTGATGGTGACTCGTAGGGCAGGAGACGGTTGTGGGAGCAAGTGGCTGAATTGACGGCGAGGAACAGGCAGCGAAGTGGGAGAAAAGGGAGGAGTTACCGTTACATTTATGTTACTACCCTCACCTGTGGTCACGAACTGTGGGTCTGAAAGAACGAGATCCCGGATAGAAGTGGCTGAAATGAGTTTGCTCCACTGGGTGTCCGGGCTCTCCCTTAGAAAGAGCTAGTTATTGGTAAAACAAGATCCTGCCACCCCACAAGGTTAAGTGACAATAATAGACTTGGTTAGTACTGTGCGTTTTAGCTGATAAAAAAAAAAAAAAATGATGATGCACCATAAAATTAACTTTCAATGTTAGGTAATAATCTAGGGGCTAGTCAAGGTTTTATTCTTTTCCATTAAATTTTAACTTTTTCTGCTCAAGTTATTCTGTTGTTGTGACTACACACCATACGTATTACTATCCGTAAAGGTGTGTTGTGTCTGAATATGTGAGGGAAGATTTTGATGTACAGGAGCACTCAATTGAAGTTGGCATCATCAAATCGTCGTTTGAGCCGATCAGACGTTGACAAAAGATGAGCGGCCAAGTAGCACAACAGTAGTACAACAGAAAAGAGTGCCCGGCGGCTCATGTGACCTTTTTATATTGGCACCCCAGGGGTCCCAGTATTTTTTAGCGTGACTATACATATACAGTATGTTTCAGTGACATGGCAGAAGCTTTTACATGAGATACTGCACAGCAAGTCTTTGCCATGTCTGTTTGCTTGTCAAATGGACGAAAGTACAGACAACACTACTGCGTGAGTGTCCACCCTCCCCCCCTTCTCCCGAGTGCCGAGTAACCACAATAGAATTATGGGTATTTACAAGTAAATGCTCACCTCTTGCCTGCGTTGCTTCACTGTTGCACCTTGGTGGCTGGGAAATTGAGTTCTCTTGCTTGTGGTTGAGGTCCCGATGGCCGTCGGAAAAATAGTTGATTTCTGCCTCTGCCTCTGTAGCCTTTATCAAAACCCGCCAGTTTGAAGTGATCAGCACAGTTTGAAATGTTTGATAGGCATGCGTAGCTGGCCATATTTACTGTAATTCCCTGTTGAGTGACTTTCCCTTTCTAAAGGACATATATTCCTTCATCACTTGGAACCACCTGCCCCCCCCAAAAAAAAAGAAATGCCCAAACCATTTGTACAACCGAATATGATACACTTAAACCACTGTGACATTGTTAAATCATACAAAAAATATACAAGGACCAGAACAAATAGCACAGAATACGGAATGAACAGGCTGTTGTGGCTCATGTGACGTCATAATGCTGGAAAGAGACGAACACTGGAAGGCACGGGATGCATAACATTTATCAATCTGACTACTTTATACCTGCTATATAATCACTTTGTAATGCCAGATTTGGTTTGTAAAGGGGTTCTAGTGGTATCAAGAAAAAAATGCAAATCTTTGTCTTCTGACAATTAATTATTCAGAACCTCAAATCTAGTCTTATTTTTTTTCTCAAGGACTACAAGATGGTTACCCAGATTTAAAACAAGTAATTATTTTGACATTTAGTTGTTTCTTAGAGCCATCTATCCAAAACATCCATCCATCCATCCATCCATCCACCCATTTGTTCGCCGCTTATCCTCACGAGCGTCGCGGGGAGTACTTGAGCCTATCCCACCTGTCAAGGAGCAGGAGGCGGTGTACACCCTGAAGTGGTTGCCAGCCAACCGCAGGGCACATAGAGACAAACAGCCGCACTCACAATCACACCTAGGGGCAATTTAGAGTGTCCAATTAATATTGCATGTTTTGGGGATGTGGGCGGAAACCAGATAGCCCGGAGGAAACTGGGACCTCAGAACTGTGAGGCCAATGCTCTACCAGATGAGCCTATCTAAAAGATTAGCAAAAAAAAAAAACAAAAAAAATAACAAAAAACACACTGTTCAAGTAGTAGTAGGCAGTTAGGTGCAGCAGCAGTAGTCAGGACGTCGGGCGTATCATGTTATACAACTGTATGTAGTGTACACTACATAACGAACAGTGTCTTGAAAAAAAATCTCTTACAGACACTCCTTTGAGATTTTTTTGTCAAAATTTACCCTTGGCACAACTCTTCGTCTGTCCTTATGAGCATTTTGTAGCACGAAGCACAAGGTGTTGTATTGCAACTCTCTCTGAGTCCAAAAATAATGTTTTCCTACATGTACAACCTGTCTCACTCTGCCTGCATTGTCGTGGTAATGATGAGAACACTAGCTTTAGATCATGCCTCTGTGCAGCTTGTGGGGGTGAGCGTGTTTTGTTGTTATCTTAAGATCCCTGTTATGTGTGACTGCTGAAACCAAATATTGGCTATGACTGATGAATGTGATCATAGTACACAGCCTTTGGTGCACTGTGGACTGTCTTTTTTCCCCAGCAATAAATGCAACGTGATGATTTCAACTCAATTTGCTTCATCGGCATTAATAATGCATGTCGTTATAGTTAATTATCATTTTAATACTTCTTGGCAACAGTTTGGGGAATTTAGTTTTGCATTCCAGCTGCCTGTGCCCCATTGTGGAAAGCAAGGTTAAAAAGACATGCACAGAGCCTTAAACTTAACCCCATCAAACAAATTTGCAATAAACTTGTTCCGCAAAAAAAAAAAAAAACCTCCCTCACATAATGTCTTAAATGTTTGAAAAAGTGATCTGAGAGGAGTGGAACCTGTTATAGCAGCAAAATTGAGGGCAGTTGCTCTTCAACCCTAAGAGGAAAAGCCAGGTGTCCCAATACTTGTCATGATCCTGCCACTTCAGCACGAGCTGTGCGGGTGCCCGTGCGGCTGCGCTAATTGGGAGGCACACCTGTGCCTCATGTGGGCTGATCATCCCCTGTATATATAGGACCCGGTGACGACCGGTCCTCCGCCAGTTCGTTGAGCTTCATACCCCGTTCCAGCATTCTCCTATCCCCGTTCGAACCTGTGTGTACCGACCTTCGTCCGTTCGCCGACCAACCCCGTAAGCCTGACTCCTTCGATACTTCTGCCTGCGCTGATTGTTTCCCCGTGTACCGACTCCTGCCTGTCCGCTCATCCGTTCTCTTCGCCCGACGTCACCACCACTGCTGCTGCACCAGACTGCCTGCTCGATCCCCGACCCCTGCATACAATTAACGTGTCTTTTCTTGAACTACCTTGCGTCTTCCGAGTTCCTGCATTTGGGTCCTACTCTCGTTTCCGATGGGACGTGACAATACTTTTTTCCAGAGAGAATTAATTTTTTTTCTTCAGTGTCTTTAAATGTCCAAATCTGCTTCATGATTAACTGTAATCGTCAAGACACTGTACAGAGTATTTTTAGGATGTTCTTCACCCTATATCATTAATCAGTGAATCCAGATTGTGGTCCATGCCAGGCTAGAGTGAATCTTGACAGCATATGCACAAATGATTCACATCGAAAATGATCCTGCAGTTCAAAAGGCCAAGCTCTTGTCTTTCGTAATTTCCATTGCATGTGAAACATGTGCATTGTGGAGTTATATTCAGCGTTGGTGAACACACAACCAAAGAATAACTTAAGTAGAAAAGGTTGGAATTTAATGGAAAAGAATCAAGGCATGACTAACTCCTAGATGATTACTTGACATTGATTAATTTTAAGGTGCATTTTCTCAGTTTTGTTGCAGTTGGCATCTTGGCCTAGCTAGAACGAATGGTCTTTAATGATAAGCACCAAAAACGTCACGGGGTCTGGCTGTGGAAGTTGGCACATATCCAGATAATGCGTGGATTTAAAAAATGTTTTTTATTTTATTTTATTTTTTCAATGAATTTCCAAAATATATGCAATAATATCACTTCAGATTGGAGGGTTTATTGTACATATGAATTTTGGACAAAGTCCTCCTTTAAACTGGATACCTATGTTGGTACAGACTGTATAGTATAAATTTGGTGTTCATAGAGACTGCGAAATGCAAAGCGGTTAGCAAATATGAAAAGCATTAACACGCTACTGACTACTGTTTTTGGTAAAAAAAAAAAGAAAGAAAAATAAAGAGGAAAAAAAACTCACTACCAATCAGCTCACTTGTACGTATCATGTTATACAACTGTATGTAGTGCACACTACATAACGAACAGTGTCTTGAAAAAAAATCACTTACAGACACTCCTTTGAGATTTTTTTGTCAAAATTTACCCTTGGCACAACTCTTCGTCTGTCCGTCCATTTGAAGCATACGGAAAGGGCAGAATTTGGATATTTTTATTAATTTATTTTGGGCTGGGGGGAGGGGTTCCTGGCGGTGCTTCAAGGCAGAACTTTTGTGTGGACTCATTTTGAAGCCCACTTAGCTGAGTTGTTCTATTTTCTTCACCCCCCCCCACAGCCCTAGAAGCATATATAGATTTCAGGGAAACTAATCTGAAAATATTTGGACAACTCCCTTCAACTATTTACCAATACCAGAAACAACCTGATGCTTTTTCTAGCGTTGGTTAATCTTGACATAGTACCATATTTGTGAAAATACTGTATGAGAATCCTCAATGCTGTCTTTTTGGATTCATCCATAAATAATATAGCAGCTCAAAGTCAGTGTGAAATACATTATCATGGTGAAAAAAAATGCATTGTAGTATTTCTTTGTTCACTGTCCCAAATGGTCAAATGCAGAAGACAGCAATTTGGCACATTTGTTTTAGGAAAGAGATTTGTTGTTGCAATCAGTAGTTGGTTGCTGCACACTTACAACGATGTGCAGTGTAGTAAAAGAAAAATACATGTCTCGTTCCTCCATCAGCCCTACTCCTCTTCATTTCTCCTCAGCCAGTCAGCCTCCCTTTTGTACATTTTTGCACGTCACACAAACGCTCACACAAATACACGCACAAGCTCAAGAATGACCTTGCCATGGACACTGGCCTAGATTTAATGTGCAGGATTAATTAGTTATTGTAACGGAAACCATGGCAACAACACCATTATCACCAGTTTTGAGTGAAGGTCTACCGGTGTGTTGGTGGCTCCTGTGTTCTCCGCATCCACACCGGGACGCCTGTTATGTTATTTTTATTGTCCAGCCCCGTGGGTGACCCTTTTCTTTCTCACTCTTTACAGCGTCAGGATGCCCGGATCATTGTCGGCCTCTTCTATGAGACGGAAGCCAGGAAGGTCTTTTGTGAGGTAAATTATTCTTTTGTGAAATGTTTTGTTGTTGGACTGAATGAATGAACGTGATATTCGTAAAAAAATATCTCACACTGCCATTAAAAAGAAAATGAAAGTCTGTACAGATTACCACAGCATTTAATATTCGGTTTGTTTACAAATTACTCATTATACTTATAGTAGATTCTACAATACACAGCATGACTTGTAGAGCTTTGGTTTTTATATGCCTTTTGTAATGTAAAATATTTCATTACCACTACTGTGCTTGACTCTTATTAATCTAACCCACACAATACTCTTTAAAAGGCTTTCTATAATCTTAAACACCTTTGAAACTCTTAAAGAAGCAGTAATCACCAGTAGTACTGTTTAGATTTTATTAATTGTAATACTTTGTCAATTTTGCTTTTTTTCAGTTTTATGTTAGACAAAGAATCACGCAATAATCTGAATTATCTGGAAAATAAATATACACAAAATTTGCAATAGGTGAAGGACAATATAGCAAGGGCACACATAGATACATGAAGGGATGCGGCAAATTTTTGAAACCCTTGATATTGAGAAAGAAAACCCCACAAAGTCAATAAACTAAAGCCTTTTGATACACGTGAATGGAGCAAAAACTTGCGGTATGGAGAAGGCAGCTTTGAAACCTGTGAGCTACAGTTGAAGTAATCAGTTTTAAATTGCCTAATTGGCAATTGTTGGGTGTTGTTGCTTTCAACACTTTTGTTGATGTATGTACAATATATGCTGCATGGTGGCATTGTGCCAATCTGCATGGATTTAGGCAAGGAGGTCCAAACTACGGCCCATTTTTTTGCGGCTCGGCGCATGTACTGAAACTAACACTGAACACACTCTGCAACCCTAATTTTCACGGTCTTTACACAAATAACATTATATGCAGTTTTATTTTAGTTTTTTGGTTTATCTCGTCTCTCGTCCCAAGAGTCTGTGTGACAAGTGGGTTCACCCTGTGCACTGGTCTATGTATCAATGTTTTTTTTTTTTTTAAAGTTTGATAAATGTGGGGATTCATCTTGTCATTATTCACACTTTTTCTCTGCGGGGACAGGAAGGTAGGTCTGTTATCTTACGCACACACACACACACCACACACACACACACACACACACACACACACACACACACACACACACAGCCACACGAGAAGCACGTTACGCAAGGTAGCCAAGCCAAGCCAAATGCAAAAGATGGAATTTATCGGCTTCAAACTGAATGAGAAAAGTGAAGCCACAGTATGCTGGTTTTGGTTATCAACGATATTTCACGTCACACTTAGCAATGCCGAGAAGCCCAATTTTTGTGGACTTTATGTGCTGACTACATGAGGATGAGGGCCGTGATAAAGCATTTACTGCCTGCGTTTTGGTCAACAAATTAAAGACAATCTGAACACATGTGTGGCAACATAGCGCAATGAAATGCCAGTAATAGTCCTTCAGCAACAAAAAGAACTATAAACTAGTTTGTTTTTGTACTGGTGAAGATTATTCAAAATTTTGAATTATGAACTGTACAAGTTCATGTGGAAAATTAACTTTCTCAACGCTGATCCTTTATTATTTACCAATTTAGAAGTTTTAAAAAAAAGTCCCCATGCATTTCCTTCCAGGGTATGAAAGATTTCAAAAACGCATGTGAAAACTTCATGCAAGAAAAGAGGAACTGAGCTCTGTGTAACACCAGGATTTATACCTGTTCTAGGTCACCGGAGGTCACGCATGCCTTTTTTAGTATGCATACTCGAATTGTGCATGCGCTCCTTTTGGTGATCAGCAGGAATGAAATTGAACATCACTGTAGTTGTCAATTCATTTCTTCCTTTGTATCAAATCAGCATTTCAGAACGAGCACCCATTATTTGTTTCAACATTTAATAGTGGGGTTTTTTTTACATTTTGTTACATTTGTAACATGTCACAATACTCAATCGTATAATATTGTACTGGACCAAGAACCAGACTGAGTTGTAGGGAGAAGATGGAAATGGTTTATTTGGAAGGACCACTGCTTTGAATTCCTAGGGCGTGATGGTGACTCGTAGGGCAGGAGACAGTGGCGGGTGAAAGTGGCTGAATTGACGGCGAGGAACAGGCAGCGAAATGGGAGAAAAGGGAGGAGTTACCGTTACATTTATGTTACTACCCTCACCTATGGTCACGAACTGTGGGTCTGAAAGAACGAGATCCCGGATAGAAGTGGCTGAAATGAGTTTGCTCCACTGGGTGTCCGGGCTCTCCCTTACAAAGAGCTAGTTATTGGTAAAACAAGATCCTGCCACCCCACAAGGTTAAGTGACAATAATAGACTTGGTTAGTACTGTGCGTTTTAGCTGATAATTAAAAAAAAAATGATGATGCACCATAAAATTAACTTTCAATGTTAGGTAATAATCTAGGGGCTAGTCAAGGTTTTATTCTTTTCCATTAAATTTTAACTTTTTCTGCTCAAGTTATTCTGTTGTTGTGACTACACACCATACGTATTACTATACGTAATGGTGTGTCGTGCCCGAATATGTGTGGGAAGATTTTGATGTACAAAAGCCCAATTTTTGTGGACTGTATGTGCTGACTACATGAGGATAAGGGTCGTGATTAAGCATTTACTGCCTGCGTTTTGGTCAACAAATTAAAGACAATCTGAACACTGCAAACAGTTAAAAATTTGCCAGAAGCATTAAAAAATATATACATTACAGATTACCATATACATTTTTAAAGTTATCTGACTCACCTAGAACTTTTTGAAGGGTGTTGTCAATCATTATTGGACAGAGGGCGGGGTACACCCTGAACTGGTTGCAGCCAATTGCAGTTATACTTGCATTAGTTTTCAAAATTGATGAAAAAAAAAACGCTTCTATGTTATCAGTAGTAGTGGAACGTATGGTTTTAATGTGTTAAATGAATTCAAGTGTAAGAATTTCAAATACGTAGTTACATTTGAAATTGCATCCTTTGATTTTTGCATTTCATCCTTTTTTTCTGTATGGCGCCCTCTGAGCAAAAAAAAAAAAAAAAGAAAAAAAATGGGACACCCCTGATAGACCTTAGGCAATGTCATGTTCTTGTTCTGCACAACTCGAGACTAGATAGACAGTACATCTGCTGGTTGCAGCCAGTAGTGGACTCAATTTTACCATTAAAGATGTGTATAATCAACAACTCTCCCTCAATAGTCAGAATTCTCAGCAGTCAACTCATGCCCTTCCCTCTCTAAAATGACACATTTGAATGAAGAGATACTTGGAGTTATAGTTTGAGACTTGATATATAGGAAAATGAAAGTGCAAGAGAGAGCTCATATATTATCATCGGAACACCCATTATGTTATTGGCCTTCAAACTTTATTTTCAACTAATTTTTTAAAATCATATTTTAGCCAATAGAAGAATCCCAACACAAGAATATTGTGCAATCCATATCTGTTGAAAACCCCCGTAAAATGTAATGCTGCTCTGAAATTATAAATTAAACCTACCTTATCAGTGTTTAACATTTGGAGCAATAAAAAAAGAACTGCACAGCACATAAATTCTCCTCTCACATGCAAACTCTCGTTATCTCAAGCCTCCTCTAAGGTGTAAGTGATCCAATCTGAGGACTACTCGCATTAAATTATCTTCATTGAATATACATGTTCTGTTTATAATCTATGAGACAGTGGGTGGTGGGAGTCAAACTCCAATCACATCGATCCAATAAACCAAGCCTTTCCCATAGAACTGGCTAAAACACACACAAAAACAACATAAAGCAAAGAATCTTTTTTGAATTGAAGTGAAAGGAAAAACTAAAATTGCTCACAGTTTGTGTTTCCCCCTCAAATTATACAACATTAATTTCCACTCCAGCCTGGGAGTAGTTGCTCACGTGTCACATTCTTCTCCAACTGCAGGTCTACAAGGAAAAATTGTATGGGAAGAAATATGTGTGGTTCCTCATCGGTTGGTACGCAGACAACTGGTTTAAAATCAATGACCCATCCATCAACTGCACAGTGGAGCAAATGACAGAAGCTGTAGAAGGTCATGTCACCACTGAGATTGTCATGCTCAACCCAGAGACCGTACGAGGAGCCTCCAACTTGGTAAAACACAAATACATAAAGGCTTAAGAGCAGTTCTCAGCAGGATTTGATATGTTTGTTGTTGTGGTTTCATTTGCATTGGTGTACTGCATGTTTCTAATAGTCTTCCCTTCTTATGAAGGTATGACGTCGTCAAAATATTTGGAATCTGTCGCAGTGCAGTGCCGTTCTATACCACTGAAAGGGAGACCTACAGTTATAAAAATGTTAGATACAATCTTCCAGGACTGTTTCAGTAAATATAATAATTATCTATTTTATCTGAGTTGTTTCATTTAATACAAATATTGGCCTAAAAAAGATGGAGAATTAAAATGGAAAATTAGTAAAATGGTGAATTGACCAAGATGCTTATGATAACATCACTATAGTATTAATGGGGGACATATTCATGTGATCTTCTAAGATTGGGATTGCTTACCAAGATTTCATATAGCAGGCGGTAAATTGTGTGTTTCCTTATTTTAACAGATCGTGCGCACTATTGGCAGCAGAGGTAAAAGTGGTGGAGAGAGCTGTACTTAAAAGATGATTTTGTGCTTTTGCCTTGATGTTTTTCTCCTGGGAAATTTGGGAGAGCATACGCAAAATGTAATGGAATTAGAAGCAAATGTGGAAAAGGCAAACAAATATATTACTTAATTAAGAAAAGTCAATTGATAACTTCAATAATTTTCAGGAAGCGAGCCATAGGAAAAAAAAGCAGCATGTTTTGTTTTATATACTTGAATTTGCCAGGAATACATGGCAAGCGAATGAATTCTTTGTAACGCACATCTTTTAGACCAGGAAACAAAGCTTAAATCAAATGTAATTTAACTAAAAAAATATTTTGACAATTATTCAAATAAACAATATTCAATATAACCTTTCCTCTAAAGCATAGTTGGGATAACGACCTTGCAGTGTTTTTTAAACAATGCCCAAATGACAAAGCCAAATAAAGTTGTATCAGTATGTGAAATTACACAAATACCACTGACACTAAGGAAACATTCTTCAAAGCTGCTTCACTACTAGAAGTACACACAATGACCTATAAAAATAACAGACTCATGAATGGCTGTAGCCATAGCAATCTCTTGGTGAACAAACTTGTTTGAGATTTGTTTGACATTAGCCTTATACTTTATGTAAACAGCTGTCAAAAGTCTCAATTAAAAATACACCTCGCAGTGCTGCAACATCAATAATTCAATTGAGACTAAACCATCTCAATAGAAAGACTTTCACAAAATGTGATTCATGAAATGCATTAGTGTAAGTTGTCTTCAATAGATCGTCCTTTCCACCAAGCACACACGATTGTTGCCATCATTGTGTCAGATCCTGATCCATAGACAGCCCTTCTTAACTACGATGCATGCCTGTTTGTACTGTAAGTGAGGCATTGCACATAACAGTGTGTCACTGTATGTCAACCTTTTTTGTGAGAAAAAAAACTTCCAACTGCCACTGCGCTCCGACATCATGTTTGAAGCTTCACAATGGTAAGGTCCTCTTAAATGCTCAGTGTTGTATTATTCTCTTGATGTGAAAAACTTAAAATCTGAACATCTTAATGTAGAGGACTGTTTAGGTAGCAATTCTAATTAAATGAAGAAATCTATTGCTTGACATGTGGAGCAAAAGCCTGTTGTGAATTTTGTAAGAAAACAGTTTATGAAATTTATATACCTTTATGAAAACCGTAAAGGCTTTCACAAACATAAAATGAATGGATACTGGTAGTCGTACGGAAGGTTGTGAAGCCGTCACAACATGAGCTATGGTAGATTGTCCAACACAAGTGCCAGAATTTCAGTCCTAAAAGCATTTGTTTCATTTGTTAAAGAAGGCAGGCTATGAAGGCTGATTCAATACCTGAGAAGCATTTTAATAATAATGCCATTGACTTTGGCAAAGAGGTGAGATATCTTAATAATTGTAAAATAATCACACTCTTAATGAAATACAAGGAAAGAATAATATTATAGCGTTATGGAGACAGCATCACTTTTAACTGTGTAATGTTAACAGTGACTCCTGTATGTCAGTGTTTTTAAACTCTGTGCTTCGGCAAACTCCTGTGCGGTGACGTAGTGTATAGTGTGCAGTGGGAAATCATCAAATTTCACCTAATCAACGAAAATGAATCCGCAGCTAATTTGAAGTTGTCAACTGTCCGTGCTGTCCAATGATGGGCAGAGTAATCAAGTTGTAAGTTTCTCTATCAGTAGGTGGCAACAGGTAGCTAACTACTTTGATTAGTGATGTGTTAGGTGGTGGTGACAGGGGCATTGTTGCTAGTGAGGCAACAGTATACAGTGATAGTGATGGAGAGGTTTTTGAAAAGGAAAGATGCTAACTCAAAAATTAACTCAGATGAATGCCCAAGTATGAGTGAAGGTCAAAAGAAAGCAAAGACAGCTTGCTCATGGAAAGTCTCTGGGGTGAAGCAATATAGCGAAAGCTATCTTCCAATTTGATTTACTTTCACAGATGATCCAACAATTATGACTCCGTTGTGCTTGATGTGTGCTGAAAAACTATCCAACAGTCCAAGTCCAAGTAAGCTTAAAGGGCATCTGCAACAAAACACCCTTCACTAAGGAACAAGAATGCAATGTATTTTTTCTGCCTTTGTGCACGTGCGGAGGAACAGGCAACGTTGATGAGAAGAAAAAAAAACATGACGATAAATGAGAAAGCCCTTAAAGCTAGCTATCAAGTTGCTGAACTGGTAGCCAAATTAAAAAAGTCACACAGTATACCACAGACATTAATACTTCCCACCTGTAAAGCTATTGTAAATAAGATGCTTGGACCTAAAGCGGAACCAAAAAACCAACAGGAGAAGAATTTTTTTGGGTCCTGTCTGAATATCTTGAACAAAGGGGACTTAAATGGGAAAACTGCACAGATGTCTGCGCTGATGGAGTGACAGCCATGGTCTGACACACCAATGAGTTTTTAAGTAGAATGAAAGAAAGATGTGATTGTTGCGCATTGCTTTTTACACTGTGAGGCCCCTGTAGCCAAGACCTTTACCAGAAGACATAGTTCCTGTGTTGGATGATGCTTTGCTCTTAGTGAACATTGTAAAATCATGAAATCATGACCCGTGAAAAGTCGCATATATGCATCATTATGTGAGGAAATAGGTTTGGAAAATAAAGCCTTATTGTTTCAAATGAAGGTCTGGTGGTTATCCCGTGGCAAAGTACTGGTCCGTTTATGAACTGCTGGAGGAAATAAAAGTGTTTCTGACAAACAAGAGGTCTGATTATGCAAAACTGCTTGCAACTGATGAGTGGTGTGCAAACCTGGCATACCTGGCAGACATTTTTCATCATCTGAATGAACTGAACACGTGTGCAAGGCTGAAATGAAAACCTGATCACAAGCACAGAAAAAAAAAATGGATTCTGTTCAAAGGTGCAACTCTGGAAACAACGTGGAAAATGGAAATCATGAAATTCTTCATACCAATCAATAGCAATGGCACACAGCAGTGTGAGATAATCTTGAACAATTTAGAAAGAGTTGAGGAGAATGTATTTTTATTTTTCTTCAGCCTCCATTCAATCCCTTGACTGACTGAGGAATTCATACAGTTCAACATCGGTTGGTGGAAAGGACGTGACATTATAGGAACAGGATTAACTAACTCAACTGAGACAAGATTGTAGTTTAAAATTAAGCATTGCTGATATACAGTGCCTTGTGAAAGTAGCATGTCAAGATTCTGTTCTCTCTGAGATGAGACTGTATCAAATGAAAGCTATATTTCAGTACAATGTTTGAGAAGAGTTAACTTAGTTCCGGAAGTGGGAATTTCACAACTGAATGGATTCCAATTTTTAAATGTCTGTGGAAATCCATTTAAGTTGAATGAAATTTGGGAGTACAGTGCAGTGAAGTGAGACAGCAAAAGTCAAAACACAAGAAATCAGCAACTTTAGCTTTCCATGAGCATGCAAAGATGCTGCATTGGTCATTACATCTCCAGCTCCATGCCGGAATTTGGTCTGCATGCTGATAGGCAGTCTTATGTAGAGTAATGATATAATCACAGTAGGAAATGGGATGACTGTTTTTGAGATCAGACCAAAAGGATTCACACTTTTTGCTGTTTTTTGTCTTGACAGTGTAATTTTAAAATTTTGACAGTCAAATCTCATGAAATATGTGCTCGCAGGTGTCTTCTACATGATATAATGCTAATTTAAATGAGTGAATATATACTGTGAAAATGAGTAAGTGGGACACAATAAGTCTCCCATTCATATGAGTAATGAATAATGAATGATGAATGAAAGAGCCCTTTTGCTTAATCAATATATGGTGTAGAACAGCAGGACAACATGAAAACAATACTGATAACTGCACAATTAGAATAAGAATGGCTATCATACTGCAGACAAAACATGATGCCCTATGGATGCTGTTGGCGACAAGTGTTAAAGTTTTTGGCCTTTAGGTTAGCGCTGATGGTTTTCACTATTAACATTTGTAAGAGCAATGAAGTTTGAAGTGATGGAATTATAAGTGTTAGCCAAAAATGATGGATTCAGGTTTCCCTTTCCCATACGTGGGTCACCTGGGCCCCCCTCTGGAGCCAGGCCTGGACGTGGGGCTCGAAGGCGAGTGCCTGTTGGCTGGGCCTGCACCCATGGGGCTCGGTCTGGCCCGGCCCGAAACGGTAGCATGGGTCCCCCTTCCTATGGGGTCAGGTGCAATATGAGCAGGGTGGTAGCCGAAGGCAGCGTCCCCGGCCACAGAAACAAGCTCTAGGGACATGGAATGTTGCCTCTCTGGCAGGGCAGGAGCCCAAGCGGGTGCGTGAGGTTGAGACACTCCGACTATACAGTAAATAGTCGCACTTGCCTCTACGCACCGCTTGAGTTCTGGTACCAGTCCTCTTGAGAGGGATTGGACTCTCTTCCACTCTGGAGTTGCCCATGGTGAGAGGCGCCAAGCATGTGTGGGTATACTTACTGCCCCCCAGCTTGGTGCCTGTACCTTCGGGTTCACCCTGGTTGATGAGAGGGTAGCCTCCATCTAACTTAGGGTCGGGGGACGGGTCCTGACTGTTGTTTGTGGCTATGCACCAAACAACACTTCAGAGTACCCACACTTTTTGAATTCCTTAGAGACTTCTGGGGACTCCATCATTCTGCTTCGGGACTTCAATGCCCACATGGGTAATGAGAGTGAGATCTGGAAAGGCGTGATTGGGAAGAATGGCATGGGAAGAGTTTGGTGAGGCCATGGAGAACAACTTCAAGATTACTTCACGGAAATTCTAGTCCACTGTCCGCCGTGACAGGAGAGGGAAGCAGTACACCGTAAACACTATGTGTACTGAAGGTGGGGCACTGCTGACCTGAACTCGGGACGTTGTTAGTCAGTGGGGAGAATAGTTCGAGGACCTCCGCAATTCCACCAACACACCTTCCCATGAGGAAGTAGAGTCTAGGTTCTCTGAGGTGGGCTCTTTTGTCTCTGGAGTTGAGGTCAATAAGGTTGGTTAGAAAGTTCCACAGCGGCAGGGCTCCAGGGGTGGATGGGATTCTCCCGGAGTGACTAAAGGCTCTGGATGTTGTGAAGCTGTCCTGGCTGACATGCCTTTGGAACATTGCTTAGACATCGGGGACAGTGCCTCTGGATTGGGAGACTAGGGTGGCGGTCCCTCCTTTTAAGAAGGAGGATTGGAGGGTGTGTTCCAATTACAGGGGCTTTACTCTCCTTAGCCTCCCTAGTAAGGTCTATTCAGGGGTGGTGGAGAGAAGGATCCATTAGGAAGTCAGATCTCAGATTTATGGGGAGCAATTTGGTTTTCGTCCTGGCTGTGGAACAGTAGACCAGCTCTACACCTTTGGCATGGGAGTTCGCCCACCCAGTCTAAATGTGTTTTGTGGACTTGGAGAAGGCGTTCAACCGTGTCTCTCGGAAGTCCTTTGGTCAAGGATCAAGGATGAGATCCTGCCCCAAGTGAAGGAATTTAAGTATCTTGGGGTCTTGTGGACGAGTGAGGGAAGAATTGAGTGGAAGATCGACAGGCGGATCAGTGCAGGGTCTGCAGTGATGTGGACTTTGTATCGGTCCGTAGGTAAATCAGGAGCTAAGTCAAAAAGCGAAGCTCTCGATTTACCGGTCGATCTACATTCCTACCATCACCTCTTGATAAAAAGTACAAGTTCCCAGATACAAAAATTTGTTTCCTCCGCGGTGTGTCCGGGTTCTCCCTGAGAGATAGGATGAAAAGATCAGTGTCGAGCTGCTCCTCCTCTGAATTGAGAGGGGGCAGATGAGGTGGTTGGGGCATCCACCCATATGCCTCCCTGGTAAGGTGTTCCAGTCATGTCCCACTAGAAAGAGACCCCAGAGACGACCTAGGACACACTATGTCTCTCGGCTGGCCTGGGAATGCCTTGGGATTTCTCCGGAACAGCTGGATGAAGTGGCTGGGGAAAGGGAAGTCTGGGCATGGATGGATGGATGAATGGATGGATGGATGGATGGATGGATGCTGAAATATCATTGGGGGGGTTGGGGCTGGATTTTGAAGTTCTCTTTTTTTCTTTCTTTGTATGCCAACAAAATAGCATTTGAATAGGTGTGTGCAGAGTTTGCATCTACTGTATATATCCTGTATGTGTGTTAGCCAGTTGACTGTCATTTTACCTCTTCAAATGGCCTGGTGCTTGTTTGAAATGACAAGATTTGAATGGTAGCGTACATTCAACCAAACTAGAAAACATAATCCAGAATTTGTTTTGATTCATCTAAACATGATGAATGTGAATACACTTCAATATAAACAGACCAACCACAACACATAATCAGAGGTAATGCTCAAAATACTTAAATACAACCAAACTAATTTACCTGTGCTCATCTTCTTTTCCAGACATCACAAGAGTTTCTAGACCAACTGATGTCAAAGTTGGGGGGGAAAAACTCAGAAGAGACTGGTGGTTTTCAAGAAGCCCCCCTAGCTTACGACGCTGTGTGGGCTCTGGCTCTGGCTCTCAACAAAACCGTGGGACCTCTGAAGGCCAAAGGCCACCGCCTGGAAGACTTCAATTATAACAACCGAGATATAACTGCAGAAATCTACCGTGCCCTCAACACCAGTTCCTTCGAAGGAGTTTCAGTGAGTTCAAAAACTCCAAGAGAAAATGACAACATGATGATGAGGCACAAAGAGTGAGCGAGGGATCGGAGAAGATATATTATTAGATAATTCATTATGGAGGTGCAAAGTGCAATGCAAAGTAAGGGGTGTTAAAACATTAAAATTCTGTCTGTTTCTTACAGGGTCATGTAATATTTGACGCCCAAGGTTCTCGGATGGCTTGGACTCTAATTGAACAGCTTCAAGGTACACCTCAGTTTGTACCAGATTTAAAATGGAGTTCGTTACACTGTGGAGGTCTTTTAAAACAAGCATCCCACCTGTCTGCACTTAACATCAAACTGGAGATGTACACTCTGATGTCATGTGGATGCATTTAATCAAATGTTTTTCTCGAGCAATTTATACACATAAAAATGAAACACAAAGCCCTTATAAAAAAATAAAACAAATCCCAGCAATAGAAATCTGTGAACGGACCCGCTCTCTCCTATCACTATGCAAAGACCAAACTACCCCCACACACAAATAGTCCTGAAACTTTTTCAAAACTACTCATAGGTCAGAAGAACTGAGGACTATGAGATATTTAAGTTGTTAGGTTTTTTTTTTTTTCAAACTTTGGGTACAGTACACTGACCAAAATAACTATTTAACACATCACCATTTTTCTCACAAAATACATTTCCAAAGTTGCTATTGACATGAAATTTTCATCAAATATTGGGAACAACCCATATAATCTATGCATGCAAAGAAAGTGAAATAAATAAGATCAGATCAGATCAAAGTTGCCGGCAATAATGTGAAATGACACAGGGAAAAACTGTTGAACAGATAAATAAAATGGACATGCATAAAGGCTTGGAAAGCCAAGACAACGCCTAAAATCTATCAATAATCAAACATCAATCCAGCTCCTTTTATGTGCATTGTCAGGTCCCATCGGAACGAGAGTAGGACCCAAATGCAGGACTCGGAAGATGCAAGGTAGTTCAAGGAGACACGTTTATTATATGCAGAGGTAGGGGATCAAGCAGGCAGTCCGGTGCAGCAGCGCTAGTTGGGACGTCGGGCGAAGAGAGCAGGTGAGCGGACAGGCAGGAGTCGGTACACAGGAGAACAAAGCAGGCAGACGTAACGAAGGAGTCAGGCTTACAAGGTTGGTCGGAGAACGGACGAAGGTCGGTACACACAGGTTTAATCAGGGATACCGGAGCACACGAATGGGACATGAAGATCAACGAACTGGCGCCGGCCAGTTGTCATCGCGGTCATATAAATCCACAGCATAATCAGGCTGCATGAGGCGCAGGTGTGCACCTCCCAATCAGCGCACCTGCGCGGACACCCGCACAGCTCGTGCTGGAGCGGCAGGATCATGACATGCATATTAATATCAGGTGGTTCAGTCCTAATTGATGGCCTACTAAAAGGTGAATGTGTGAGTCAAGTATGGAAGTATATTAGTGCCACCAGGATTTGAATTTGAAACGTCAAGTGAAATAGGATTTGAATTTGAAATGCCACAGAAAACAGGATTTGAATTTGTAATGTAAAGTGATATTTTCAAAAGTTGTCACAATTTGCTGTCTGAAATTCAACCGGCTACAATACGCTGTCTGAAATTTGATGTCTGAAATTCATCTGGCTTCAATTCGCTGTGTAAA
This sequence comes from Syngnathoides biaculeatus, assembly GCF_019802595.1. Lineage (NCBI taxonomy): Eukaryota > Metazoa > Chordata > Actinopteri > Syngnathiformes > Syngnathidae > Syngnathoides > Syngnathoides biaculeatus. The sequence continues at coordinate 3,925,891 of NC_084640.1, read as the reverse complement.
ATTCACCGTCTGTGCCACCAGAGCAGATAACCCAGCCAATCGCAGTTACGCTTTCTTAGTCACGTGATGTCACATACTAAGAAAGCGTAACTGGATTGGCTGGGTGTTTGTTTCTGACCTGAAGTAACCCTTCCTGGTGGCACAGACGGTGAATTTTAGACAGCGAATTGTAGCTGCCAGAATTTCAGACGGCGAATTTTGGCCAGTTGAATTGTTAACATTGAAAAGTTACACTGAAATACAACTATTGAAAATGTGATCACTTTACATCTCAAATTCAAATTCTGTTTTCCGTGGCATTTCAAATTCAAATCCTATTTCACTTTACACTTCATATTCAAATCCTGCTGGCACTAATCTACTTCCATAGTCAAGACACATCTCATGATGGGTAAGAGCAGAGAGCTGTCTCAAGAATATCGCAAACTAATTGTTGCAAAAAATCCTCTCACATCACTGAACCTTAATTCAATTGAGAACTTGTGGGGTGATATCAAAAATGCTGTTTCTGAAGCAAAACCAAGAAATGTAAATGAAAACTGTGGAATGTTGTTGAGGAATGTTGGAGTGGAATAACAGCTGAAAGTTGCCACAAGTTGGTTGACTCCATGCCACACAGATGTGAAGCAGTTTAAAAAACTGTGGTCACTCAACTAAATATTAGTTTAGTGATTCAAAGGATTGGTAAATCCTCGAAACAAAACAATTTGTACAAAATAGTCAACTGCAGACTTCTTTTTTTTTTTTTCAACAAATTGCCCAATTGCACAGCTTTAGGAGTGTATATTGTATATCATGAATGCTGGGTCTTGTTGGTGTTCTGAGAATCTACTGCACCTACTGGTAATTGTTGGACATGTAGCAATAAAATATATACTAAAAACGTGGATTAATCTGGTTAGTCACATTGAATTGCTATTATTTTGAACACTACTGTTCTACACAACTTGTGTGGGCCAATAACTATATTGACCTTCCTTCCTTTTCTTTAACCCGTAGCTGTCTCCTCTTATGTCACCATTTAAATTAATTACAACACTCATTCTTGTAGTGACAGTAATCCATTAAAATCCATTCATCGATTTTCTGAGCCGCTTATCCTCACAAGAGTCGCAGGAGTGCTGGAACCTATTCCAACTAGGAGGCGGCGTACACCCTGAACTGTGTTGTTCAGCCAATTGCAGGGGACAAGGAAACTAATAACCAGTCCCACTCACGATCACTCCGAAGGGCAATTTAGAGTCTCCTATTAATAATTTTGTAATTATGTTTTTCAAATTTTTGTATGCTTCATCTCTTTTTTCCAAATAAACACACTCAGTCTTTTATATTCAATAAAAAAGTGGCTGGTGGTTAAACTGTCAGCCAATCATTAAAAACATCCTGCTGCTGTTATCACATATCTATTCAAACCAAGAACAAATGTCACAGAATCCTACAGTCCTGCTTGTTAAAAGCCAATATACAGGAGGGGTTAACCATTTTCCAGCACAGATCTGTCACAAAATAGGACTTAAAAGGATCTTTTCAAAATGTTACAATGAATGTTGAGGCTAACAACTAAGTAGAATTGCAGTGTGCAAAGATCGCCATGTAGAATTGAATACAATTGTATACACTGTATGGTGGTGATACAGAACAGTAGGAAAAGTCTATACTACTCAATGGCATGTTTTTGTGATTTATAAAAAAAAATCCTAAAATAATGAATTAAAAAGTTTTTTACCAATCAACAAATTGAAAAAGAAAAGAAAAAAATCGAGAAATGAAAACATAAACCACTGAGATCGTGTGGTTGCACAGGTGTGCACACCCTCATAATTTGGGTGCTCACATCACATCACATTCAAGTTTCAACTCATGTTAAATGGAAGTCAGCACTTGATTCCCACCCTAATTACATGTCCTGTACTATTTTAACATACTACGGCTACTGATTCACAGCTACACCAGACTTACGCATGCAGTACCTCAGTTCCTCTCTTGGTACTCTGTCATAGGCTTTCTCTAGATCCACAACGACACAATGTAGCTCCTTCCGACCTTCTCTGAACTTTTTCACTAGCATCCTCAAGGCAAATAATGCATCTGTGGTACTCTTTCTAGGCATGAAACCATAGTGTTGCTCGCAGATACTTACTTCTGTCCTGAGCCTAGCCTCCACTACTCTTTCCCATAACTTCATTGTGTGGATCATCAACTTTATTCCTCTATAATTCCCACAGCTCTGAACATCGCCTTTGTTTTTAAAAATGGGAACTATAACACTTTTCCTCCATTCTTCAGCCATCTTTTCGCTCGCTAGTATTCTGTTGAATAATTTGGTCAAAAACTCCAAAGCCATCTCTCCAAATTGCTTCCGTACTTCCACCGGTATGTCATCAGGCATTTTCCATTTTTCATCATTTGTCGTGCCTTTCTGACTTCCTCCTTACTAATCATTGCCACTTCCTGGTCCATCACACTTGCCTCTTCAACTCTCCCTTCTCTCTCATTTTCTTCATTCATCAACTTCTCAAAGCATTCTTTCCATCTATTTAGCACACTACTGGCACCAGTCAACACATTTCCATCTATATCCTTAATCACTCTTACCTGCTGCACATCCTTCCCATCTCTATCTCTCTGTCTGTCCAACCTGTAGAGATCCTTTCCTGGTGTACATGTCTTCATATGCCTCTTGTTTAGCCTTTGGCACCTCTACCTTTGCTCTACGTCGCATCTCGATGTACTCCTTTCGCATGTCCTCAGTCCTCTCACTGCAAACAAGTCCGTCTTATTGCCGGCAATTAGGGCCAAACTCTGAAACCCGTCGTACAGGGACTGAACACCCTGTATCAGGGGGCTTGGTACACCATACTCCCAAAGAACCTCCCATTGGATTCCCCAAGGGATGCGGTCGAACACCCTCTCCAAGTCTACAAAACAACTGTAGACTGGTTGAGCGAACTCCCATGCACAATCGGGGATCCTGCTCAGGGTGTAGAGCTGGTCCACTCTTCCACAGCCAGAACGAAAATCACATTGCTCCTCCTGAATCTGAAATTCCATCTTAAATCCAGGGAGCCCGGATGTATCCTCTGAGGAGGTCTTCTGGCTTCTTGATAGTGACATACTGTATGCAAATGGCCCAACACCAGCTGGATCGCAATCGGACCAGAATTTAAAATGAAATAATCTTCTGTTTCTGTCTTTCCTTGATTATTTTAGTTTGACTATTAATATTTTTCTGAGGCAGTATTTGATCTCAAAATACTGCCTTTGGGGAAGTAGTTCTGACTAAAATGACTCAATTGCACTGGCTAATAGTTACTACGACTGTCCAACAATGTATTTTTATGGGTGTGTATGTTTTTATAACAATTATGCTGTAATTTTGTCAAATGTGTTTCGGAACATGAAAATAATCAACATTTTGATGGTTTGACAGTGTTTTGACATGACACCATGGTTCGTTGACCTCCCCATTAAGTGACATATTCAGAGGACGACAATACTCCCCAAACTTTTCGACTTACCCCTGTCTCAATCCTTTATCAATCAATTCGCTTTTTGATGAAAGCTTTGTTATGAGGAGCTCGCCTGTAAACAGTGGAGAGAGGAGCTCGGAAGTTGCAATTTCACAAATGACCACTCATTTGGGTGGATGTCGGAGGGGTGAAAATGGAAATAGAGGATTTGGGGAACGCTGTATGATTTATTATAAATATGTATTGAGAAGGGCATGGTGGAACAGCTGTAGAGCGTTAGCCTCACAGTTCTGAGGACCGGGGTTCAAATCCCGGCCCTGCCTGTGTGGAGTTTGTATGTTTTCCCCGTGCCTGCTTGGGTTTTCTCTGGGCATTCCAGTTTCATTCCACATCCCAAAAACACTCATTAATTGCAGACTCTAAATTGCCCCTAGGTCTGATTGTGAGTGGATTGTTGTCTGTCTCTATGTGCCCTGTGATTGGCTGGCAACCAGTTCAGGATACTGCCTATAATGCTGATTATAATGTGATTCTGCCTCCAACCCGATGACAGCTGGGATTGGCTCCTGCACTCCTACAACCCTAGTAAGGATAAGCAGCTCAGAAAATGGATGTATGTATGTATTGAGAAGTGATAGTACGTCACAGACAGGGGTGGCCAACCCTTGGCTCTTTCACTCCTTTTGTATGGCTCTCATGAAGGCAAGAAATCGTAGTTGTTTTGTGTTTTTTAATATGGGTGCACGCTCACTTTGATTGAGTTCATTACAGGAATTTTACATGCGTTTATAAAAGTATTTGTGTGCTCGCTTTGATTGAGTTTATTACGGCTGTTATGGGTATTGGGAAAACAAGATCAGTGTGTGTCTTTGTGAGTGAGAAGGGTCAGGAGGTGTGTGCAGAGGGACGGTGAGAAGGAAAAAAGCGCAGCAGCGACTTGGGAAGAGTAGTTTTATTGGATTGGACGAAAATAACTCAAAGTTTCCCTGTTGCATTGTGATCTTTCGAGAAAATACTTTGTCAATTTTACTTTCAAAATGGAAGACAATAATGCAGAGTTAAATGAAAATATGTAGTTGAACACTGGACATTTTTATCGGAACAGGAGAGCTTGTATTTTTTGTTGAGAGCAACGGCTAGCCACTGTGCCTTTAGTGTCAGACGTCTATTGCGCATTTCACAGCCTCAAATCGTCACTGAAGCTCAATCCACGCTAACATCCACTTGGAATTTCCAAAAGGGACTGAACTTTGCAGTCACAAGTTTGTCATTTTAAAACTTAAGACAGAAAAGCAGATGCACTTTTGTTTTAATAATCAAACACCCAGAGACTAGGATTGTGTCAACTGGGTTGGAACATTGCAAGGGCCAGTAACCCATACAATGAAGGGGAATTTATTTTTAAAAATGCCTCTGTGACATCACTGAAATCTTGTGTCCTGAAAACAAAATATTTCAACAATTGGTATCAGACCTTAAACTGCCCCGCCACATTTTTGAATGGAGAATATTGGACATTAGGACGGCTACTGATTCACAGTTACACTCAAACCTCCAATCATGAGTATTTTAGTGTTGCATTAGATGAGAGTTGTGACACACAAGACGAGAACTGGTTGAGCTGGTAGTTTGTTTGAGAGACCAGACAAAGCCTGGCCAAAAGACCCCCATGATAGTCTACAGAAATAGATCCAGGTTTCCCTTACTGGACGAAGGTCACCAGGATCCCCCTCTGGAACCAGGCCTGGAAGTGGGGCTCGACGGCAAGCGGCCTGTGTCCGGGGATCCACACATGGGGCTCAGCCGGGCACAGCCTGAAAGGGTAACACAGATCCCCCTTGACTTGGGCTCACCACCTGTGAAAGGGGCCATAGGGGTCGGGTGCAATATGAGCTGGGGGGTAGCCGAAAGCGGGGACCTTGGCAATCCGATCCCTGGCTACAGAAACTAGGTCGAGGGACCTGGTATGTCACCTCCTTGGCAGGGATGGAGCCTGAGTCGGTCCTTGAGGTTGAGAAGTTCCGACTGGAAATAGTTGCACGTGCCTCTATGCACCGCTTGAGTTCTAACCCTGACTGTTGTTTGTGCCTGTGGACCAAACAACAGTTGAGAGTATCCACCCTTTTTGGAGTCCTTAAAAGGAGTGCTGGCAAGCGCTCACTCTGGGTACTCCATTATTCTGCTGAGGGACATCAATGCCCACATGGGGAATGACAGTGAGACCTTGAATGGGGTGATTGGGAAAAACACTCCAGATCACGACCTGAGTGGTATTCTGTTACTGGACTTCTGTGCTCATCAAGTATTGTCCATAATGACCACCATGTTAGGCAAAAGGTTGTCCACATGTGAACTTGGATCCGTTGGGAAGTCAAATCTCAGATTTAGGAGGAGGAATGTGGTTTTCATCCTGGCCATGGAACTGTGGACAAGATCAACACCCTCGGCAGGTTCCTCGAGGCTGGCTGGCAGTTTGCCAAACAGGTCTCCATGTGTTTTGTGGATTCTGCCAAGGCTCCCCTTTGTCACCAATTTTTTTCATAACTTTTATGGACAGAATTTCTTGGTGCAGCTGAGGTGGGGAGGGTGTTTGGTTTGGTGGCATCAGCATTGCTTCTCTGCTCTTTGTAGATGATTTGGTTCTTTTGGCTTTATCAAGCTGTGATCTCCAACACTCAGTGTAGCAGTTTGCAGCCGTGTGAAGTGGCTGGAATGAGAATCAGCACCTCCAAACCTGAAAGCATGGTCTTCAATCAGAAAAGGGTGGCGTACCCTCTCTGGGTGGGGGATGAGATCCTGCCCCAAGTGGAGAGTTTAAGTATCTTGGGGTCTTGTTCACGAGTGAGGGAACAATGGAGCGGGATATCGATAGACAGATCGGTGAAGCAACTGCAGACTTTTTATCAGTCCCTTGTGGTAAATAGGGAGTTAAGTCAAAAGGCGAAGCTCTCAATTTACCAGTCGATCTTCGTTCCTCGCCTCACATATGGTCACGAGCTGTGGGTCGTGACCGAAAGAACAAGATCCCAGATACAAGCTGCCAAAATTTGCTTCTTCCGCAGGGTGTCCGTGCTCTCCCGTAGAGCTAGGGTGAGAAGCTCGGTCATCCGGGAGGGTCTCTGTATCAAGCTGCTCCTCCTCTGCATTGAGAAGAGCCAGAGTAGGTGGCTGGGGCATTTGATTCTGTTACCTCCCGGACTCCTCCCTGGTGAGGTGTTCCAGGCACATACCACTTGAAAGAGACCCCGGAGAGGACCCAGGACATAATGGAGAGATGACGTTTTTCGGCTGGCTTGGGAACACTTTGGGGATCCCTCCGAAAGAGCTGGATGAAGTGGCTGTGTAAAGCCAAGTCTGGGCGTCCCTTTTAAACCTACTGCCCCACGACCCGACCTGGAGAAGCGGTTAGAAGGACGGGTGGATGGACAGATATCAGATGTACCAATCTCCGAGAAAAGTATTTATCAGTACATTGTCCCCTCCACCATTTGTAGGGTTTAGCGATAGTGTTCAACAAATCCACAACTGCAAACATAATGTACGCACTCCTTAAGAGGTTTGTAATTACGTAGAGATGCTATACAATAGCGGAAAGGACTACTTTTGCCTGAATGAATCTCATCAAGTCACTTTAATGTAGTTCTTTGTCACCAATATGTCAAAGAATGGTGAGAAAGCACTACTTTTGTCTCAATGAAGCTCCTTGTCTAATATGAACAAATAAATGGCACCAAGATGCAACAAATTGGCTCTAAAGGAAAGTTTTTTTTACTTTGGCCTCAGCAGAAAGTGAACAGTGAATAGATGAATTTGAACAGAGGTTCCCCCCAAAAAATAAGCAAGTAGGGGAATTTGCAAATGCCAAATCGCAAATGTACATAGTTGACTGTGGTCTAAACAGCAAAACATTTAGTATTTTTTATTTTAAGTTCATCTTTGTGCGACTCACAGCGGTGCATTCTTATACCGCTGGACAAACAAGTTCGTGTGCTCTTTGTCACCGAAAATATTGTCTACCAGCCCCATCAAACCCCTGCATGTTATCCATCCATCCATTTTCTGAGCCGCTTATCCTTATTAGGGTCGAAGGAGTTCTGGACACAATCCCAGCTGTCATTGGGCAGGAGGCAGGGTGCACCCTGAACTGGTTGCCAGATATTCGCAGGGTATGGAGACAGACAACAGTCCCACTCACAATCACACTTAGGGGAAATTTAGAGTCTTTAATGAATGCATGTTTTTGGGATATGGGAGGAAACTGGAGTGCCTGGAGAAAACTCACACAGCACAGGGAGAACATGCAAACTCCACAATGCCGGTGCCGAAATTTGAACCACTGTCATCAGAACTCAGGCCAACGCTCTACAGCCTCCCTGTATATTATTAGAATCAGCTTTGAGGGCCAAGTATGTAACGACACACAAGGAACTTGTCTCCTATTTTTGTATTTTTATATTTGTAGGACACACAACTTTCCAATATTTAAAAATAGTGTCAGATAGGTCATCATTTAATGCAGCAAATCACAGTTTCACATTTGTTGACTTTTTCATGCCATTTTCTGTACTCTACAATACTGTTTCTCAGACAAACAATTCATTTACTACTTTTGACTGTAGCAACTGTTTGTTTGTTGGATGCAAAATATTGCAGATATTTTCTCAAGGTACTTTGAACATGAAGGCAGTCTAGAACTCGGGGGGGGGGCAACCAGTCAGCCATCAAAAGCCACGTTTTACTGTGTTACTCCAAAGAGCCACATCATACACATGAACTCACACACATACCTTAGCTCAGTCATATTTTTTGTAAATGTCATAAACCAACATCATAACAACGAAAATGGACTTATGCCGGGTAACACGACAGCCCAGTAATTAAAAAAATAAATAAAATTGTGTGCTCTTTCTCAAACAGACAAACTATCAGTTCAACCACGTCTTGTCTTACCAGAATAACCTCAAGCAAAGCATGCAAATGCCGTAATGAAGTCATGAATAGCAGGCGTGCACATATTAAAATCAGAACTTCGATATGGTGTTTTGCCTTCATAAGATATGCTGTTTTGCCTTCATAAGAGCCACATGAAAACGGGCAAAGAGTTGCAGGTTAATCTAGAATCACGCTCCTCATACATTACAGAAAACCACTTTAAAGCCCATTGAACGCTTCGGAAAAGGAAGCCTCCTATGATTTAACAAAGGGTGGGGGGCATTACTCTTTCACACTGAGCCAGGTGACTTTGAACAGCTATTTTTCTTTTTAAAATAAATAAATATACAAATCACTGTTTAAAAACAGCAATTTATTTACTTACATTTTTCATATTTACATTTGTTGGATTATTTTAAACACTAATGTGTTAAAAGTGTAGCAAAAAAAATAATTTCAGAAAGAGGTAAATACTTTATCACGCTGTGAATGAGTTGATTTGATTTTGTATTGAAATATTTTTATGCTGCCTGAGTACAATGGCATGTCCCAAAATCCTGAGTGAAAGTCTCCAAAATTTTGTTTCGTAGACCGTCAAGTTTTGGAGCAACTACTTTTGTACAGGAAGGAAAGGTATGAGATATCAGTTGACTAGGGATCAAGAGTACCTTTTTCAAGAAAAGATTTGTTTCCTGCCAATATAAATGACAGCCAATAAAGATTTATTGAGCCAATCCCAATATGTATACACTGCGCAGTTGACTAAATCACTTAACTGAGCATAATTTAAGTGAAGAAAATAAAAACACAGCAAGGAACATCAAATGTATTTAAACTTGATGAAATTTCAAGGAAATAAAACCAATATCAACAAAGGAAGAACAACAATTTAAAAAAATAGTACCGGTAACTAAATTCATAAAATATCTTAAACTGAAGTAGAAGCCAGAGACAGAGGTATGTTTTAGGAGGGGTTTTAAAAAAAAGGAACTGAATCCGCCTATCATACTGTAGGTGCAGGGACAGCCCCACAATTTCAGAATAACCGCTGATAAAGGATGATCCCCTTTTAAGTTTTCTCATTTTTGGGGGACTACTAGGAAATATTAATCTGTCGATCAAAGGTACCTGTCACGGTGTAGGGTTTGATACTGTAGGGCGAGTCATGGGGGAATAACCTCTCGTCTTTTTTTTTTTTTTTTTTTTTTTAGAAAATGTTTTTGAACGGTCTGGGATTTTCCAAATAATATCTGAGCAGCAGTTTGATTTTGCAGTCACCACTTGCAATAGCACACAGCGCAAGACTTAGTCTGTCATTCATGGGCTTGTGGCCTGGCATCTGTGTCTCCTCTGCTGTTATGTGTCCTCCTCAACTCACGACACCACCTCATCCACCGCAAAATCAGCACCGGGGAACCCCAAAGTTGTGCCCTCCCCCCTCTGGTCTTCTCCCTCTACACAAATGACTGCACCATGAGGCACCCAGCAGTCAAACTCCTGAAGTTTGCAGATGACACCACAGTCAACGGCCTCATCAAAGAGGGCGACGAGTCTGTGTACCGACAGGAAGTGAAGAAACTGGAGCTTTGGTGTGGCCAACACAACCTGCCGTTGAATATTCTAAAGACTGTAGAAATGATTGAGCACTTCAGGAGGCATCCTTCAACAGAGCTGCCCCTGATGCTGTCCAACTGTCTTGTGTCAACTGTCGAGACCTTTAAGTCCTTGGGAGTTACAGTCTCACAGGACCTGGAGTGGGAGACGAACATCAACTTCATCCTCAAAAAAGCCCAGCAAAGGATGTACTTCTTGCAGGCTTCTAAGGAAGCACAGCCTGTCACAAGAGCTGGTGAGACAGTTCTCCACAGCAGTCATCCAATCAGTACTGTGTACCACCATCACAGTCTGGTTTGGGGCTGCCACACAAAAAACAAACTCCGTCTGCAACGGACAATCAAAACCTTTTGGACGCTCAACATCCTGGCCACCAACCCCGATCAATGCAAAACAAAACGAGCAGACATTCAAACATTTTTTTCCCTCTTGCAATTAAGTCATTAAATTCTTGATCAGTGAACCTACTATTTTCTACCTTGCGCCATTGTTGAGACACACCTTCACATCTGGTGATCCAATCTATATTAGTACGTATTAAAGCGTTGGCCTCACAGTTCTGATGTCCTGGGTTCAATGCCTGACACGCCTGTGCGGAGTATACATGTTCTCCCCATGCCTACGTGGGATTTCTCTGGGCACTCTGGTTTCCTCCCACCTCCCAGAAAACATGCAACATTAATTGGACACTCTAAATTAACCCGAGGTGTGGTTGTGAATGTTGCTTTTTTTCTTGATGTGGCCTGCAATTGGCTGGCAACCAGTTCAGGGTGTACCCTGCCTCCTGTTCATTGACAGCTTGGATGGGCTCCAGCACTCCCGTGACCCTTGTGAGGATAAGCAGCTAAGAAAATGAATGGATGGATGGACGGACATTTTATTTATCTGGTTCATACTAGCAATTAAGAATCACGGTGATGGCTATTATACGGAGAATCAAGCAGGAAAATTATTTCTGGGAAAGGGATTTTTGATAGTTTCTTTTCTTCTATATGAATTCATGAAAATTGAAATAATCCATTCCAAAGACAGATGGCGAATACAGCTGATTCTAATGTAGTGGTACACACACCTGATTTTGGTGCAGGTAGAATGGGATCGATTCCTGCTCAATGATGGTGTCGATATCTGCCCTTTGACCTACTGGCAACCAGTTCAGAGTGTAGTCCGCCTTTCACCCAAAGCTAGCTGGGATAGGCTCCAGCTCTCTCGTGACCCTTGTGAGGATAAGAGTGTTCGACAATGGATAGATGGACATTCCAAAGACAACCTGTGGCATCATACAACCTTAACTACTGTAATATGGATAAATAACATTCTTAACCGTCATATCCACACAACCATTTGCTGTGTTACCTGTCAGCCCACCGTGTTGTGTGCAGAATTTGAAGGCAAAACTTTAATTATTTCATTTTGGATTATGGCATAAACATAAAATTTTGAAAAATTGTAACTATGAATACTTTCATGATGCACTGTATGGCGACAGACAACTCTTCACACTTAAATTCACCATCATGTTATAAACGATCACGTTTTAATTATTATTATTACTATTACCAGGAAAAGGACAAAATAGTGTAGCAATGACGTTTCTTTGATGACACCCTGACCATGTCTAATATCATATACAATAACTTCTTGGTTATCATCACCATAATGCAAATTACTTGGAGCTTGCCAACAGTTTAAATTGCTTTTGCTCATCAAAATTTCAATTTATGCAAGCTAAATTACCTTTCTGCGAGTTAAATGAGCTTTACTTTGACTTGTGTGATTCATAGACACAAAAGTAGCAGACAGTGACTTGAAGAAATAACTTGAATCTGATTCAGGAGATACAGTAACAGATTAGCCTCCTCGTTATTCAAATTTGTTTTACTGGCATTAGTGCATACTCTATTCAATTTCCCCTGACATGTTCTTAAGACCCATTGCTGAGGGTGTTCTTCTGAATTGCTGAAGTGTTGTTTTGTATCGCATCAGATGATCCTTAGGTGTCCAGTTTAGAGTTAATATTTTAATACTTTTTGAACTAGCCTGTCGACATTTGCTGATGTCTTCAGCTTCATGGTTTACTGATTTGTGACTGACAAAATTGTTCAGATTAATTCAAATGCCGAGGACCAGGAGTCACGAGTCGAAGCTCTGAGTCTGCCTCAAGACCTCTGTGAATATTATATGGTCAATAATAGGTGATTGTGTTTATAAGTGGCATGATGTTTTGGGGGGAAAAAATCAAGTTAGCCTGAGCAATGAAATATTGAGTTTGACAGGCAGTATGAAATTAAATGTAATTTAGACAGTTATAGGCAAGCTCAGTGTAACACTCTCGCTTTCTCTCACAGGAGGAAGCTATAAGAAGATTGGATACTACGACAGTACCAAAGGCAATCTGTCCTGGTATGGGAATGACAAATGGATTGGTGAGAGACATTCATCTTCCTTGGCTCCCATTTTTTCCCCTCTTTATCGGTGTCTCTTACCCTCTTTCTGCCTTCTAATCTCCTGTTTAATCTGACCCTACACTCTTACTAGCCTTTCCTCTAAATCCTTGATACTTCCTCTTATATTGCCCTCTGTCAGTCTACAACACTACATTCAAATTCGATTGTAAATGTTCATCATCAGTCAGGCTTTATCTTGTGTTAGCATTAATGATCCCTAACGTATCACAGCAGATATCAAAGAGAAAGCAACAGTTCAGTAACATTATACGGAACAAATTTCCCATTCCATTTTTTTAATTATACATGCAGTGAATTTGGCAGTTCAAGGCAGTGGAAGTGATGCAATAAATAGAAGATGCTCGCTGACAGTCAAAAAATAACAGGAGAATGGCAATCTGGGAGGGAATGGCATTGGGCCCCATGACCTTGACTTTGAGGAATGAAAATGTGTTTCCTAATCAGTATGGAAGGAGTGTGTGTGCTTGTCATTTCAGCTTCCCTGAACACACTTAATATGTTGCTCTAACAAATGTGGAGAAAGCACCGTATATTAGACTTCAAAACAATTATTGACACCAAATTCAGGGTATGGAATCCGTGTCACAGATCTGTGATTGGAAAGCAGAACCATGGAAGTCATATTTTAATTCTTGTTCTTGGTCCTTTACATCTAAAAAAAAAAAAAAAAAAAAAAAAAAGGTACATTCAGGACCACTACTGTATGTAAAACACCAAATACTTTAAAATTTAACATTAATGACAATTTTGGTTATTTACAAGCAATTATGTAATTGTGAAAGAAAACAGACAAAATAATGCATAATGGTTGATAAAGTATGCACAGTTAACATCTATGTTGAAAACATTACTTGATGCTTTGGCTTCATTATAGTGTGAAATATAGACAAAATACATAATTAAAATCAGAAATCAATGGGGAAATCTTCCATTGCACCACAATATTTCGGATGGAACATGTATAGTAATTAAATTGATCAAACAATGTTGACCTTCACGAACATTTATAGCCTGAATACTGATGACATGCTAGACAAATATAATAGCAAGAGATTTTAATTCTATTGATCCCTAATCATACTGCTCCAGTACACATAAGCAACTTGAGAAATTGCCACTCAACAAAATTACAAAAAAACAATCCATGAATGACGTCGGTCTTGCAGACAGTTGGAGAATGAAAAACAAACGGATTGTACACTGTGTTCAAAATAAAGAGGCATGGGCACTTTTGGTTAATTTTCCCAAAAAGTCAGTGTGATTTACAGTGATATGAAATATTTTGATTGCTTCCAAAATCATTTTTAAAAAAATCCCAAATTGACCAAATATTACAAAATAGTTATACATTTTAGTGAACAAAACAGCTGTAATCTCAGCTGTATGTAGTGGGTGCAAAATAACTCCAAATGTGCAGTAGTTTCTATTATTCTGAAAATCTTCAGGTGTATTATCTATAAATTGGGCAAAGCCAACTTAATTTGTATAGAAATATTGGCTTTATGGACAGCGTGCCACCTGTAAACTGTGAATTCAAACAACCCAATAAATTATTAGTTATCTTCATATTTCTGCAAATTAGATTGAGATGCGACATAGAGCAAAGGTAGAGGTGGCTAAGGCTAAACAAGAGACATATGACGATATGTACACCAGATTGAACATGAAAGAAGGGGAAAAGGATCCCGACAGGTTGGCCAGACATAGGGATAGAGATGGGAAGGATGTGAAACAGATAAGCGTGATTAAAGACAGAGATGGAAATGTTTTGACTGGTGCCAGTAGTGTGCTAAATAGATGGAAAGAATACTTTGAGAAGTTGACGAATGAACAAAGTGAGAGAGAAGGAAGAGTAGAAGAGGCAAGTGTGAAGGACCAGGAAGTGGCAATGATTAGTAAGGGGGAAGTCAGAAAGGCATGACAAAGGATGAAAAATGGAAAGGCAGTTGGTCCTGATGACATACCAGTGGAGGTATGGAAGCAATTTGGAGAGATGGCTGTGGAATTTTTGACCAACTTATTCAACAGAATACTACCGGGCGAAAAGATGCCTTAAGAATGGAGGAAAAGTGTTCTAGTTCCCATTTTTAAGAACAAAGGCGATGTTGAGACTTGTGGGAATTATAAAGGAATGAAGTTGATGAGCCACACAATGACGTTATGGGAAAGAGTAGTGGAGGCTAGACCCTGGACAGAGGTAAGTATCTGCGAGCAATAATATGGTTTCATGCCTCAAGAGTACCACAGATGCATTATTTGCCTTGAGAATGCTAGTGGAAAAGTACAGAGAAGGTCAGAAGGAGCTACATTGTGTTTTTGTGGATCTAGAGAAAGCCTATGACAGACTACCAAGAGAGGAACTGTGGTACTGCATGTGGAAGCCTGGTCTTGCGGGGAAATATATTAGAATAGTACAGGACATGTATGAGGGCAGCAGAACAGTGATGAGGTGTGACAGAAGAATTTTAGGTGGATGTGGAACTGCATCAGGGATCAGCTCTGAGCCCCTTACTGTTTGCTGTGGTAATGAATATGCTGACAGATGAGGTTAGACTGGAATCCCCTTGGACCTTGATGTTCGCAGGTGATATTGTGATATGCAGTGAAAGCAGGGATCAGGTGGAGGAACATTTAGAAAGATGGAGGCATGCACTGGAAAAGAGAAGAATGAAGATTAGCTGAAGTAAGACAGAAAACGAAGATATTTCTAAAAATGTGTACATAAGCTAACCATTCTGTACTCCCACCCCAAACCTTACACTGGTATACAGTAATGTGGTTGCTTTCAAAGCCAAAAGGCTAAGCACAACAGATGTGTCGTTACCAATTCCATTGGCTAAGAATGTTACCAGGATTAGCTTCTGATAATAATGTAATGATAATGTTTTCAGGTTCTTGTTTGTTGCTTACATGGAAGTGAGCAATATTTGTATTTGGTGATGTCATGTGTGTCTACTATATTTCGGTGGCTTGGTGATTAAATGCAGTATCCACCAGTAACAATGCAGTAGAATCTCTATGGGTCCTCGGTTTTAGTGAGGGCGCAGTAGCTTCTAATGACTGACATTTAGTTAATTGCTCTGAAGTTGTTCTCGTGGCTCATCGATGGCTTTATAAAAAATGCTTTTGCTTATTGGAAAGTTACAGTATGTCTTTTCTACTTTTACATTTAGTGTCTGAATAAGACAATAAACAGCAAGATGAGCTTTTTTTTATTTTAATGTTTAATTTAATATTTCAATTTTGTTTTATCCACACAATACAATGACAATAAAGGCTCTCTTCTGTTAATGTTCAGTCTTTATATAAAGCAATATTTTTATAGCTGTAATTGTTTTTCTAAGTGCTCTATAAACAAAGTTAAGGAGAGTTTTCTTTCAAAGTTGTGTAAGTCTGCGGTACTTTGCGTCTACATACTCTGAAACTCTGAATGGCTCATTAAATCAGATAAGTATACTTTGATTGCTTCAATGATGCTTGGATAACTGTAGCAATTATTATGGTAAAAGATCATTCATGGAAAATTTGCATAAAAAGCATGTGGGTATACTTTGATGATAGTTGGATTCTGTCTTTGCTATTCTATGCATTTGCCTTGCATCTGGAAGTTAGCGCGCAACTCCTTCCTTAAAGTGTAAGTGGTGTGTGCATAAAGTCCATTATGGCCAATTTCACAATTTTAATCAGCACTCTTTCCCTATAAACTACTGCATGTTGTAGGGATTTGTGAGTTTGGACCCTACGTGTGTTCTCGAGTCGAGGAAGATATGACCAATGATTAGAAAATGTTAACAGCAAATGGATTTATCACAAAGGAATGTGCAGTACAGACGTCCGGGTCTTATCTAGGTATCTGCCGCACACGAGACGTGTGTCTTCTGACAAGATGACCCAAGAAGAAGACAAGGGCTGCCCAGTAACACAGGGTTTTTATATGTATGGGTCCATGGTGAAAGTGGCTGCTCCCCCACAGTCTGGTCCTGGGCAGGGATGGTAACTTTCCGCTCCTTATCTGGTGTCGTTCGTCTCCACGGCAACGCCTGGGATAGGAGGATGGCACCAGCCGGTTTTTCTGAGTACAAAGATCAAGGACAACCACCGGCACATCCTTGTCTGATTAGCAAATGGGCAACACTTTATCCGTTGATTAAATGTATAAGGTCATATTTAAGCAAATAATGAAAGTGCAATAAAAGTAAAATAGCCTTCATTGTAAATTAACTCACTTAACGGTGTCGAACAATCTCTTTGTTTTCCTTTAAGTAGTTCTTACCTGGGAAACTAGGAAAGTGTTTCTGTAGAAGAACTAAAATGCTAATGTTTATATAACTTAATACTTCTATATGATAATTTGTAGGGCTTCGATTTGCCCTTTTAATCCCAATTTGTTATTTCTGTTGACTGCACCAAATGACTTCGAAATCAGAATTGAACTCTTCGCACTCTTCAGAACAAAGATGTGATGGTCCAACATGTGAAACGTTTTATGTGAAATTGGACCAGAACGTATGTCTATCCATTTTTGGCGATGCTTCTCCTCCCAGAGCAGTTTTTCTTTTTAGTTTAAAATGGCTGACTTTAACCAAGATCTATTACCTTCGCATGGCCAAATATCGGTTGGCTTTGCTGCCATATGGTGCTGTGAATACTCACTGCCTGGGATAATCAGGCTCCTTTCTAGCTAGATCACTCACTACTTGTGTAGCTCTCATTGTCTACTAGGCTATGTCAAATCCTGCTCAACTTTCTCCCTTCCATTCGGCCGCGCTGGCATCCTTTCCGGCTTTGGTTGTGGCGTTGCCATGAATATCCATGCAGCTTCTCCGGCTCGTTCGTCGGATGTCTCCCTCTGCTAAAATAATGGTAGAGAGCTATAGTTATTTGGATTCAAGATCAGCTGCAAGAACAAATGCTGCTCTCGGGCACAAGCCAGTGCGAACTGTAGGCCGGTCCAGAGCCCGGATGAATGCACAGGGTTGTGTCAGGAAGGGCATCTGCCTTAAAAAATTGCCAAACAAATATAAGCATTCATCTAAAGAATCCCATACTGGATCGTCCGTGACCCGGGTTAAAAACATCCGCTCCCGGCACCGTTAACCTGCTGGATGTCGGTGGAAATTCAGCTACTGTGGGTATAAGACAAAGAAGACGTGGAAACCAGATTATTTGGCAGAAGAAAAAGAGAAATGCACAAAGCATACAACTGAGTGTAGGGACTTTGAATGTTGAGACTATGACAGGAAAAGGAAACATACCTGATTTGAAAGCTGTGTTCGCGATTTGTCATCCATCGTTTCCACGCCGCTTGCAACTTCACTTTGTAAAACCTGTTTGCACCGATGTCCAGCAAATGAAATTGCTCCGTCAAGCCTCCCAGAATAAGAGCAAGCTCTGAGTTCATTTGCTGCGCTTGTTTTTTCACGGCGGTTGTTTTTTCATTGATCAATAATTCATAGCTCGAGTTGTTCTTCCAACTCGGGCCACGTCGACTTGTTTCTGCAGAATCTCAGCTTCGTCTTTTTGAATTGCCAAAGGTCGTTTTCCAATTTCCTCAACTTTATCACCTAGGTTCATTGATCTTGAATCCTCTCAGGTCTGCTTGATTCCAATGTTTCTCCATGTAACTTATAGCTTGCAGTGTAAACTGGGCTTTGCGAGCTTATCTCTTCTTTGATGCCATTTTATGGGGATCCTTAGCCAAAGCGATGTTGTTTAGCACAAAACACATACGGGCATTATATACTTTCTGGGAGGGGGCGGGTCTTTAGCTTCCTCTCTCACGTCCACACTTCCCCCTGTAATGTCTGCATGCTGTCCTCTCATATGTCTGCTTTCCTCTATATAACTAGCGTGTCAGCTAGAAATACTCCCAGTCAGTTAGAAATTTTGGACGTTGTTTCACATATATACTGTAAGGCGCCCCCACATTATAAGGCACCCTGTCTATTTTGGAGAAAATTCAAGACCTTTATGTGTGCCTGATAATCATGAAAATATAGTATGTAAGCTGATATTCCAAGAAGCAGTTCTGATTGAAGTGAAAAAATTCTAATTCGAGGATCGCTTTTCCACGCCCACTCGAATCCCAATTTGAGTCACCACGGATTCATGCATCGCCCTTACAATTTAGAACGCAGTGTACACAGCACTCTAAAAGTATTTTTTTTCTGTAGATGAAAAATATTTGGGTTTTATTTTGATGCCTTTCACCCGAAGCTAGCTGGTATAGGCTCCAGCTTTCCTGCAACCCTTGTGAGGATAAGCGGCTTGGATAATGACATGACATAACATGAAATCAACAGTTCAGCTTTGATTTCCAAATAGGATTTGGAGCAAAACAGGTGAGCAAACGTATTGCAGCAGATACTGGGAAAGTTAAAATAAGTCAATAAGACTTCAATAATGTATTTGTTATTTTTAGACTATGATGCTGGCTGTTAAACTGAGCTTCAGGCTGTGCATATGGTCTGCGGGACAGCGTTTAACTATGCCTGCATTACAGGCTGTGTGCCAAAAACACATTTTTGCAATCAAGCCACTATAGAAACAGGTTAGCCAAGTAGCCTCTCACTATGCTGTCATAAACCTGAGGGAAGCCAGAGGATGCACTGACCTCTAGAGAGTTTTCTGTTGACCGTTAGTTACTGTATGGTCATGCACCTTCCAGGCTGTCTGCCGAGGCCATCTGGATGGAATGTCAGCAGATGCTTTTGGACAGCCGAAGTGCCAATTCCCCAGTATTTGCTGTGTGACTGCCAGTCACCGTGATGTGCTTTTAAGGATGTCCATCTCTTTGTTAGCCATCATGGTGACAGCACTAAAATTAATCAGAAGAGAAGGAGGACTATTAAAATATAGGCCCGTTTTATGTTTATTGGTGCACGCAACTAACCTTCAGAAAACTAAAAATCATGTTATTGCAGACTTTATACAGACAAGATATTAAATTGTATTCATCCATCCAGAAGAGAATTAGGCTCACATACTCTGTTCTTGCTGACCAAAAAACATGATTGATGAGGGTGAGGCCTCTTCTTAGAGTAAGTTATTCCAAACCTACTCCTACAAAGTGTGAAGCATAGTGTTGTCTGCATCCTGCCTCACGTCATTTGACCAAACACTTCTAGAGCTACTGCATGAGGACTAAATGCAGACACGGCCTTTCAGTTTTTATAGTTTTTAATAGTACTATTAATCTGTTGTTCATTTGCCCTAGAGCAAAGTAAATAAGTACGTGAACACCCTGCTATATTGCAAGTTCTCCCACTTCAAAATCATGGAGGGGTCTGAAATTTTCATCGTAGGTGCAAGTCCACTTTGAGAGAGATAATCTAAAAAGAAAAATCCAGAAATCACAATGTATGATTTTTTAACGATTTATTTGTGTGATAAAGCTGCAAATAAGTATTAGAAACCCTGTCTATCAGCATAAACATAAATTCTGACCCTCAAAGACCTGTTAGTTCGCCTGTAAAAGTCCACCTCCACTCCATGTATTATCCAGAATCAGATGCACCTGTGTGAGGTCGTTAGCTGCATAAAGATACCTGTCCATCCCATACAATCAGTAAGAGTCAAACTTTTAACAAGGCCAAAACCAAAAACCTGTCCAAAAACACCAGGGACAAAATTGTACAATTCCACACGGCTGTAAATGGCTACGGAGAAATTGCCAAGCAGCTTGGTGATAAAAGGTCCACAGTTTGAGCAATCATTAGAAAATGGAAGAAGCTAAATATGACGGTCAATTTCAATCGGATTGGAGCCTCATGCAAGATATCATCTCGTGGGGTCTCAATGATCCTTAGAAAGGTGAGAAATCAGCCCAGGGCTACACGACAGGACTTGGTCAATGACCTGAAAAGAGCTGGGACCACCGTTTCCAAGGTGAGTGTTGGTAATACACTAAGATGTCATGGTTTGAAATCATGTATGGCACAGAAGGTTCCCCTGCTTAAACCAGTACATGTCAAGGCCCGTCTAAAGTTTACCAATGACCATTTGGATGATACAGAGAAGTCATGGGAGAAAGGTTTGTTGTCAGATGAGACCAAAATTGAACTTTTTGGTCATAATTCCACTAACCGTGTTTGGAGGAAGACGAATGATGAGTTCCATACCAAGAACACCATCCCTTCTGTGAAGCATGGGTGTGGTAGCATCATTCCTTGGGGGAGTTTTTATGCACATGGGACAGGACGAAGCACTGTATTAAGGAGAGGATGACCGCTGCCATGTATTGTGAGATTTTGGGGAACAACCTCTTTCCCTCAGTCAGAGCATTGAAGATGGATCGTGGCTGGGTCTTTCAACATGACAATGACCCGAAGCACACAGCCAAGAAAACCGAGGACTGGCTCCGTAAGAAGCATATCAAGGTTCTGGCGTGGCCTACGCAGTCTCCAGACCTAAACCCAATAGAAACTCTTTGGAGGGAGCTGAAACTCCGTGTTTCTCAGCGACAGCCCAGAAACCTGTGTGATCTAGAGAAGATCTGTGTGGTGGAGTAAGACAAAATCCCTCCTGCAGTGTGTGTAAACCTGGTGAACAACTACAGGAAACGTTTGACCTCTGTAATTGCAAACAAAGGCTACTATACCAAATATTAACGCAGTTCTTCTCAGGTGCTCAAATACTTATTTTCAGCTGTAACACACAATTTGTTAAAAAATCATACATTGTGGTTTCTGGATTTTTCTTTTCAGATAATACACCGACGATGAAAATTTCAGACTCCTCCATGATTTCTAAGTGGGAGAACTTGCAATATAGCAGGGTGTTCAAATACTTATTTTCTTCACTGTTTGTTTTTGTATGTTTCATTTTTATTTTAAGATACATCATTTTGTTGATGCATGTTGAGCTGCGGTTGTTTTAGATATTAAATCAACTTGGTTTGAAGGTGGCGCTGCAGCTGTAGAGTATTGGCATCAGAGTTCTGAGGACTGGGGTTCAAATCCCGCCCCCGCTTGTGTGGAGTTTGTGTATTCTCCCCGTGACTGTGTGGCTTTTCTCCGGGCACTCCAGTTTCCTCCCACATCCCAAAAACATGCATTAATCGGACACTCTAAATTGCCCCTAGGTGTGATTGTGAGTATACTATTGTCTGTCTCCATGTGCCCTGCGATTGTATGGCAACCAGTTCAGGGTGTACCCTGCCTCCTGGCCGATGACAGCTGGGATTGGCTCCAGACCTCCTGCGACCCTCATGAGGATGAGCGGCTCAGAAGATGGATGGATGATTTTAAAATGTCAATCAAATTATGACCCGATCTTCACTTAAGATGTTTAGTACGTGTACATTGGTGCTTGGTCTGTACTCATGTATATCCTTCCTTTCTACACTTCATGGTAAGCTTCCATTAAAGAAACAAATTTGCCAGTCACCACTGAAAAGACAGACGCAAAAATGATGCATACCTATTAAATGGAAGAGGCTTTTTTGTTTTGGGGTTGCTTTGTTACCATTCAGCACAGGGTATAGTCAATTGATGCAGGGTAAAAGAAAAACATTCTGGGGCAATGTCGGTGTTCCCCAGCGTTAGAATTCTTCCAATCTTCCTATCCATCTGAATACACCCAACAATGACTGAAAAGTAGAATTACCAGAACCATGCAGTTGACAGAAGGCGACGTTCAGATCTAAGACAGCTGGAACCCATTTGATCGCAAGGACTGGACTAAACGGCCTGGCAATAGGTAGAGAAGTCGCATTTAGAGTTAAAGAAATTGCGTGATTGCAGGGACTGTCACATAAGGTTATATAACTAAATAACTGTCTAGTTCAGTTTCATTTATTTCCCATTCGCAATTCAAAGGAATTGCCTAATTTTCATTGATTACATCCATCCATTTTCTAAGCTACTATATCCTGACAAGGGTCACGGGAGTGCTGTAGCCAAACCCAGCCGTCATCGGCAGGAGGCAAGGTACATCCTACATTGGTTGCCAGCCAATTAAAGGGCACAAGGAGACAGAAAACAGTTGTACTCACAATCACACATAGGAGCAATATAGAGTCTCCAAACAATGCATGTTTTTGGGATGTGAGAGGAAACCGGAGTGGCCGAAGAAAACCCACGCAGGCACATGGAGAACATCCAAACTCGAAGCTTTAGGAGGCCGGGATTTGAACCCCGGTCCTCAGAGCTGGGAGGGCAACACTCTACAACTGCCACAAATTGCTAATTAATCACAGTCAGAATTTTTTTGACCAAGTTTTTACTCAAGTTATTTCATTGACCATTGTGGGATTTCTTTACCTAAAATACCAAAAATTTCGGTTTAGTATCTAACATGTACGTGTTTGTTTTTATCACGCTCCCTCTGTACGATCTGTTGTTTTTCTAATTGCCGTTTGTGTCTGTCTAACCTTTCTAATATCTTTGCTGCTCCTCTGTCTCACTTCAGTGTGTTTGCTCACAGTCTCCTCTCTTCTCTCCTTGGAAACCACTGCTGCATCAGTGCCTCACTCTCATATTGCCTTGGTAACCATTACGGGGCTTGTCTCCATGGTAACATACATCCCTATCGCACCATCAAGGGCAGGGAGACGTTTTAGTGTTGATGAACACATTTTCCCATAGGATTCCTGGTTAAATATTCACGCCGGCACACACATACACACACACCTATCTTTCTTAACCACCCACACACATGACAGGTAGAATGTGTTCTGATTTTAAGCCAACTTTATTAAAATTAGCATTTGAACAAAATGAAAATTGCAAACATTTCATGTTTCTGCGCTGAAAACAAATGTATATGTATGTTTACATGATCTGTTTCCACAGTCATGTCATGGGGACCACTTCTGGTACTGGAATAAAAAAAAGAACTATGAAACGGATCGACCAACACCTTTGCCATTTCAAAAATGCTATTCATTGGCATTTCACCATGTATCCGTGCAAAGGCTACACAAACATTTCGGAAAGTATAAAGTGTAAGACTTGAGGTCAACACCCATTATTCATAACACATGTTAAAATCTAGTAGTATTCGTGAAGAGTATTCTCCCTAAGACGGGTTGCATCAGGAAGGGCATCTGGCGTAAAAACTGTGACAAAC
This sequence comes from Syngnathoides biaculeatus, assembly GCF_019802595.1. Lineage (NCBI taxonomy): Eukaryota > Metazoa > Chordata > Actinopteri > Syngnathiformes > Syngnathidae > Syngnathoides > Syngnathoides biaculeatus. The sequence continues at coordinate 3,902,337 of NC_084640.1, read as the reverse complement.
AAAACATGAGCGTTCATCTGAGATGTTACGCTGTGGTGACCCATAACAGGACAAGCCGAAAGAAACTTACTAGTGTTAGTGAAGAGTATCCAATGTAATGTGTTGTTGCCAAAGCCCAAAGATATGCCGATAAGAAAGTGAGAAAAACAAGTTTATTATTCCAACACAATAAATAAATAAATAATAATAAATTTAGACATAACCTGATAAAAGGAAAGAAAAAAAATTCTTAAAAGCTTGGTATTTAATCACGGACAATAAAGACCTTGTAAAGGAAGCCACTGAGTCCCAAAACGTAATGCACTATAGATAAATCAAAGAAGCATCCTCAGGAATTTAAAGAATCTTTACGAGCAGATTTGAGGGTGCATAGGAGGTTTGAGATGAATTACAGGGTAAAGGGAATAAAAAGAGGCATGTGTCTTTATACCTGTAGGCAAGATTGGGCTTCTGTGGCATTCGTCTGATACCTGACCAGAATAAGCACTGAAAGAAGAATTAGGATAAGAAAGCCACAGTCATAGTGCAGGAAAAACACTTGGAGACTTTAGACAACAACAACAACAACAAAAATCTGAGAATCTGAGATCACTCCTGCTGTGATTGAACTGCTTCATTCTAATCATAAATCGTTTATCCAACTGCATGTGAGAGCATTCACCCATAAATAAAGCAATCAACAAGTGCTGGTGGAGGTGATGGCTTCTCCTTACAAACTCACATTCTGCTTTGGTGTACCTTGTTTGTAATACCTCAAATAATCACAAAAAAATAGTTTACAGTCAATATTTAAATTGAACAAAAACATTGTCATTCTATTTCAGCTCCCTCCAAAGATTCTAGTTATTCTTTGCATATTCATTCATATCATTCTTTCTGGCCGAGGAATTACAACCATTTATCCTTTCTTGATATTTTAACTGTCCTAGGATCCCCAGTGAGCTCCGACCTAGAGCCCAAATGGACATGCAAGCAATGACACTCATATTCATGTGCACGTACAATTTAGTCTTCAACTATTTCCTCAAAAGGCGAATTCATTCACTTATCTGCATATAGTACCGGACATGTTTGTTTATTAACCAATGTGGCGTATTGGTGGAGCTTCTGTCCATTGTTTGGTTGAAGGAGAATTGTTACTTTTTAAAAATGTATATTTTTCAGTATGTATTTTGTTTATCTTGTCAGATGTTTTATCAAGTTGTTTCATATTTTTCAACCCAGGTATCACAGTTTTAGTTTTCAACAGTATCCGTAACTCAGAACCATAGTAAATGCCAAACTTCTGTATTTGGCTCATTTAGCAGCTTTGACAACAACTTTGACTTCAAAGGTAGAGCAGAGAACCATGTGGTGGAAGCTGAGAAAGGAAGAATGTTGTGCGGCCTTCCGGAAAGAGGTGAGACAGGCTCTCGATGGACAACCGAAGCTCCTGGAAGACTGGACGACGACAGCCAAGATGATCAGAGAGACAGGCAGGAGAGTACTTGGTGTGTCATCTAGGAGGAAAGGGGAGAAGGAGACTTGGTGGTGGAACCCCATAATACAGGGAGTCATACAAGGAAAGAGATTAGCGAAGAAGAAGTGGGATACTGAGAGGACTGAGGAGAGGCAAAAGGAGTACATCGAGATGCGACGTAGGGCAAAGGTAGAGGTGGCAAAGGCTAAACAAGAGGCATATGAAGACATGTACACCAGGTTGGACACGAAAGAAGGAGAAAAGGATCTCTACAGGTTGGCCAGACAGAGGGATAGAGATGGGAAGGATGTGCAGCAGGTTAGGCTGATTAAGGATAGAGATGGAAATGTGTTGACTGGTGCCGGTAGTGTGCTAAATAGATGGAAAGAATACTTTGAGAAGTTGATGAATGAAGAAAATGAGAGAGAAGGAAGAGTTGAAGAGGCAAGAGTGAAGGACCAGGAAGTGGAAATGATTACTAAGGGGGAAGTCAGAAAGTCATTACAAAGGATGAAAAATGGGAAGGCAGTTGGTCCTGATGACATACCGGTAGAGGTATAGAAGCAATTTGGAGAGATGGCTGTGGAGTTTTTGACCAACTTATTCAACAGAATACTAGCGGGTGAAAAGATGCCTGAAGAATGGAGGAAAAGTGTTCTAGTTCCCATTTTTAAGAACAAAGGGGATGTTCAGAGCTGTGGGAACTACAGAGGAATAAAGTTGATGAGCCACACAATGAAGTTATGGGAAAGAGTAGTGGAGGCTAGACTCAGGTCAGAAGTAAGTATCTGCGAGCAACAGTATGGTTTCATGCCTAGAAAGAGTACCACAGATGCATTATTTGCCTTGAGGATGCTCGTGGAAAAGTACAGAGAAGGTCAGAAGGAGCTACATTGTGTCTTTGTGGATCTAGAGAAAGCCTATGACAGAGTACCAAGAGAGGAACTGTGGTACTGCATGCGTAAGTCTGGTGTGGCAGAGAAGTATGTTAAAATAGTACAGGACATGTATGATGGCAGCAGAACAATGGTGAGGTGTGCCTTAGGTGTGACAGAGGAATTTAAGGTGGAGGTGGGACTGCATCAGGGATCAGCTCTGAGCCCCTTCCTGTTTGCAGTGGTAATGGATAGGCTGACAGATGAGGTTAGACTGGAATCCCCTTGGACCATGATGTTCGCAGATGATATTGTCATATGCAGTGAAAGCAGGGAGCATGCAGAGGAACAATTGGAAAGATGGAGACATGCACTGGAAAGGAGAGGAATGAAGATTAGCCGAAGTAAAACAGAATATATGTGCGTGAATGAGAAAAGTAGAGGGGGAAGAGTGAGGCTACAGGGAGAAGAGATAGCGAGGGTGGATGACTTCAAATACTTGGGGTCAACAATACAGAGCAATGGAGAGTGTGGTCAGGAAGTGAAGAAACGGGTCCAAGCAGGTTGGAACAGCTGGCGAAAGGTGTCTGGTGTGTTATGTGACAGAAGAGTGTCTGCTAGGATGAAGGGCAAAGTTTACAAAACAGTGGGGAGGCCGGCCATGATGTACGGATTAGAGACAGTGGCACTGAAGAAACAACAGGAATCTGAACTGGAGGTGGCAGAAATGAAGATGTTGAGGTTCTCGCTCGGAGTGACCAGGTTGGATTGGATTAGAAATGAGCTCATTAGAGGGACAGCCAAAGCTGGATGTTTTGGAGACAAGATTCGAGAGAGCAGACTTCGATGGTTTGGACATGTTCAGAGGCGAGAGAGTGAGTATATTGGTAGAAGGATGCTGAGGATGGAGCTCCCAGGCAAAAGAGCGAGAGGAAGACCAAAGAGAAGGTTTATGGATGTGGTGAGGGAAGACATGAGGGCAGTTGGGGTTAGAGATGAAGATGCAGGAGATAGGCTAAGATGGCAAAAGATGACACGCTGTGGCGACCCCTAACGGGACAAGCCGAAAGGAAAAGAAGAAGAAGAAGACAGCCTGGAAATAAAAATTTAAAAAAAGAAATATGCTTGTTCAAATTTGACAGTTTTTATCCTCAGCAGCGAAAATTTGCAGTGATACTCAAGCATGTATGCAAAAATTATTCATTCAAACATTTATGAGATATTTCAGGATTCAATTTGTGTAGCTTGTGGGGCTGAGCACTGTAAAACACCTTTACTTTTGCTTTCTTCCCGCCACTAAAGTATGTTCCAATGGTCGTAGGTCACTCATTGAAATTATACTTTATCTGTCTTTCTCAGGCTGTGCCAGTCACAATAGCTTTGTCTATTCAAATGGAGGCCACTATTTATACTGTATTTTGTATTTCAAAGTGTAGTCATTCTTTGACTATCCATTGACATTTCAAAATAATCCAGTCTGATAGACTGTCATTATTTATTTATTATGTTATTGTTATTAATATAATTATTTTGTCATTATTTATTGTACATGTATTGCTTTTTGAGTGATGTCAGTTCAGAGTCATGATCTTGACTAAAATTAGAGAAAGCTTGGCAATGCTTTCAGCTATTTATTATCACAATAACCCATCAAATAATGTCATCAAAACTGTTTTGATGAGAGGTATCGAATTCCTCTGCCTTTGAAGGTAAACTGCCTTTGCGTTTGTTGTTTGACAGTGAATATTTCTTTTCTATTACTACAAAAGTCCACATAAACTTGCATTTTCACATTTGAACACAAGTCTGAGCAGCTCTTGTTTCATCACTTCAAATGTAATATGCAAAGTAGTGGTAATAAAAGAAATTGGGAAAATGAGTTTGTACACTGGGGAGAGACTCAGAAGATGAATTAAACAAATGTGACAACAAGTAGAATTGATACAGATAGTTTATTAGAAATATGTTCGTCAAGTGTCGCAATCATGTTCCTTGTCTTACTATAACTAATATGCATGTTAGGTGTAGCTTTCATTGAAGTCAGAATTATTCATGTTAATTATTTGTGTTGTTGTGTGAATACATTTTTAATATTTTAAACACAGTAGATGTATGTTTCTAAATATAATTCAAGCAATGAAGCCGGACCCATAATCACATCGTAAACTTAATTGCTCTCTGACAGCGTCAATCAAAACTGATAGAAGCTCTTGAATTTTGCATTGTGGAGGTGGTTTTAACAAAGTGTTCACTTGGGTTAAGACAAAATGAGAACCAGATCAAATAAGTAAAATGATGATTTCTTGTGACTTCAGCATTCCTTGGATTGAGGCATGAAACATTACAAAACAATGACCATATGTATATAAATGTTTCACAAATGTCTGGATAAACGAGAATAAAATGATGGTAAACCACCACCATACGTGAATGCTGCTGATGGGGAATTTTACACAAACCCTTGATAAAACGAGGATGTATTTGTTTGTTTATTGGACAATTCCAGTTTTCACTGTGATGGGTCATTGCATTGCATTGCACTGGGTGATCATTTTAAAGTGCATAAAGGTAGAATTAACAAACTGCACACAAGGTCCCTCACTCCTAAGTGGGCAGCTTCTAGAAGTGGTTTTGGATTGTTTGGACCACATCAGTGTTTGTTGATAGTGTTGATCACACTTGATCAGAGAAATCACACTGCATAATCGCAGACAAGTTTTTTTTCATTTACCTGATTTCTAGTCAAAGGGCATGTTATGGCCTTTACCGTTAGATTTTATGAATGTCGTCACGAAGTCCCAGATAATTTTGGGACATCGGCTGGCTTCGTCCTAATTTTCTGTGGATTGTGTTGTTTTGGTTTGGTGTTGATTTCTTTTGTCACTGCAATTTCTTAAAAATTCCAAAAATGTTGAAAAATTCATATGAACCCTTTTCCTTCACCAAAGTGGTGCCTCTTGTTTTTGAGTACCTACTTGTACATATTCTAAGTAGTTGAGTCCCTCCAATTGAGAGGGCTGGACAGCATATGGCATACTTACTGATCAGGAAATTGTTATTGCGATTAACCACTTTTTGTTCCAAGTGTGTAAAATACAGCAGGGGCCAATTCCCATGCTCAAATGGTCTATTTAAGTCACAAACTCAGTAATGACAGGACTGGCAATGTCTGATTCACTACAATAATCATTTCCAAAACAACCTCTTTACGTTCCTATTATCCTTGTCTCTTCCTTTATAGGGTCTGGACCACCTGCTGACCAGACAATGGTTATTGAGGAGTTTCGTTACCTGTCTCAGAAGCTATTCGTGTCTATGTCGGTGTTTTCTGGTTTGGGAATCGTGCTGGGGATCATTTGCCTTACTTTCAATATCTACAACAGCACTGTCAGGTACATGAGCACATGCAAAACTGTAAAACTCAAAGTTTATTGTCGATGTAACTCACTCAATGTGAAATGGGAAAATTATTCATGACCAAGTTGCTACTTGAGGTCAGTGGTGAGAAGTAATGAACAAAAAATACTTTTTTCAATTTAAGTTAATGTTTTCTGGTATCTGTGGCTTACTTAAATGTTTATTTGGCAAAGGTTGGTTTTACTTTTCCTCCCTGCATTGTGTAACTACTATCTGCTATTCCTCCTCACTTAGTCAAAATGGGCTTGTTACTTTTTTGATTGACATCTTGTGGACAGCAGCAACATGGAGGAACATAGCAGAACTTAAAACATACACACATACAAACACACACATGGACACACGCAGGCACACATTTAAAAAAAAAAACTTTAAAAAAATCATAACTTTTTTTGTTTCTGAATATTTTAATTTCATGTTTTCTGAACATTTAGAACAACTGTCCCGACATCACCATGTCCAGATATAGCACTGAGGAACAAACCCTCATTGTACAGTGGTACTTTGAGTCCCATGGGTCAGTTTTGAAAACACAGCGTTCTTACCGTCGACATTTCAATACTTGAGATTTCCCGAGCAAAAACATGATTTGAGGAAGCGTTAGCCATTTCCAGGAGCATAGTGCAATTTTGATGTCCCAAGATCTGGAAGGCCTTGTAGGGCAAGAACTTTCTAGAATCAATGAGAATTGGCGTAAAGCCTGGAGGAAAATCGATCTGTTTCAACGAGGAAAAGATTGCAAAAAAGGGAGTTTCACATTCCTCCTTACAAAGAATGTTGCATGGAATTTCCAATAGATGATTTAAAAGGCAATATTGTGGATGAAATAAGAGCCATAAACATTTCAAATGTAATGGAAAGTATATGTAAAGTGTATGTCTTCAGTATTGTATTTGAAATATTTGATATTGCAGTGAGTATTTGGTATTGCATATGCTGTAATTCTTCTTCTTCTTCTTTTCCTTTCGACTTAGGGGTCACCACAGCGTGTCATCATTTTCCATCGTAGCCTATCTCCTGCATCTTCCTCTTTAACCCCAACTGCCCTCATGTCTTCCCTCAAATCATCCATCAACCTTCTCTTTGGTCTTCCTCTCACTCTTTTGCCTGGCAGCTCCATCCTCTGCACCCTTCTACCAATATATTCACTCTCTCACCTCTGAACATGTCCAAACCATCTAAGTCTGCTCTCTCTAACCTTGTCTCCAAAACATCCAACTTTGGCTGTCCCTCTAAAGAGCTCGTTTCTAATCCTATCTAACCTGTTCACTCCAAGCGAGAACCTCAGCATCTTAATTTCTGCTACCTCCAGTTCTACTTCCTGTTGTTTCTTCAGTGCCACCATCTCCTTGGTCTCCTCTGGTTCTCTTTGGTCTTCCTCTCCCTCTTTTGATTGGCAGCTCCATCCTCAGCACCCTTACACCAAGATACTCACTCTCTCGCCTCTGAACATGTCCAAACCATTGAAGTGTGCTCTCTCGAACCTTGTCTCCAAAACATCCGACTTTGGCTGTCCCTTTAGTGAGCTCATTTCTAATCCTATCCAACCTGCTCTCTCCGAGCGAGAACCTCAACATCTTCATTTCTGCTACCTCCAGTTCTGCTTCCTGTTATTTCTTCAGTGCCACCGTCTCTAATCCGTACATCATGGCCGGCCTCACCACTGTTTTATAAACTTTGCTCTTCATCCTAGTAGGGACCCTTCTGTCACATAAGACACCAGACACCTTCCGCCAGCTGTTCCAACCTGCTTGGACCCGTTTCTTCACTTTCTTACCACACTCACCATTGCTCTGGATCATTAACCCTAAATATTTGAAGTTGTCCACCCGTGCTATCTCTTTTCCCTGTAGCCTCCAGGGGTTGTGGGTTCGTATCCCACTGGGGCCTCCACTCCCTGAGAAGGGTTGTGTCAGGAAGGGCATCCGGCGTAAAAATTGTGCCAAACATATGTGCGTTCATCTGAGATGACACGCTGTGGCGACCCCGAAAGGTACAAGCCGAAAGAAACTTACTTTTACTTTGGCAAATCTTCATTCCTCTCCTTTCCAGTGCATGTCTCCATCTTTCTAATTGTTCCTCCGCCTCCCCCCTGCTTTCACTGCATATCACAATATCATCTGCGAACATCATGGTCCAAGGGGATTCCAGTCTAACCTCGTCTGTCAGCCTACCCATGACTACTGCAAACAGGAAGGGGCTCAGAGCTGATCCGTGATGCAGTCCCACCTCCACCTTAAATTCTTCTGACACACCAACGACACACCTTACCATTCCAGATCCACAAAGACACAATGTAGCTCCTTCTGACCTTCTCTATACTTTTCCACGAGCATCCTCAAGGCGAATAATGCATCTGTGCTACTCTTTCTAGGCATGAAACCATACTGTTGCTCACAGATACTTACTTCTGTCCTGAGTCAAGCCTCCACTACTCTTTCCCATAACTTCATTGTGTGGCTCATCAACTTTATTCCCCTATAATTCCCACAGCTCTGAACATCGCCTTTGTTCTTAAAAATGGGAACTAGTACACTTTTCCTCCATTCTTCAGGCATCTTTTCGCCCGCTAGTATTCTGTTGAATAAGTTGGTCAAAAACTCCACAGCCATCTCTCCAAATTGCTTCCATACCTCCACCGGTATGTTATCATGACCAACTGCCTTTCCATTTTTCATCCTTTGTAGTGCCTTTCTAACTTCCCCCTTACTAATCATTGCCACTTCTTTGTCCTTCACACTTGCCTCTTCTACCCTTCCTACTCTTTTATTTTCTTCATTCATCAACTTCTCGAAGTATTTTCCCCATCTATTTAGCACACGACTGGCACCAGTCAAAACATTTCCATCTCTATACTTAATCACCCTTACCTGCTGCACATCCTTCCCATCTCTATCCCTCTGTCTGGCCAACCTGTAGAGATCCTTTTCTCCTTCTTTCGTGACCAACCTGGTGTACAGGTCATCATATGCCTCTTGTTTAGCCGTTGTCACCTCGACCTTTGCCCTTCGTCGCATCTCAATGTACTCCTTCCGCAACTCATCAGTCTTCTCAGTGTCCCACTTCTTCTTCGCTAATCTTTTTCCTTGTATGGCTTCCTGTATTTTATGGTTCCACCACCAAGTTTCTTTCTCCCCTTTCCTACCAGAAGACACATCTAGTATTCTCCTGCCTGTCTCTCTGATCACCTTGGCTGTCATAGTCCAGTCTTCCAGGAGCTTCTGCTGTCCATCGAGAGCCTGTCTCACCTCTTTCCGAAAGGCTGCACAACATTCTACCTTTCTCAACTTCCACCACATGGTTCTCTGCTCCACCTTTCTCTCTCTCCTCCCTCTTCCTACCCACCACCAGAGTAATCCTACACACCACCATCCTATGCTTATGAGCTACACTCTCCCTTACCACTACTTTACAGTCAGTAACCTCCTTCAGATTACATCGTCTGCACAAAATATAATCCACCTGCGTGCTTCTACCTCCGCTCCTGTAGGTCACTATATGTTCCTTCCTCATCTGGAAATAAGTGTTCATTACAGCTATTTCCATCCTTTTTGCAACGTCCACCACCATCTGTCCCTCAAAGTTCCTTTATTGGATGCCATACTTACCCATCACTTCTTCATCGCCCCTGTTTCCTTTACCAATATGTCCATTACAATCTGCACCAATCACAACTCTCTCTCTCTGTCTGGGATGCTCAGAAATACTTCATCTAGTTCCTTCCAGAATTTCTTTCAACTCTGGGTCACATCCACCCCGTGGGGCATAACCGCTGACCACATTATACATAATACCCTCAATTTCAAATTTTAGTCTCATCACTCGATCTGACACTCTTCATCTCCAAGACATTCTTAGCCAGCTCTTCCTTTAAAATAACCCCTATTCCATTTCTCTTCCCATCTACTCCGTGGTAGAATAATTTAAACCCTGCTCCTAAACTTCTAGCCTTACTACCTTTCCACTTGCTCTCTTGGATGCACAATATATCAACCTTTCTCTTAATCATCATGTCAACCAACTCCTGAGGTTTTCCTGTCATAGTCCCAACATTCAAAGTCCCTACACTCAGTTGTAGGCTCTGTGCATTCTTCTTTTTCTTCTTAAGACAAATTCCTCCTCTTCTTTGTCTTCGACCCACAGTAGTTGAATTTCCACCGATGCCCTGCAGGTTAGCAGTGCCGGAGGCGGGCATTGTTAACCCGGGCCACGACCGATCCGGGATGGGATTCTTTCGATGAATGCTCATATTTGTTTGGCACAGTTTTTACGCCAGATGCCCTTCCTGACATAACCCTCTGCATTTATATCCAGGCTTAGGACCGAGTCTACAGATTGCACTGGTTTGTGCCCCGATAGGGCTGCATTATTGCATATACTGTACTGTACTGAACAGTAAAAATGTTTTTTTTCTTCTTATTTAAGTTAAAAAGATAAATCAGTACTTATGTTTTCACCACAGCCATTTTTTTCCAGAAATATTTTTACTTCTTCAGTGAGTGAATACTTTTGTGACCCAAAATTTCACTTTCTGTCACTCAGCGTGCATCATTCTGTGTGCATGAATATAGTTCCCTGCAAGAGGCTGCGCTGCTGTCTTCTACCTGCCCAATATTAACAGCAGGAAGGCATGTTTAATGATTTTTCAGCTTGATTTCAGCAGAAATATGTCAAGATTTAGCTGATGAAAACGACTTTATTGCTCTTGGCAATTTACTCAAAGTGTCTGGATTTTTGATGGGCATTATTTACTTAGGGCTTGTGCACACGTTTTATTTATTTATTTATTTAGTTTGATGTGAAAGGGATCAAGCCTGAATTGTTTTGCTCCCTCAGACTTTGCTCCCCCTTTTTTTATCTCCCTTGTTAGCTTTTCTTGTTTCGGTTGAGACTTATTGTTCTGTGAAGTGTCATTTTCAACTCTCACCAGGTAGCTGCTGTTTTAAGCCAACCCCCACTCTAAATTACTTGAAAAAATAAAAAGACAAAAGAAACAAAGTCAATGCCATGAACATTGTGAAACAATATGAATTTAAGGGCCAGATATTTTCCAAGAGACTTTGAAATGTTGGGGGAAAGCTAGAATGAGAGTCTTGTTTTGTTTACATTAACCATGATGACAAATGGCAAAATAATGATTATGTTGCTCTGAAATTGGATGTGCAAACGAGATATTTATGAAGCTGCTGGTTGGGAAGACTGAAAGACGTTTTTCTGAAAATTATCAGAAGAAAGTGCAGTTGAGATAACTTAACATGTTTAAAAAATAATCTGGACTCTGCATATCATTACCATACAAAAAAGAGAAACATTCTTCAATAGTCAAACATAATCATTGGAAAACAAATATTTTCTTTGCTTATTGCCTATTGATTCCAAAATATTGAACTTTTTCATCAGAATTCATGTGCAGTAAATTCGTTAAGCCACAAAGATGATCCAATATGTGTGACATTGCAGCACAGTTGCATTTACTGTGACTGCAGCAGCACTGTGCCGTGATTACCTTTAAACAATAACATATACTGATTTGAACTAAATGGAATGGATTACTTGGTGGCCTTATTCCCTCATAAAAATGTCATCTGTATTCACCCCAAAGCTCCTAAATTATAATTTGAATGGTATCTGGGAGTTGCTATGATGATTGGTCAGGATGTAACAATAGTTAACAATAAACAATCACGTCACAGGTGCCTCAATAGTCCAATGACATTGAGGAGCTTTGTGTGTCTTTTTGTGAGTCAATGTGTGTACATGTATGTCAACAATAATTTACAAAAGCTTGACGTTCGGATGAATATTGGCTGAATGGACTGTGTATGCTAAATGTTTACTTATCGCCCTGAATGTGTTTATTTTTGGATTGGCCGCAGGTATATTCAGAACTCGCAGCCATACCTTAACAACATGACTGCAGTGGGCTGTATGATGTCACTAGCTGCCATCTTCCCTCTGGGCATTGATGGACTTCATGTCCACAGGAAGCATTTTCCTATCGTCTGCCAGGTACACTGAACTTGTCTCAAACACTGAATTTCCTTCCGAGTTCATGCACAGCGTTCACACAATTGCCATGGAGACAGGGCTTTATATAGACATTTATATGGCAGTTTTTATCGCTGGCTTTAGGTCCCGTCAGTGGAGTGAGGGATATCCTGAATCATAACTATTTTAACATTGTGTATTTAGCAACCTCGTACATATTGTGGGTGTGATATGCACCTCATAGTTGTTTATTCTTCATCATAATCCCTTTGATATGGCTTCTTAGTGTCATTGGGAAGCAGTGTTGGATTGTTGGCCCATTGATAGGGAACATAACCGGAAATCCCCACAGAGGAGAGGATATTTTGAGAAGCTCTTCCTGTGCCCCCATTTAATTACTCCAACATCCCTGGCATGTGAATTCAAGCCTTGTGTACATTTTGGCAGCAATGACCGCAAATTTTGCTGTTTAATCTAGAGTTACATTATAGATAATATTTTTAAAAGATAACAGCTTTCACACTTTTATGTTCTCTGTTTGCTGTCTTTAACAACAATAGTTTTTGTTCTCAAGTTAATGTTAATGAACTGTCATTGCAGGAAGGTTTTTGGCTCGCTAATGACTCAGAGTTTTCTTTTCATTAAATGTTTGATCTAGTTCTAACACATAACTCAAGTGAAACAAATTAAGGTTTGTATACAGGCTACAACTTTAATCACCTGGCTCAGGGGTAGGTTGATTATCATTTTAATGTCTAAATGTCTTATTGCTGTGCTGTATCCAGTGCACTAAATTATTTAGAACAGCCTCACAGATTGTTCAGACAAAAAGCACGTCTTAAACATCAGTCACTGTATTGTGTCAATTATTACAATTCAAAGCAGTTTTCTCTGTTTAAAAAAAAAAAAAAAAAAAAACATTGGCATCAAGAATAAGGATTAAATGTATTTCTGATGGGGGAAGAATATAGCGGGAAATCTTCAGGCGGATCGCTGCAGCCTCTGCAGTGATGCGGACTTTGTATCGGTCCGTTGTGGTAAAGAGGGAGCTAAGTTGAAAGGTGAAGCTCTCAATTTACCAGTCCATCTACGTTCCTACCCACACCTATGGTCACGAGATGTGGGTCATGACCGAAACAACAAAATCCCAGATACAAGTAGCCGAAATTAGTTTCCTCTGCAGGGTGTCCAGGCTGTCCCTTAGAGATAAGGTGAGAATCTTCATCATCCGGGAGGGGCTCAGTGTCAAGCCGCTGCTCCTCCACATTGAGAAGTGCCAGATGAGGTGGCTTGGATATCTGATCCAGATGCCTCCCAGACACCTCACTGGTAAGGTGTTCAGGGCATATCCCACCGAAAACACCCTGGGAACGCCCCAGGACACGACCTGACCTGGAAAAGCGGTAAAGATGGATGGATGGATGGATTATGCTTGATGAAGAAAATAAATTGAAAATCTAAAAATCCATCCATCCATTTTCTGTCACTTATCCAAGGTCAGGTGGGTCAGTAACTGTAGCAGGGACCCCCAGAAATCCCTCTCCCCAGCCACTTCATCCAGCTATTCGGGGGAGATCCTGAGACATTCTCAGGCCAGCCGAAAGACATTTCTCCAGCGTGTCCTGGGTCGTCCCCAGGGTCTCTTCCCAGTGGGACATCCCTGTAACACCACCCCAGGGATGCGTCCGGGAATCACCTGAATCATATGTCCCAGCCACCTTATATGGCTCCTGTCAATGTGGAGGAGCAGCAGCTCGACTCCAAGATCCTCCTGGATGAGTGAGTTTCTCACCCTATCTCTAAGGGAGAGCCCGGAAACCCTTAGGAGAAAACTTATTTTGCCTGCTTGCATCCGGGATCTTGTTCTTTCAGTGACGACACACACCTCGTGACCGTTGGTGAGGCCAGGAACATAGATCGACTGGTAAACTGAGAGCGTCAGCTTTCGGCTTAGTTCCTTCTTTACCACAACGGACCGATACAAAGTCCACATCACTGCAGATGCTGATGCTGTCGATCTCCTGCTCCATTCTTCCCTCATTGATAACCAAGACCCCAAGATACTTGAATTCCTCCGCTTGGGGCAGGATCTCATCCCCGACCTCGAGAAGGCACACCACACATGTCCAACTGAGGACCGTGGTCTCATATTTGGAGGTGCTGATTCTCATCCCAGCCATTTCATACTCTGCTGGGAAACGCTCAAATGAGAGTTGGAGATCACAGCTTGATGACGCCAACAGAAGCACATCATCTGCACAAAAAAGAGATGCAAAACTGAGGCCACCAAACCAGACTTCACCTCAGACTTCACCTCAGTTGCCCTTACAAATTCTGTACATAAAAGTTATGAAAAGAATTGGTGACATAGGGCAGCTTTGGGGCAGTCCAACCCTGACCAGAAATGAGTCCGACTTAGTGCCACTAATGTGGAGCAAACTCTGATACCAGTCGTACAGGGACTGAACTGGGGCTTGTCACCAAGGAGCTTTTTAACCACCTCGATGACATCAATCCCACTGATCGGAGAGCCCGACTCAGAGAACCCAGATTCTGCTTCCTCGTGGGAACGTGTGTTGGCAGAATTGACATCTTGTAAGCAATCTTTCCACTGACTTACAACATCCCAAATTGAGGTCAGCAGTGCCCCATTCCCACTTTACACAGTGTTGATGGTGCACTGCTTACCCCTCCTGGGACGCAGGATCGTAAACCTGAATTTCCTCAAAACTGTGCAGAAGTCTTTCTCCTTGGCCTCACCGAACTCCTCATGTGCCTGAGGTTTTGATTCAACAACCACCAAAGTTCCATTCCGGTTGACCAGCTGGTACCCATCTGCTGGCTCAGGAGTCCCATGGGCAAAAAAGATAGGCCTCCTTCTTCAGCTTAACCATATCTGTCACCATTGGTATCCACCAACAGGTTTGGGGATTGCCACCTCGACAGGCAGGGTCCAGTTGTGGCCACAGTTCCAGTCGACCTCCTCAGTCATGGAGATATTTAACATGGTCCATTCTGACTCAATGTCTCCCGCCTCCCCTGGAACATGACCAAATTTCATTGGAGGTGGGAGTGTAAACTCCTGACCGGGGATTCTGCCAGACGTCCCCAGCAGACTCTCACGATACGTTTGATCCTGCCACGTGGGACCGGCATCTTCCCAGACCATTGGATCCAACTCACCATCAGTTGCTGAACATTTGACCGCTCTGCCCCTCTCTTTACCCAAGTATGACATGTGGCTGCAGGTTTGATGACATAACAACACATTGTATCATCGAACTAGGAAATAGGGTGTCCTGGTACCAAGTGCATGTGTGGATACCCTTATGCTTGAATATTGTGTTCTAATTGACAATCCAAGATGAGCACAGAAGTCCAATAACAGGAAACCACTTGAGTTCTGATCGACTTTAATCCATTTCTATTTGTAATTATCGGGGTCTTTTTGTTGTGGTTTGTCTGGTCCCTCACATAGGACCTGTTTGCCATAAGTAACTCTACTAGGGGTGTGAAGCTCCAGACAACTTAGCTCCTAGGATCATTGGGAAACATAAACCCCCTCCACCATAATAAGGTGATGGCTTCCATGAGGGGAACATTTAAATAATAATAATAATAATAATCATGTTTAGACGGGTAACAGGGTGTCGCAGCTGTAAAGTGTTGCCTTACAGTTCTGAGGACTGGGGTTCAATCCTAGCCCCGCATGTGTGGAGTTCGCATGTTCTCCCCGAGCTTGTGTGGGTTTTTTCCAAGCGCTCCGGTTTCCTCCCACATTCCAAAAACATGCATTAATTGGACATTCTGAATTTTTTTTTTTTTTTTTATTGTTGCCTAAAACACCCAGTACAATACAAACCAAATTTAGCTGTTTGAAAGTTTCACATTATATCCAGACACACAGTTGTGCTTGGTCATGCTCACATTTTTTACTTAAAACTCATCATACTATTTACTATGATATAATAATCAGTGTGCTTCTTAGTTTGAAACCAACTGTCAAAGGGGAATGGCTTAGCAGAAAAATGCTACTGTACCAAAAATATCCTTCTGAAACTCTCGTGACGTTAGTGCCCAACATTCAACATGACCGCTATCTTGGCATCGAAGAGGCATGTCTTTTGGAATTGGATCCAGTAGTATTTTATACTGTATCTGTAACTCAGAAATATATCTATTGTCTGCCTGCATTCAACTACAGCATCGGTGAACAGCATCAGCTAATTCTGGAACTAGCAGACTTAGTTAACGGCAGTTCAAGTGTTAAATAGAAACTATTTTTTGACACATGGGATAGTCCCGAAAGTCTGTTTTAGCCTGTATCCGTTGTATCAGGGTCCATTTTATCTAGCTTTGGCTGTAATAATAAATCCTAAAAAAAATTATGGGCAAAACGAAAAAGCAAGGTCCCTTTGTTCACAGTTCACTTTGAAGTACAGTGAAGAAAATAAGTATTTTAACACCATGCTATATTGTGAATTCTCTCACCTAGAAATCATGGAGGGGTCTGAAATTTTCATCGTAGGTGCATGTCAACTGTGAGAGAGATAATCTAAAACGAAAAATCCAGAAATCTCAATGTATGATTTTTTTAATGATTGGTTTGTGTGATACAGCTGCAAATAAGTATTTGAACACCTATCAGCTAGAATTCTGACCCTCAAAGACCTGTTAGGCCGCCTTTAAAAGTCCACCTCCACTCCATGTATTATCCTGAATCAGATGCACATGTGTGAGGTCGTTAGCTGCATAAAGACTACTGTCCACCCCATACAATCAGTAAGTCCCAAACTTGTAACGTGGCCAAGACCAAAGAGCTGTCCAAAGACACTAGAGACAAAATTGTACAACTCCACACGGGTGGAAAAAACTCCAGTGAAATTGCCTAGCAGCTTGGTGAGAAAAGGTCCACTGTTGGAGCAATCATAAGAAAATGGAAGAAGCTAAACATGATGGTCAGTCTCAATCGGAGTGGAGCCCCATGCAAGATATCACCTCCGGGGTCTCAATGTTCCTTAGAAAGGTGGGGAATCAGGCCAGGACTACACGACGGGACTTGGTCAATGACCTGAAAAGAGCTGGGACCACCGTTTCCAAGGTGACTGTTGGTCATACACTAAGACATCATGTTTTGAAATCATGCATGGCACGGAAGGTTCCCCTGCTTAAACCAGCACATGTCAAGGACAGTCTTAAGTTTGCCAATGACCATTTGGATGATACAGAGGAGTCATGGGAAAAGTTTTGTGGTCAGATGAAACCAAAATAGAACTTTTTGGTCATAATTCCACTAACAGTGTTTGGAGAAAGATGAATGATGAGTTCCATCCCAAGAACACCATACCTCCTGTGAAGCATGGGGGGTGGTAGCATCATACTTTGGGATTGTTTTTCTGCACATGGGACACGACGACTGCACTGTATTAAGGAGAGAATGGCCGCATGTATTGTAAGATTTGGGGGAACAACCTCTTTCCCTCAGTTAGAGTATTGAAGATGGATCAACATGACAACGACCCAAAGCACACAGCCAGGAAAACCACGGTGTGGCTCTGTAAGAAGCATATCAAGGTTCTGGCGTGGCCTAGCCAGTCTCCAGACCTAAACCCAATAGAAAATCTTTGGAGGGAGCTGAAACTCTGTGTTTCTCAGCGACAGCCCAGAAACCTGTCTGATCTAGAGTACATCTGTGTGGAGGAGTGGGCCTAAATCCCTCCTGCAGTGTGTGCAAACCTGGTGAACAACTATAGGAAACGTTTGACATCTGTAATTGCAAACAAAGGCTACTATACCAAATATTAACATTGTTTTTCTTAGGTGCTCAAATACTTACTTTCAGCTGTATCACACAAATAAATTGTTAAAAAAAATCATACATTGTGGTTACTGGATTTTTCTTTTCAGATTATATCTCTCTCACGGTGGACATGCGCCGATGATGACAATTTCAGACTTGACCAGACCAGAGCTTGCAATATACCAGGGTGTTCAAATACTTATTTTCGTCACTGTATAAATTCCATTCATGTTATTTTTATTGTCAACTTACTGTTTAGTTTTTGATATTATACTAAGGACCCTGGACAGAGATGTATGGATAATTTACACAGAGAGGTTAAGTTATGCTATTCTTTAACGATGGGAACACGTGCTGGCTCGGCCGATGGCAATCACGTAGGAAAAAAAAAAACAGTTGAAAATTAAACAAAGCTCACTTGTCACTGTACATTGCATTCTTGCTTTGTAATCAACACTAATGTCTGAGTAGAGACTTTACACTGCTTTTTGACGTCACTCCTCAATTTTATGGTTCAATTTGAATTCTCCTCTTTGCTAACAGTCGTGCTCTTCTGTGATCGCATCACATCACACACACACACACACACATCAAGCAAAGGCTAAATATACCTGCAGTTAATCCTGTCGATGCTCACGAAAATGAAGTCACATGAAATACCAGAATTCTGACGTGATGGACGATGATGATGCAACCTACATTCTGTGCACTTATTAAGGTTTTTTTTTTCTTGGACTTTTGGTTGTACGCCTTTAGAATGTTTGAAATTCGACAGACAGCTGTACTTGTCTACTTCTAACAATACGATATCATCAAGACACTTGTAAGTGAATCTCATCATCCAGTTAGTTTAATGTAGGGTTGATTACAAGGAGCCCTCAGTCTACGACTGAGATCCGTTCCTCCAGTAGGAACTTAACTCGAATTTCAATTCCACCATTAAAGTCAGAATTTACATCAAAATACTTTGAATAAAAAAAAAAACAAATACAGTACATTGAAACAAACAAGATGATGTACTTAACGACTCCTGGGAGGTGAATGGAGAAGAGGAAGGGGAGGCTGTGCTTAGCTATTGCGAAAGAACTTCGTCCTCAATCCTCTCCATACTAACAAGTATCAAAGAACCTTGTTTTGTGATCATTATATCCGACATAGGAATGGAACCCTTCACATGCGCTAAAATACAGGCTTTGGCTAAAATAACTTACCACGGTCGACCGACTAAAGCCTTGGTGGTGTTGGTGTCTCCTTTCTCCAATCTTTTTATGGTCTTAAGATTTGTTTCATGGTAGTGGATTTTCCTTTTGCTGCAGAAGCATTGCTAAAAGACAGAGCTTTCTTCTTTGGGGCCATAATGTCTAAAAATGAGGGCAAAAAATGCGACGTCGCTCCCAGCGCACAAACACGGACAAGTATTAACCAGGCAAAACGGGGGACGGGGGACGAGCATTGTAAAGTTGAAACGTCTTAGGTCGAGACAGTCTTAACCCGAGGACTCCCTGTGTTTGATTTATTTTTGTAAATATTCAAGGATTTATTCAACTGTTCAAGTTCAGAAGAATGTATTTTTAATGCATTGTTAATGTGTGGTGCATTAGTAGACTCCTCAGCTACCTTAAGAAATAGCCTTTACTTGAAGTGAAAGTGACCTCAATGTTTTTGTTGGTGCCACAGCTGTCCCCTGAGTCTGAGAAGAGAACTCATGAAATTTTAAAATTACCCTCTCATGTAAGAAGATACAGTAATTACCTTCCCCATCTTCATTTCTTTCTTAATTGAAAGTCTTCCCTTGTGTTGCCCACTACCAGGGCAAAAGCAGAAACACAATGTCAGTGGCAAGCCAGACAGCCTCTGAGAAGACTCATTTCATTCTAAGGTTGCTTAAGAAAGTCTTTTCATCTGAGACAAGGCTGATGATGCCAAATGTGTGTGAAGCTGATTTGGTTAATTTGTTTGATATAGTAATTTAAAATTCTGAAGTCTTTCTTAATATCTTTGCTTCTGACAGTTTCGCCTGTGGCTGCTCGGTCTGGGTTTCAGTCTTGCATATGGCAGCATGTTCACCAAGATCTGGTGGGTCCATACCGTCTTCACCAAGAAGGATGATAAGAAGGATAAGAAGAAGGTAACTGTGAAAAGGAAGCTGTGGATTGGATTTACTGTATGTATGTGTCTCTGCTGAGCAGCAGGGTTCATTCAGCTTTATTTCATCGTCATCTCCTTCAAGGGCAAGCTCAGGGCAGAGATGATGTATCCCCCAATCAAGTGTTATCTTTTTACATTTACTCACCCCATGCTTTTACATTTGGCCCACTACTTGCCCTTGAGCGCTGTATAGCATCTACTGCATTTGTCATTCTGCCAAGTCAATGTATTTTTCAAACAAGTCCAAACAGCGGAAGGTCTCCCTTTTTCCCCACTTCTTCCGAGCGATTTCCTCGTATTTCTCATATCGTTTTCACTGTTGACAGGACATCTTAGTGGATGATCCTGCTGCGACGCGAGAGCAAGGCTTCTTCCAGCAGAGAGATGAAGCACCATACTGAATATTTATGAGAAGCCTTAGCTATAGAAAGCCAATTAAGAGGGTTTGTCGTATTACTCAGCTGAGACAAAACTGAGGAAGTTTAATATACTTAATTCTCACACTCCCAGTGCTGTAACCACTCATCTCATAGCGTGAAAGGCTAACTGCTTCAAGATTCTATTAAAAAATCACCAGCAACCTTGTTTTCTGGCACTGAAATATAAAGACTTTGAGTAACATCCTCTTAACTGTTGTATCATGTTTACAATACCATGCCACAGCAAACAGCGACTTTTTCACAGCCAGCATTGGGAGTAACTAATTACTTGTAAGATGATTACAAAATTGATGTAACTGGAATTGATTGCATCACTGGGAGAAAATGTCTAATTAAATGACATTTCCTGTTAGAAATGTCGATGCTCACAACATTAGTTACAGTTGAAAATAGGCCACAAAAGATTCTATTTGTTTACACATCACCTCCTCGCCCTGAAGCCGATGTTTGTCATCGAGGATCTCTGGGCAAGTGCGATTCTGCTGTTGTTTCAAACATGACGTATTTGATCAAATATTTAATAGAAGTGCCATCTTGTGCTGCAATCCATTAGTTTATCTGAGATTTTAAAAAGGTTGGACTCAAAGTTATACTTTTGAATACAAAATGCATTGACTTTTGAACAGTTTCATCTTTCAAAGAGAGGTTTACGGAGGTAAACATGTGGCGGCAATACTCTTTCATGTCCGGAGGCTAAAAAATTTTCCCACTCATAGTTAATGAATGCAAGCTTGTGTAAAACCAAAGGTCATTTATTTAAATATTGGTATTTGCATTGAAAAAATCTGAGTGGGTCCATCACTATGTGGGATTTATTCCTGATTGAGAACAGATCCACCAACGAAGTATTTATATGTGTCTAGACTTTTATCCACTTTCAAACTTTGCAGTGTAAATCGTGACGACTTACTCACCACATATTTGTGTATATCCAGTTGTCCAAGACAAGCGGAAGTGAATTAACAGTCCACTTTCATATCAACGAAAACATCGACTTCGGCATTAAATATGGATCTTCTAGGCCAAGTGTCTCTAATTTTTCCATGTATCTTCATTTATTATCACCTCTTAAATGTTTAACGGTATCAGACAAAACTCTGGATGTCTTGCTATGAGACGTATTTTCGTTTCATCTCAATGGAATTAACTTAGAACAATGCTTTGTTAAACTGGCAATATGGTGCACGAGCTCTATAGGTGGAGTTGCTGGATGTTACCTGGTTGAAATGCTTAACCCCTTCATGCATTCATAAATTAACGCTGTTAGTAGCTGTGATTGTGTACGTGAATATATCATTATGTCTCAACATAGGTTCACAATCCACTGATACCCTCACCTGCATAACCAGAGACCTTCGTCGTGTTAAGTAATACAAAAAATCAAAAGTCGCTTTTTTATATTGGACCTGGTCCGACAAAATTATTCTCCTGTTAATCATAAAAACAGCAACAACTGCTTTCTCTGAATAAGGCAGTCTGTTGTGCATTCCCATTTGTATGTCCTTTTGTGTCATTGCTGTCACGGCCCCGTGCTTTGAGAGCACATTGTATTGGACTCAGTTAGTGATGGATCACTGTTTCTGGAACAGCTCTTGCGAGTCTGTTTTTTTGGCTTCATCAAACCCTCTTTCATAATATTAGAGAAAGAGAGAGGATTTGTGACTTTTCCTGACCCCGCTGTACCTCTGCAGCACCTGGAGCCATGGAAGCTCTACGCTACTGTTGGCATCCTGCTTGGCCTCGACATCTTGTCTCTCATGATCTGGCAGATTGTGGATCCTTTACATATCACAGTGGAGGTATGATTATCCAGTCATATTGCAATCCTCTTTATATGTGAGTAAACAATAACGACGGTTTGACAGTCTTTTTTTTTTTTTTTTTTTGTATTTTAAAACCTGCTGTAAAAGTCTTTATTGTGTATGGCTGTCAAACTCAAGGCCCATGGGATCCATCCTGCTATATTTAATTAATTATTAATAATATGAAACGATTATATATTTGTATGGATTAATATGGATCTTAATGGCCCTCGGAGAGAAACCATAACTAAGATTCACTATAACTGAGTTCTTGTTGTGAAAATAATCATGAACAAAAGCTATTTGGAAATCAACTATTTTACTTTTATTTGCTGATTTTATGGTCAGTCATTCTCATATATTGTAGCCAGAAGAAACAAATATTTACTTTTTATAGTTTATGTTTTATGTTTTAAAAGCTGCGTCTAATAGATTGAGGCACAGAAGGATAAATCATTTATGATATCGCCATATTAGTTTATCTCTAAAATCATCTAAATTCAGCAATGCATTTGTAAATTATTAATACTATAGTAAGCTGGGATAGGCTCCAGCATTCCCCGCGACTCTCGTGAGGATAAGCGGCAAAGAAAATGGATGGATGGATAATACTATAGTATAGTACTATGTATATACAGTATACTGTACATATTATTTTTGCTGTATACTGTAAGTAAATGTCAACATTGGAAAAAAATCGGATATTTACAAACTAAAACTAAATGGGAAGAGAATAGTACAAAAATATTTTGTTTTGTTTTTCTGAGCAATAGCTCTTTACATTATGACAGGTACCTTCGATATGATGGTGAGAATTATGATAAAGATCCTTCTCACATGGACGTTAAAGCAACATACAGCACCAGAAGCTGCCATCTCTCTGGCTCAAGAGAGAGAAACCTGCCATATAGTCACTTTATTGGGTTGTATTTCAATTGAATTGTTGTAATTAATAATAGATATTATTGTTGTAGTAGTATATTTCATTTCTTCTTTCTAGAGTTGTATCAATACTCTATCATTTATTGTATTGGCAGAAATATACAATATTCACATGTGCATTTCTCTGTATTGATATTGCTTGCATGTACAAAGAAATTCACCCGAGAATCCCCAAAAGGAGACCTGGACGTTTTAATCCAACCATTATTGGAGCACTGCAGCTCGGAAAAAATGAACACCTGGCTGGGTAAGTTCATTAGTCGATGATCCCAACACTTGCTTGGTTTAACGAAACTAAAACTGAAGTTCTGTTGAGTTTTAGTTCAGCAACAATCATTCAATTTTAGTCCAACAAAATTGCCCCACCCTCGTAATCAAACACAGATCCCATGTTGTGGTTCTGAACCCAAATCAAAGGTAGGAAGGTCAAAACCTTTTGGGCAAGTAGGTTGAGCAATCAAATGATAAAAATTCTTTCAAATATATCAACTTATGTACTGTACAAATTTGCATGGATAATACTGATATTATTTGAATTTACAATTAGAAGGTACTGGGAGGGAGGGAAATTCAAAGTATATCATTAGTAGAACTAATTGGGCTTCTAAATTCCATTGAAGTTGCTTAATTATTGTATTAACTTCTTTACAGATAGACAACACTCCTATACTTAAAACATCAGTACCTCTACCGCCTCATTCTTGCTACTTTGTGAAAATGTGGGTGTAAGGATTTATTCAGTCCCTCCTGAGAGTCTAAAATTAAAATTATCAGTTCTCAATACTATAATTGCATATTGGTTTGCAATTTAGGGAGAGGGTTGTGTCATTGCCATGGCAACCACTGATCCCCTATTTTGTCTACAGTTGAAAATTTTTTTACACAATATAAAAATCCTTTTTTCCCCTCCCTGTTAAAAGTCAAGTTTACATAAAATAAGATGACCATGCTTTTACAACATTTTGGGAAAAAAACAGATGGTGATACTTCTTTGGTACCTTCTGATGTTTAAGTGAATTAGAGACACACATGCAGGTGTATTTGAAGTAGGCACAACTGCGTTTTTGTGTAACAACAGAGGAAAGGCCAACAAATAAGCCAAGATATCAGGAAGATAATTGTGGGCTTGCACAAATCTGGTTCATCTGTGGTTTTATTTTCCAGATTCCTGAAAGTGTCACTTTTATATGTTTAAGCACTTATATGTAATGTCCACCTATCGTACCATTCACAAAGGAGATAGTTTCCATGTCCCAGAAATGAACATGCTTCAGTCTGAAATGTGCGTATCAACGCAAAATCAAAAGAAAAAGACTTAGTGAAGATGGGAGCTGAAGAAGTTAAGAGTGTCATTATCCACTGTACTGTATCCAGGTGGGACTCTGCAAGGAAGAAGCTATTATTCCAAAAGAAACAAAAAGACCGATTATAGTTTTCAAATGCACTGAGGTTTGAATATCTTCATTTTTGTAGATTTGTCCTGTGGTCTGATGAAACAAAAATTTGAAATGTATGGCTATAATGACCGTTGTTATGTTTAGAGAAGAAAGGATGCTAGCAAGCCTGAGAACATCACCCCAAATGTATAATAAGGGGGAGAAAGGATATACAAATGTATTTCATGTAACCTTCCTTCTTTGAACCTTTTAACGAACACTGCCAAAAATCTAAAAAAATTACGTTACAAAGGAAAGGGATACTGTGGGTTCTGTGAACATGGGGATTCTAATAAAAAAGTGAAATGTGTAATTTTCTTTTTTCTTTTAATTCTTGTGGTATTTGATTAAAGCTGTTGCACTAATTGGACTAGGGAACCACTGCGTGAATCTGTTATAATAATTGCACTGTTTCTATGTAGATGTCTTTGTGAACACAGATGGCAAAAGTATTGGCTCTGAAATGGGTCTTCATTATTAATTTTGCAGACTTCTTTCAATCCAGGGGATTCTCACAACATGGTCTAGTTTATTCATAAATCAATGATGAGCTCAAGCCTTATTTCGTTATGGTGGTCCTTTAGGGAACAGTACAATGCCAGGATAAAATAAATGTTATAGTATTTCATGTGTGTCCTCCCATAAGACTTACAAAATTAAAATGATTATGTCCAACATGGGCGGCATGGTAGATGAGCTGGTAAAGCGTTGGCGTCACAGTTCTGAGGTCCCGGGTTCAATCCCGGACCTGCCTGTGTGGAGTTTGCATGTTCTCCTCGTCCATGCGTGGGTTTTTTCCGAGCCCTCCAGTTTCCTCCCATATCTTAAAGATATGCATTGATTGGACACTCTAAATTGCCCCTAGGTGTGATTGTGAGTGCGACTGTTGTCTGTCTCCGTGTTCTGTGATTGGCTGGCAACCACTTCAGGGTGTACCCTGCCTCCTGTGGAATGACAGCTGGGATAGGCTCCAGCACTCCCTGTGACCCTTTTGAGGATAAGCGGCTCAGAAAATGGATGGATGGATAATTTTAAATGGTGGTTTTTATTTCAAGCAACATTAATTGAACACTCTAAATTGCCCACAGGTGTGACAGTGAGTGTGGCTGTTTGTCTCGATGTGCCCTGCATTTGGCTGGAAACCATTTCAGGGTGTAACCTGCCTCCTACCCGATGACAGCTGGGATTTGCTCCAGCACTCCCGTGACCCTCATGAGGATAAGTGGCTCAGAAAATGGATGGATGGATACTTCTCCTTGTACAGTTCCAAAATAATCATCCAATCAATGAAAGATTCATATTATTTATTATTGAACATGTCAGAGAAGACAGTCGTACGTTTTAACGGATACATTTTGACTGACGTGTTTTAGTTGCTGCATCCCTGTCTAGAAAATATTTTATTTTTAGTTTAAAATCGCTCACTTTAATAACTACCCCTTGCCACAGCTATGTCGCTGGCACGATCTCTGTTGCTTTCATCATCGGTGCCATAAATCCCAACAGATTCACTTAAGCTGCTGCAATTGCAGCTAGCCTTCTCCTACTTACCTTCCTGGCTACCAAGTCAGGCAAGCTTCACGCTGTGTTGGATGAACTTTCTCCCATTAAATCTCCCCCCAGTGATTGTCCTTTTGCACTTCTCTTGTGCTGCTTCCATGTTGTCTGTGCTGCTCATTGGAGAGCTCAGTGAAACACAAGCTTCCTTCAGCGCAGCAATTTTTTTTTAACTATGGAGTTGTCAGTGAAGCTTCAATGCATGCAGGGACAGAATTGATATACACTAAGTCAAAGTGACAGCGGACATAAACAAAACCATTGCAGTACTTCTCAGAATAAAATCCGTACTTAGTCTCGTTTTGATGCAAATGCAAAGATTGTTATTCCAAATGTGTCACGAACGGGGCACGAGGGCGGACCCAAATGCACGACTCCAGAGACACGCAGACGGTGCAGACGAAACCTTTATTCAGTCCAAGGTCAGTGTTCAGGTAAGCAGTCCAAACCAGGCAGAAGTTATAGTACGCCAGGCTTACGTGGGTGGTGAGTGGACAGGCGTGGGTCGGTGCACGGAGAACAGAAGTCAGGCAAGCAGGAGTGCGGGAACGAGGCATCAAGGACGACGATCTAGCGGAGGACAAGTCGTCCCCCAAGTCCTATCTATACTGGGCGTCATCAACTGTAACACGGTGCAGGTGTGCTCTGACTAATTGGCTGGCCAAGCCCAGCCTGGGCAGGAAACCAGGAGCATGACAAAATGTGGCTTTTCATTACGATTCAAGAATCAATCTGAATAGCGAATCAGGTTTCTGAGCACTAAAGTCGTGCTCCAATACTATTAATTTTTCTTTTCCTTTCGGCTTGTCCTGTTAGAGGTTGCCAAAGCGTGTTATCTTTTTCCATCGAAGCCTATCTCATGCATCTTCTTCTTTAACACCCACTGTCCTCATGTCCTCCCTCACAACATCCATCAACTTTATCTTTGGTCTTCCTCTCGCTCTTTAGCCTGGCAGCTCCATCCTCAACACCCTTCTAACAATATACTCACTCTCTCGTCTCTGAACATGTCCAAACCATCCAAGTCTGCTCTCTCTAACCTTGTCTCCAAAACATCCAACTTTGGCTGTCCCTCTAAAGAGCTCGTTTTTAATCCTATCTAACCTGTTCACTCCAAGCGAGAACCTCAGCATCTTCATTTCTGCTACCTCCAGTTCTACTTCTTGTTGTTTCTTCAGTGCCACCATCTCACCACTGTTTTATAAACTTTGACCTTCATCCTAGCAGAGACTCTTTTGCCGCATAGAACAGCAGAGACCTTCCGCCACCTGTTCCACCCCGCTTGGACCAGTTTCTTCACTTCTTCACCACACTCTCCATTGCTCTCCATTGTTGACCCCAAGTATTTGAAGTCATTCACCCTCTCTATCTCTTCTCCCTGAAGCTTCACTCCTCCTCCTTCGCCCCTCACATTCATACACATATATTATATATATTTTACTTCGGCTAATCCTCATTCCTCTCCTTTCCAGTCCGTGCCTCCATCTTTCTAATTGTTTCTCCGCCTGCTCCCTCCTTTCACTGCAGCTCACAATATCATCTGCGAATATCATAGTCCAAGGGGATTCAAGTCTAACCTCATCTGTCAGCCTATCCATTACTACTGCAAACAGGAAGGGGCTCAGCGCGGATCACCTTAAATTCTTCTGACACACCACCGCTGTTCTGCTGCACTCATACATGTCCTGTACTATTCTAACAGATTCCTCCGCCACACTAGACTTGCGCATGCAGTACCACAGTTCCTCTCTTGGTACTCTGTCATAGGCTTTCTCTAGGTCTACAAAGACACAATGTAGCTCCTTCTGACCTTCTTTGTACATTTCCACGAGCATCCTCAAGGAAAATAATGCATCTGTGGTACTCTTTCTCAGAATGAAACCATACTGTTGCTCGCAGATACTTACTTCTGTCCTAAGTCTAGCCTCCACTACTATTTCCCATAACTTCATTGTGTGGCTCATCATCTTTATTCCTCTATAGTTTGTACAGCTCTGAACATCGCCTTTGTTCTTAAAAATGGGGACTAGCACACTTTTCCACCATTCTTCTGCCATCTTCTCTCCTAGTATTCTATTGAATAAGTTGGTCAAAAACTCCACAGTCACCTCTCCCAATTGCTTCCATACCTCCACTGGTATGTTATCAGGATCATTCTATCATTTTTCATTCTGTTCAGTGCATTTCTACCTTCCCCCTTTACTAATCATTGCTACTTCCTGGTCATTCACGCTTGCCTCTTCGACTCTACCTTCTCTCCCATTCTCTTCATTAACTTCTCAAAGTACTCTTTCCATCTAAATCTACATCTACTACATCTACTGGCACCAGTCAATATATTTCCATCGCTATCCTTAATCACCTTTACTTGCTGCACATTCTTCCCATCTCTATTCCTCTATCTGGCCAACCTGTAGAGATTCTTTTCTCCTTCTTTCGTATCCAACCTGGTGTACATGTCATCATATCCCTCTTTTTTTAGCCTTCGCCACCTCTAATTTTGCCCTACGTCGCATCTCACTGTATTCCTTCTGCCTCTCTTTAGTCCTCTCCATGTCCCACTTCTTCTTCATTAATGTCTTTCCTTGGATGACTTCCTGTATTTTGAGGTTCCACCACCAAGTCTCCTTCTCCCCTTTCCTACCAGAAGGCACCCTAAGTACTATCCTGCCTGCCTCTCTGAGTATCTTGGCAGTAGAATTCCAGTGCTCCAATACCATTATAATATGTACTGTAAACCTTCAGCACTGTGTTTTGTGTGTGAGTGACCTTTCTCAACCTTTCTCTGCAGGTGTGGTGTACGGTTACAAAGGCTTACTGCTGCTGCTCGGGATATTCCTGGCTTATGAGACCAAGTCTATCTCCACGGAGAAAATCAACGACCACCGAGCTGTGGGCATGGCCATCTATAATGTTGCCGTGAGTTGGACAAACGTGCTGTATTTCACCTTTGGAAATAGTTGTCTGTTAATGATGAACTAACTTGAAAACTAATCTCAGTGACCACTTCTTTCTGAGAATATCTTGTTTTATACCTTGCAATGGTGAGGTACTGTTGAGTAGTTGCCACGTCATTAGTCTCATGACGTCAAAAAGAGAAGAGCATGATGAGATAAGGAGGACTATTTCATCCTTCAGACTTTATCTCCCAAAAATTGAATATATAACATGAAAAAGTTTATTTCCATAATTCCATTCAAAAAGTTTAACTTTCATCCATTATAGATTCAGGGACCACAATTTAAACAATTTCAACTACTTTGTTATTTTCTCCTCCTACATTGGCTCAGGCTCAGAAGTGGCTTGAGGAGAGGAATCCAACAGTTTTAGTCCATCTCCCGAATGCATCCAAATGCAGTGGATTTGAAGCTGTGACTCCTGCGCCATTTCACTCTCTGAATTTCTGTTACATTCTTGAATCTTCTCTGTTTGATAATCTGCTGAAACTCACGGTCATCACTTTTTCTGGTCCATCTTCTCCTGCCACATTTTGTCATTGTCTGCTTTCCATTGATATGCTTGGACATATAATTCTGTGAACAGACACCCTTCTTAGTAATGAACCTATGTGGTCTACCCATGCTATGGAGGGTACCAATGATGTTCTTCTGGCCAGTCAAGTCTGCAGTCTTCCTCATGTTGAGGACAACTGAGACAATTGAACACGCTGAAGTAATTTAATGAGATGAATGGAAAACTGCAGGTGCTTTGAATTTAGTAGTTAGTGTGTGACAGTTCTGAAACATTTATGGCCACCAAAATCTGGGCTGATTTCTTCACAGTATTCACATTTTTTGAGTTCCTGATTTTGAGGCTGAGGAGGAAGCCCAAATCATGTAAAAATAAGCAGATAAATGCTTGAAATAGTTACAGTAAAATTATGGGCCCTGAATATATAATCATTGACAGTTAACTTTTTTAATGGAACTATAATATTAAATAAACTTTGATGACATTCATTTTTTAAAGGGTTTGTAATTAAACTAGGAAATGTGTTGGATGATTCATGGATGGATCACAAATTGTTGTGAATTTTGCATTTAAACTCCTAGTTAGAAAAGGAAGTTGTGGAAAAAAAGTACTGAAAAGTTGTGCAGTTTGACATGGTTTCAAAAGTTTTGAGAAAGTAAATTTAACTTCACCTGTAAAGGTTATAGTGCATTTTAGATTCATACTGAAATTCCATGCAAAATCTGAATCTCCCTAACTTTTATGAGTAGTTCACATGGCCGCACTTAGAGCTGTTGGCAGTCAGGCTAATATGTTTGTCAGTCAGTCGCTTGTCAGATCTGCTTAACTCTGCAGACTTGGTCTTTCACTTCCAATCTTTGATCAATGTATCCTCCCTCATCATACATGGCAACTTTATCTTTCGCTAAATTTCACACTCCCTGAGGAAGCTGCATTGTCCTTCAACGCAAAGCCCACCTCTAACTCACATTTGTAAATCTCATGTAAGGTGCTTAATGTGTTGCATGCACTTGAACTTGCGATGTGACAATGAGGAATCATCCGTGTTGGTAGGGATAAGCTTTTGTCATGTGAATATTTACCTTCCTTGATCATATCTACATCATCCAGAAAATGTATCAAAAATTATCGATGGGCATGTGACAAAATGTACTTTATTTACAACAGAGGAAAAAAAAAGTACCGTATTTTCTGCACTATATAAGGCTCACCGCATTATAAAGCACACCTCCTATGAATGGCCTATTTTAAAACTCCATCCATATATAAGGTGGACCATATTATAACATACACCGTAATATAAGGCACATAGAATAGACACTACAGTAGAGGCTGGCGTTACAGTGAAGAGAATAAGTATTTGAACACCCTGCTAAATTGCAAATTCTCTCACCTAGAAATCATGGAGGGGTCTGAAATTTTCATTGTAGGTGCTTGTCCACTGTGAGAGAGATAATCTAAAAAGAAAAATCCAGAAATCACAATGTATGATTTTTTTAATGATTTATTTGTGTGATACAGCTGCAAATACGTATTTGAACACATGAGAAAAACAATGTTAATATTTGGTACAGTAGCCTTTGTTTGCAATTACAGAGGTCAAACGTTTCCGATAGTTGTTCATCAGCTAGAATTCTGACCCTCAAAGATCTGTTAGTCCCCCTTTAAAAGTCCACCTCCACTCCACGTATTATCCGGAATCAGATGCACCTGTGTGAGGTCGTTAACTGCATAAAGACACCTGTCCACCCCATACAATCAGTAAGACTCAAACTTGTAACATAGCCAAGACCAATGAGCTGTCCAAAGACACCAGAGACAAAATTGTACAACTCCACACGTCAGGAAAGGGCTACGGAAAAATTGCCAAGCAGTTTGATGAAAAAAGGTCTACTGTTGAAGCAACCATTAGAAAATGGAAGAAGCTAAACATGACTATCAATCTCAATCGGAGTGGAGCCCCATGGAAGATATCACCTTGTGGGGTCTCAATGATTTTTAGAAAGGTGAGGACTACACGACGGGAGTTGGTCAATGACCTGAAAAGAGCTGGGACCACCGTTTCCAAGGTTACTGTTGATAATACACTAAGACGTCATGGTTTGAAATCATGCATGGCACGGAAGGTTCCCTTACTTAAACCAGCACATGTCAAGGCCCATCTTACGTTTGCCAATGAGCATTTGGATGATACAGAGGAGACATGGGAGAATGTTTTGTGGTCAGATGTGACCAAAATGGAACTTTCTGGTCATAATTCTACTAACCGTGTTTGGAGAAAGATGAATGATGAGTTCCATCTCAAGAATACTATCCCTACTGTGAAGCATGGGGGTGGTGGCATCATGCTTTTAGGGTTTTTTTTCTGCACATGGTACAGGATGACTGGACTGTGTTAAGGAGAGGATGACCGCTGCCATGTATTGTGAGATTTGGGGGAACAACCTCTTTCCCTCAGATGATTGAAGATGGGTCGTGGCTGGGTCTTTCAACATGGCAATGGCGCGAAGCACACAGTCAGCAAAACTAAGGAGTAAATTCGTAAGAAGCATATCAAGGTTCTGGCGTGGCAGAGCTAGTCTCCAGACCTAGACCCAATAGAAAATCTTTGGAGGGAGCTGAAACTCCGTGTTTCTCAGTGACAGCCCAGAAACCTGTGTGATCTAAAGATCTGTGTGGAGGAGTGGGCCAAAATCCTTCTGGCAGTGTGTGCAAACCTGGTGAACAACTACAGGAAACGTTTGACCTCTGTAATTGCAAACAAAGGCTAATGTAAAAATAATAACATTGTTTTTCTCAGGTGTTCAAATACTTATTTTCAGCTGTATCACACAAATAAATAATTAAAAAAATCATACATTGTGATTTCTGGATTTTTCTTTTTAGATTATCTCTCTCACATTGGAGATGCTCTGACGATGAAAATTTCAGACCCCTCCATGATTTCTAAGTGGGAGAACTTGCAATATACCAGGGTGTTCAAAAACTTAT
The DNA here is from genome assembly GCF_019802595.1 of Syngnathoides biaculeatus. NCBI lineage: Eukaryota > Metazoa > Chordata > Actinopteri > Syngnathiformes > Syngnathidae > Syngnathoides > Syngnathoides biaculeatus. The sequence continues at coordinate 3,870,011 of NC_084640.1, read as the reverse complement.
TTTCTTCACTGTATGTGCCTTGCGATTGACTGGCAACCAGTTTAGGGCATATTCCACCTCACACCCGTAGATACAAACCCAATTCTAATGAAGTTGAGATGCTGTGTTCAACATATACTTATTGTCTTCACTGTAAGTTATGCATCCATTAGATAGAGCTGCACTAAAGGCTTAATATTGATCCATATATAAGGCGCACCACAATATAAGGCGCACCGTAGGCTTTTGAGAAAATTAAAAGGCTTTTAGGGGTGTCTTTTAGTGCAGAAAATACGCTAATTAAAATGCACTAGACCTTACTCCGATTTGATCGGTATCGGCCGATCATGAGCATTTTATGCCGATCAATTGATCACCTTTCATCATTGATTGGCTCCTTAAGACATTTACTCCGCATTGCTATTGTGCCCAATATACTTGAATAGAAATGCGTATTTGTTTTTAGCATTTCCGCGAGTGCATGCCATGCATGTAGAGCTGTAAATATCTGACAGCCAATAAAGTTATTTAAAAAAAACTCAGATGGATGGGAGAGACAACGGAGCTGAGACAACACCTAATCTTGCACACTTTGCATTGCTCAGTAGTGTTTAACCAGCTGCTTACACTGTATCAGAATCAGAATCAGCTTTAATGGCCAAGTGTGTAAAAACACAAAATGACTTTTTCTCCGGCAGTCGGTGCTGCCCTTGTACGACATTCAGAACAAGGAACAACATAGCAACAGGAACAAAGAACAAGAGACATTTCTGTTTATAGGAACTATTCCTTATAAGATGTGCAAGATGTAAAGTCTATATAGATAAGTGTGTTAACGTCACACATTGTGTTAAGCTTGTACAGAATGCCTTTATCCGTTCGTGGTTGTCGTTATAGACCAGTGCAATGTCAATTGTGCAAAGGGAGCAGTCTAAAGTGACGAATCGTGCGGTCTAACAAATATATTAAAAAAAAATTACTAATAATAAGATTAGGCAGAATTGAGCTAAAGGTGAGCTGCTCTTTCTGTCCACTGTCAAAGTATCATCAGGCAACACGCGACTGCAATTAATTTGGGATGTTGTGTAAAACAAAAACAGAATACAATGATTTGCAAAAGCTTTTATACATGTATTCGGTTGTATAAAAATACAATATATCTAATGTAAATCTTGGGAACATATTTGCAAAACAAATGTTTCGTTTGTCTCATGTTTAATTTGATGACTCCAATACATTTCAAAAAATCTGGTACAGGCATATTAAAAGACTGGGAAAGTCAATCATGTTTTAAAAAAAATGCTGGTCAGAACATTCCACAAATTAAGAGGTTCATTGGAAACAGGTGTGTGTAATGATTGGTTATAAAAAAAAAATCACAAAAAATTCTCTACGTACAACGGTGTGAACAAATAATCGACCAACATTGGTCAGCGTACATTTGCAAGGAATTTAGGGATTTAATCAGCTATGGTCCATATGGTCCATAATATCATCAAAGGAGTCAAAGAATCTGGAGAAATCTCTCCACATAAGGGGCAATGCGGAAAACCAACATAGAATCCCTGTTACCTTTGTTACCACTCCATTCTAAATCAACATCATTGTGTAAGGAATATAGTCATGTCTGCTCAGGAATATGTGTCCAGCCATTGTCAGTTGCCGTAGTTCATCGTTACATCTACAAGTTAAAACTACAATGCAAAGCAAAAGCCATACATCGACAACAACAAGAAAGACTGCCAGCTTCTCTGGACCTGAGCTCATCTGAGATGCACTGATGCAAAGTGGAAAAGTGTATGGAGCTGTGACAACTATAGAGGAATAAAGATGATGTGCAGCACGATTAAATTATGGAAAAGAGTAGAGGAGGCCAGACTCAGGACGGAAGTAAGTATCTGCGAGCAACAGTATGGTTTCATGCCTAGAAAGAGTACCACAGATGCATTATTTTCCTTGAGGATGCTCGTGGAAAAGTACAGAGAAGGTCAGTAGGAGCTACATTGTGTCTTTGTAGACTGAGAGAAAGCTTATGACAGAGTGCTTTGAGTGGAACTGTGATACTGCATGTGCAAGTCCGGTGTGGCGGAGAAATATGTTAGAATAGTACAGGACATGTATGAGGGCAGCAGAACAGGGGTGAGTTGTGCCGTAGGTGTGTCAGAAGAACTTAAGGTGGAGGTGGGACTGTATCAGGGATCCGATCTCAGCCCCTTCCTGTTTGCGATAGTAATGGATAGGCTGACAGATGAGGTTAGACTGGAATCCCCTTGGACCATGATGCTCGCAGATGATATCGTGATGTGCAGTTGAAAGACGGGAGTAGGCAGAGGAACGATTACAAAGATGGAGGCATGCACTGGAAAGGAGAGGGGTCCAAGCGGGGTGAAACAGTTGGCAGAAGGCATCTGGCGTCCTATGTGACAGAAGAGTCTCCGCTCGGATGAAGGGCAAAGTTTATAAAACAGTGGTGAGGTACGGATGAGGTACGGTCCATGATGTACGGATTAGAGACGGTGGCACTGAAGAAACAACAGGAAGCAGAACAGGAGGAATCAGATTGAGATTCTCGCTCGGAGTGAGCAGGTTGAATAGGATTAGAAATGAGTTCATTAGAGGGACAGCCAAAGTTGCATGGTTTGGAGACAAGGTCAGAGAGAGCAGGCTTCCATGGTTTGGACATGTCCAGAGGCGAGAGAGTGGGATTTTTGGTAGAAGGGTGCTAAGGATGGGGCTGCCAGGTAAAAGAGTGAGAGGAAGACCAAAGAAAAGGTTGATGGATGTTGTGAGGGAAGACATGAGGACTGTGGGTGTTGGACGAGATAGGCTTAGATGGAAAAAGATGACACGCTGTGGTGACCCCTAACGGAACAAGCCGAAAGGAAAAGAAGAAGAACAAGATACATTGAAGTAAGCCTGTTTTGTTAAAAAAAACAAAAAAAACAAATTGTTCGTATTAATGCTTTGGGCCAGAAGTGAAGTGCTCACCTATGAAGATAAGTGGCATATGTATTCATTTCTACCTACTACAGTGCTGAGTGAGCTCATCCTTTTATTTATTTTTAAGTGTTGTTTTTGTGGCCTGTTTGGCTGTTCAGGTCAAGCTGAAAGGAGGATCAATATCAGGATCAGTATCCCTTTCAGAAGGATTTTACTGTGCCACAGTGGAGTTTTTCAGCTGCCACTGTGGTTCTCTGTATTCTAATAAAAGTTTCTTTCACCTTGTCCCGTTAGGGGTCGCCACAGTGTGACATCTTAGATGAACACTCATATTTGCTTGGCACGGTTTTTATGCCAGATTCCCTTCCTGACGCAACCCCTCTCGGGGAGGGTTCTTTGTATTCTAAAAAGTATTGTAAATTTCAGTCGAACAAAACAAAGTTTTATAAGGGAGTGACAGAAGAAAAACAGGAGCGACAGTGAAAAGACAAATCAATATAGAAGACAACAAAAGCTGTAAGAATGATGAGGAAAGTAATGGCAATGAGTGAATGGTCCCACACCAAGCGAAAAAGTCCCAGGGGGTGTGGATCTGCAGACATATGCAAGTGAATTGACACTACCTCGCATGCACAATATCTGTGAGAAGTGTCCTGTAATTGCTGGTCCGGGAAAGCGGGGGCTGAGGACCACAGCACACCCACTCGAGAGGGGTGGTTGGGCCCAGAGTGGTCCGAACCCACCCCCACACACACATTCCGTCATTTTATATGTTGCATCACTCTTGGCTCTAAGAGCTTTGAAGAAGAGTTTAGGAGGATGATGCAACTACAGTAATTTCCACTTATGAAGTATTAAATGCCTTTTATTTAATTGGAGGTTTGGCATGAGGACAGACTTTGTTGTGGACGGCTGGCATTACGGTTGCGTTCTACCATTCTATTCAATTAAATTTGAATTAATAATTTCTAAGACACTTATGGTTTTTCTCGATTGTTAGGCCACATTTCTCGAAACCTATCATCACTTTCTCAAAAAACAAACCCTGATTTTCAAACTAGATTCACAGCACCTCAGACCCTTCCTGCAAAACCAAACTATTGCCTCTTAACAGTTCAAACAGTGCTCAAAACCAAATAGCATTATCATTTATGAACTACATTTTGTTTTTACTTGGGCTGTCTTGGTGGGAAATTAAAATTGCTGTATGACCTGAAACCTTTACTTGTGACAAATATGTAAGAAGATCAGGAAGCTGGCAGATACTTTGCCATGGCATTTTATATCATGATCTTTGTGGGTATGTACTTTTACCTTGTCACACACTGCAGTGCAGACAGGGTACACTTTTTTTCTATTTTGCTTCAACATTTGGATAAATGTGAGGCTACTTGTTCTGTGATTGACATTTTGAGCAGCATTGCAAAATTCCAACCAGGCAAGAAGTATTTCTTTGAGAAATGATTATGCTAAGCAAAATAATAGTTCACTGGTTCTGAAGAAGCTAACTATATAGGGCTGTTTGTAGACCAGTTGTACTGATGGGTTAGGGTTAGGCTGAGCCATGAGTTTTGTCAGAGGGCCAAATTCAACTTGCTTCTCGTCAGTGTTAGTTAACATTACCACATGACAAAACAACAAACTTGCAACAGTAGCTTATTGTAATAAATATTGACTTGTTGCAGAAATGTTATGTATTCATTTCATTCGTTTGTCTACTGTCCAAAATGGAAAAAAAAGTACATTATCCATTACTTCTGCGCCTTAAAAACATATATATAAATAATAGAAGCCTTTAAAAATGGGAAACTATGATACAAGACATTCACCCTCATCTGATATGCAGTCTTAATCCAAAGAATGACAAAACTCTTGACCATCATGTCTTTTTTACCACAGTTGTTATTTTGAAGAACAGCTTATCGGCTATGGGATGTGTCATGTCAAAGGCAGCCTCAGTACTTACAAGCATTGTTATTCCTTGGACTGTTGAACTCTTTATGTAAAATATGCCATATCCGTCAAGTATGCTGTGCCACACCTATTGGTTCTGCCTTTTGTGTCAGCCCTATATCACATATTACAAGTTTAATACAGTTATTACAGTACTGCATGATGGAGCCTGGGTGTTCACACAGTGTTTTGGGTGTATTGGCCCCTGTTGCCCACTGCCCCCATTAAAATCTGCCACTGAAAATCTGATGCGCACCTTAAAAACTACTGAAACACTGAATTGAAAACAGTGAGTTAAACTGTTTTATTTTTGTGACAGAAAAACAAGACGCTTGACTCTCTCTGGATTGACATAATTAAAACATTGCTCCCGTGACAAGTAAACAAAGACAAAGGACAATTCACAGTGAGATGACAGATAGAGAAGATGAATTGGATGAAGCCCAAGATGAACTATTCAAGGGTTTAGAGACATGAGAAAGGGGAAGCTGAAGCTAAAAATCAATACACATCGATCAACAGTCAGTTATTTTTGAATCAGTCCTAAAAAACATCCCATTCAGAAGGGCAAATGTAGGAATGGAAAACACACATCACCAGCATCAGCAACAGCAGCCCGGTTGGTATGTACATACACACGACAGCACACAAACAAAATTCTGCCTGCCGTAGGACTTGTCTATCTTATTGGACACATCATCATCTGCCAGAAACAGGATTTTAGAGATCGAACCAGGACCATCCATCTGTCATCCTAACTGCTTTGATGCAGTATGCAGCCTTAGAGGTAACTTCAAACATGTGGGTTTATCTAACACTCTTGGCCCTAATGAAATGATTTATAAGCAAATGAAAAAAAAAATATTAATCCAACCAGCATTTAAACTTTTTTCACATTTTAGAGATAAAAGGGAATGCTCAGCTTAACTAAGCAAATGGGATCCAATTAAAAGAGCTCTGTATTAAAAAGGGATTTTACTCAGGTAAAAAAAAGTTGGTTATAAGGAACAACAACAACAAAAATCTGTCGTCATTATGTGGAGATCAATAAAAAAAGCTATTTCCACCCACCAAAATATCTTTGCCAATGAAGTTTGATATCGAATATCAGTTGTCTAAGCAGCCAAGAGGAAAATGAAAAACTCAAATGTTTATTTAACTTTAAAACACTTCTTGCATCCTCAAACAAGAGGCAGAACTATCCACGGACTTACAACTTGAATAGATGAGCATTGAGACTGAGAACTCACGTTACCCGTTACATGTAACTTGAGTTTTTATTATTTTGTTGATTAAAATAGCATTGCAAAAATATCTCCATGAACTACAGAAATAAAACTTTTTATTTGCAACCTCTGTTTTTTCAAACTACTACATAAAATATGTTGGAACAGTATTTTGGGTAAAAGCACATACTTAATAATATTGGACACAGAGTGCAGCCATAGCATTTACAGCCTCAATGGTATTTGGTATGCTGCTTTGCATGAGAAATACTCTAATGTGGAAGGCACAGCTCTTCTTTTTTTTCTAAAGAGGTACATGTATGCCACGACAGGGATTATAGGTAAATCAAACATGGCTTAGTTTTGGAAGAGTTGTGCGCAGGAACTGTGAGATGCTGGTGACCAACGTATATTGTCAAACAGTGGACCACCTTGAAGTTGTACTGTATAATGCACCCTATTCCATATTGTCAGTTTTATCTGCGTGTTTTAATACCACCAACTATATTTCTGCCTCCTATGGCAAATGTTTTGTCAATTTAATGATCTGGCCGGACATCCACGGCAATCATGGCCCACTATTATTTTCCATCCCCCAGCTTGTTTCATGACCATCTAGTTATGTCTATGGTGGGCTGCAGAGGATTGCTGTGGCCACTGGGAAGATTGTGTAAACAAAGGTTTGGAATCCATGACTATTTTTCAGAGGTTAACACATTCAACCTAAAGGAGCCTATCGTCTCAATCCCCAATATTCCAACCTTAAAGATTCCTCTTCCACCTCTTGTCGTTGCCACTAACCATTCAGAACTCCATCCATGTAAACCAGCCACAGTAGCAGAACATTCATCAATGGATAACACCGTTTAAAAAAAATATATGTTTTTCATGTATTTCTGTCCTCCTACATTTTCCTCTTGTGAGATTGGTAGCCAAATTGCAGATTTATGCATGTTGGCAAGCCTTTGGATATCCTTCAAGCAAATCTTGGGACAGTAGCAGCAGCAGCTTCAAATATCTTCACGGTGGTCAAACAGTGGCTTTTTGCTAGCTGCACTTGAAATGTGATACATTTGCCAAAGAGGAACCTTCTGGAAAATGCTTTTATAGGAACAAACCTCCTAGCGACAGTACAATGATTTTATCGAACAGTCCAGTGGAGTCATTCCTTTTGCAAAGCAATGGATAAATTCATGCTTTTCACCACGAGAAAGATCTATTTTTTTCTCATTATGCATACAAACTGACTTGCTTAATAATTTTGACCAACCTCCCTCAGTGATTGCCTTTCCCCTGGAAAACCATCAAACTGGGATTTACATCAGTGATTCTAAACAAATCCCCCCTCCAAAAAAATCAAACATTTATTTAACATCAATTCTATATGAATGGTAAGTTAGAACACTGTAAAATGCTTTTTTGAAACTCAACCATCACAAAAAAACGGAACATGACATACTGTACATGACTCACACCTAGAGTACAAGTGTTTATGAGGTTTGCGCCTTACTCAAGGCTGTTATTACATCTGTATGCAAAGGTAGATCATTAATAAACCTCTATTTAATCTAAAGACTGTCCATTTTTATCCATATGTCTTTTGAAAAATAAAAACACAATATCCACACTGTAAATAATGCAAAAGCATTAATGTATCGTCTTAGCAACAACATTCCTTTGAAGAGTTTGGAGTATTTATTCTCTCACCATGCTGCCATCAGTTTTCACTGGCTTCTGCCCATATTCTAAAAACATTAAAATTAAACTACATTAGACTAAAAGACATGTTAGAAGACTTCTCTATCAGTGTGAATGGCTGTCTGTTCATTCTGTATGTGACCTGTGATTGGATGATGACCAGTCCGGGTTGTACCTCACCTCTCCCCTCAAATCAGCTGGCATACGCCTGAGCACACCCATGACTCTAATGAGGAAAGGTGACATTGGGAATGGATAGATAAATTACGTTTTGAAAACAGAACTTTGTTTGCCCGAATACTTTTTTTTTGGCCAACAGTTATGCAGCGTATTCCATAATTAAATCTTCTGGTAAACCAATGATTTCAGAAATGATGATCATCAAACTTTTATGTTTCACAAACGAGAGGATTTTGTTACGATGAAGGCAGTTTGGAGAGAGGCATTAGACACATGGCAGTTGTTCCTTGTACTGATTGTATTAATTTCGATATTACCCAGCCAATGTAAACTATGATTTAAGGAATGTACAGTAAACCATCATGCTTACAAATTAATAAAAAAAGAACAACGGGGATTCAAAAACTCAATACATTCAAGTATCTAGCTGAAAATGGGCTCAAGCATGTATTTTTCTGAAATGAGGCAGACTGATTTTAAACCAGCAGCAGATGCTTCTTTTTTTTTAAATTACATCCATAGTACTTTATTTCTTCTTCCCTTCCTTTTGGTTTGTTCTATTAGGGGTTGGCATGGTGTGTCATCCTTTTCCATGTCTACTGCATTCACCTCTATCGCTTGCTCTTTTGCCTGGTAGCTCTAACCTAATGACCCTTCTACTATTCTTCTACTCTCTCTTCTTCTCTGGACGTGTCCAAACCATCAAAGTCTTACTTTATCTCACAATCGAAGCATGGCTGTCCCTCTGATGAGCTCATTTCTAGTTCTATCCAATCTGGTCACTCTTAGAGAGAACCTCAACATCTTTACTTCTGCCACCTCCAGCTCTGCTCTACTTGCCTCTGTAATACCACTTTAGTCAACTTTTCCAATCTGCTTGGACCAGTTTTATTTACTTCCTTACCACACTCACCATTACTTTGGACTGCTGACCCCAAGTATTTTACTGTAAGTCCTCCACCCTCGCTAAATCTTGTCCTTCTGGCCACAGTCTTCGTCTTCCACCTCTCATTCATGCACAAATATTCAGTTTTACGTTGGTTAATCTTCATTACGCTCCTTTTCAGTGTAGGTGCCCAACTTTCTAACTGTTCCTTCATCTGCATCACAGTGTTACCTGCAAGCATCATGGTTCACTGAGATTCCAGTCTAACCTCACATGTAGCAGCCTATCGATCACCACAGCAAACAGGAATGGGCTCAGGACTGATTCCTGATGCAGTCTGACCTCCACCATAAAGGTCAGGTGTCATCCCTATAAAGATTCTAAAATAGATATTGTAATGAAAAATACATAACATTATTCACTTCAATGTTTATACGAAAAAATAAATGTGAGCGGAGAGCGCGTCATCCATGCACAAAGTTGCAGAAGTGTCATTCTACAAAATCCAAGTGGTCGCCATATTGCCTGCATCCTCTGTCCGTGACGTCACCCGGACATTCGCCAATGAAAATACGTGGTGCACCCTACTATGGGAGACGAACACGCCCCTTCTGACACGGAAGCTCTTTTCGAAAAGGAGAACACCACACAGCCGAGTGAAGTTACCGGAGCAATATTACACTATTGTTTCGAGCCATATTCAGATGATATGCAATCACGGCCAAACCGCCTCCCCGTTGGATCCACTTCCGCGGTGGAGATGAGCCATCAGAGCTCATTGCAGCCGGCTGGTGTGGCTCATTTTCGGCGCCGAGGTGGCTTACCGCGGAGCCGAGCCATGCTACTTTAGGATTTCTTCATAGCCGCAGTACGCGATAAACAACACCGTCAAGCCGGGGCGCTTTAATGCGTTGTCTTCGTACTCGGCTGAGTGAAGCATTGTCGGCTGCGTACTTCAAAGCCGCTGCCGTCCGCAAGCCCGACGCGCAGCCTTCGCCGAAGCCGTGACCGGCGAATGCGGCACCTCAGCTGGTGTGGCTCATTTTCTTATAATAGAGCCGAGCCATGCTGCTTTAGGGGGTTGTTCATAGCCGCCGCAGTACACGATGAACAACACCGTCGAGCCGGGGCACTTTACTGCAATGTTGTCGCACACGGCTGAGTGAGGCATTGTCGGTTGGGTTCTTCAGAGCTGCCGCCGTCCGCGAGCCCGAACCGCAGCCTTCGCTGGCGAAGCGACGCAGCAGCCCGACGTCGTCCGATACGCACATTGACACATTTTGAATGCGGATCTTTTGTTACGTTATGAGACTGATTACGTGGTCTGCCCCAAACTATTATTTTTTTAGTAGCTGTATATACACCTACCTGTCATTTGGAACATGAAGCTCTCGTCCTCTGCACCCGTGCAATCCATTTTTCACAACGAACCGGGTCTCTTGCAAACTTATGAAGGGTAAATCCATTCTCCCGAGTGTTCAAGCAATGTCCAGCAATGCAACTAGCCGGCATTTTGGCTAACACGAAGGAACAACGAGCTACCTTCCCAGAGATAAAACTAATGGAAACAACGAGTCCACTTAGGGGCGCTTCTGTCCTTTACGTCACTTCCTGCTTCTTCTCAAAAACAAATCCCTTGAGATGATTTTCATGGCGGGAGTTACAAAAAGCTGTATACGTGAAAATTATGTTTTGAGGTGAAAAAACGCATTGGCCCATATTGACTGCTGTTTTTTCATTAATAACATACTAAAAATCATCTTCATGACAGTAGCCCTTTAACTTCCCCTCATACCTGCAGCACAACTCACCACTGTTTTGTTGTGGCCATACAAGTCCTGTATTACTCTAACATACTTCTCTGGCTGGCATTGGAGACCTCTGCATCAGTACCACAAGTTCCTCTCTGGATATTCTATCATAGGCTTTTTATAGATCGACAGAGAAAATGCAGCTCCTTCTGACGTTCTCTGCACTTTTCAATTAACAAATGTAAGGCAAATAATGCATCTGTGGTACTCTTTCTAGCCATGAAACTATACTGTTGCCTGCAAATACTCACTTCTGCCCTGAATCTAGCCTCCACTACTCTTTTCCATAATTTCATCGTGCTGCACATCATCTTTATTCCTCTATAGTTGTCACAGCTCCATACACTTTTCCACTTTGCATCAGTGCATCTCAGATGAGCTCAGGTCCAGAGAAGCTGGCAGTCTTTCTTGTTGTTGTCGATGTATGGCTTTTGCTTTGCATTGTAGTTTTAACTTGTAGATGTAACGATGAACTACGGCAACTGACAATGGCTGGACACATATTCCTGAGCAGACATGACTATATTCCTTACACAATGATGTTGATTTAGAATGGAGTGGTAACAAAGGTAACAGGGATTCTATGTTGGTTTTCCGCATTGCCCCTTATGTGGAGAGATTTCTCCAGATTCTTTGACTCCTTTGATGATATTATGGACCATATGGACCATAGCTGATTAAATCCCTAAATTCCTTGCAAATGTACGCTGACCAATGTTGGTCGATTATTTGTTCACACCGTTGTACGTAGAGAATTTTTTGTGATTTTTTTTTTTATAACCAATCATTACACACACCTGTTTCCAATGAACCTCTTAATTTGTGGAATGTTCTGACCAGCATTTTTTTTAAAACATGATTGACTTACCCAGTCTTTTAATATGCCTGTACCAGATTTTTTGGAATGTATTGGAGTCATCAAATTAAACATGAGACAAACGAAACATTTGTTTTGCAAATATGTTCCCAAGATTTACATTAGATATATTGTATTTGTATACAACCGAATACATGTATAAAAGCTTTTGCAAATCATTGTATTCTGTTTTTGTTTTACACAACATCCCAAATTAATTGCAGTCGCGTGTTGCCTGATGATACTTTGACAGTGGACAGAAAGAGCAGCTCACCTTTAGCTCAATTCTGCCTAATCTTATTATTAGTAATTTTTTTTAATATATTTGTTAGACCGCACGATTCGTCACTTTAGACTGCTCCCTTTGCACAATTGACATTGCACTGGTCTATAACGACAACCACGAACGGATAAAGGCATTCTGTACAAGCTTAACACAATGTGTGACGTTAACACACTTATCTATATAGACTTTACATCTTGCACATCTTATGAGGAATAGTTCCTATAAACAGAAATGTCTCTTGTTCTTTGTTCCTGTTGCTATGTTGTTCCTTGTTCTGAATGTCGTACAAGGGCAGCACCGACTGCCGGAGAAAAAGTCATTTTGTGTTTTTACACACTTGGCCATTAAAGCTGATTCTGATTCTGATACAGTGTAAGCAGCTGGTTAAACACTACTGAGCAATGCAAAGTGTGCAAGATTAGGTGTTGTCTCAGCTCCGTTGTCTCTCCCATCCATCTGAGTTTTTTTTAAATAACTTTATTGGCTGTCAGATATTTACAGCTCTACATGCATGGCATGCACTCGCGGAAATGCTAAAAACAAATACGCATTTCTATTCAAGTATATTGGGCACAATAGCAATGCGGAGTAAATGTCTTAAGGAGCCGATCAATGATGAAAGGTGATCAATTGATCGGCATAAAATGCTCATGATCGGCCGATACCGATCAAATCGGAGTAAGGTCTAGTGCATTTTAATTAGCGTATTTTCTGCACTAAAAGACACCCCTAAAAGCCTTTTAATTTTCTCAAAAGCCTACGGTGCGCCTAATATTGCGGTGCGCCTTATATATGGATCAATATTAAGCCTTTAGTGCAGCTCTATCTAATGGATGCATAACTTACAGTGAAGACAATAAGTATATGTTGAACACAGCATCTCAACTTCATTAGAATTGGGTTTGTATCTACGGGTGTGAGGTGGAATATGCCCTAAACTGGTTGCCAGTCAATCGCAAGGCACATACAGTGAAGAAAATAAGTTTTTGAACACCCTGGTATATTGCAAGTTCTCCCACTTAGAAATCATGGAGGGGTCTGAAATTTTCATCGTCAGAGCATCTCCAATGTGAGAGAGATAATCTAAAAAGAAAAATCCAGAAATCACAATGTATGATTTTTTTAATTATTTATTTGTGTGATACAGCTGAAAATAAGTATTTGAACACCTGAGAAAAACAATGTTATTATTTTTACAGTAGCCTTTGTTTGCAATTACAGAGGTCAAACGTTTCCTGTAGTTGTTCACCAGGTTTGCACACACTGCCAGAAGGATTTTGGCCCACTCCTCCACACAGATCTTTAGATCACACAGGTTTCTGGGCTGTCACTGAGAAACACGGAGTTTCAGCTCCCTCCAAAGATTTTCTATTGGGTCTAGGTCTGGAGACTAGCTCGGCCACGCCAGAACCTTGATATGCTTCTTACGAATTTACTCCTTAGTTTTGCTGACTGTGTGCTTCGCGCCATTGCCATGTTGAAAGACCCAGCCACGACCCATCTTCAATCATCTGAGGGAAAGAGGTTGTTCCCCCAAATCTCACAATACATGGCAGCGGTCATCCTCTCCTTAACACAGTGCAGTCATCCTGTACCATGTGCAGAAAAAAAACCCTAAAAGCATGATGCCACCACCCCCATGCTTCACAGTAGGGATAGTATTCTTGAGATGGCTGCATCCTCCGTCCGTGACGTCACCCGGACATTCGCCAATGAAAACACGCGGTGCACCCTAACTATGGGTGACAAATGTGCCCCTTCTGACACGGAAGCTCTTTTCAAAAAGGAGAACACCACACAACTGAGTAAAGTTGCCAGGGCAATATTACACTATTGTTTCAAGCCCCTGAGGCAATATTACACTATTGTTTCGAGCCATATTCAGATGATATGCGATCATGGGCAAACAGCATCCCCGTCCGAGCCACTTCCGCGGCGGAGATGAGCCATTGCGGCTCATCGCAGCCGGCTGGTGTGGCTTATGACGGAGCTGAGCCGTGCTACTTTAGGGGGTTGTTCATAGACGCCACAGTACGCGCTGAACGAGCCGTCGAGCCGGGGCGCTTTACTGCGTGCACGCAGCTAAGTGAGGCATTCTTGGCTGTGTTCTTCAGAGCCACCCCTTGTCCGCTAAGCCCGACGCGCAGCCTTCGCAGAAACCGTGACCGCCGAATGCGGCGTTTCAGCCGCTGTGGCTGATTTTCGGCGCCGTGGTGGCATATAATGGAGCCGAGCCATGCTGCTTTAGGGGGTTGTTCATGGCCGCACCTGCCTGGTGTCTTCCTTGGTCTTCATGATGCTCTCTGCACTCTAAACAGAACCCTGAAATGATCACAGAGCAGGTGCATTCATACACATGATTACACACAGGTGGATTTTATTAATCATCATCAGTCAACATTGGATCATTCAGAGATCCTCACTGAACTTCTGGAGAGAGTTTGCCGCACTGAAAGTAAAGGGGCAAAATAATATTGCACGCCCCACTTTTTGGTTTTTTATCTGTTAAAAAATTATAAAAATATGCAATAAATTTCATTCCACTTAACAATCGTGTCTCAGTTGTTGTTGATGTCTTAGCCAGTGTAAGAAAACTTGGTCTGAGCCAAAGACCTTGGGTCGCTGAACGCTGGGAGCTAGGTCCATTCCACACAGCCACCATCATTCAAAAAGATGGGTGGACGTACACACACAGCATTTTATGGTTATGGACCCTATCCGTGGTTTTGGTATTGTGCCTTTGTTTTTTGGGCACTTTCCTCACTTAATCTTCAGCACTACACTGTTACACTCGGATACCAACACAAAGTCGCAGTTTCAAGCGACTTTCATCCAAAACACAACATTTCAGATGAGCTGGTGAGACCGCCAGCGACACTGTGGGTTGTTGTTGGGCCAGAAAAGTGGTGCAAGTGGAGGAGTGAGAAGAAACAAAACAGGACCCTCGGTTCATCTGTTTTTCAGGGTAAAAAACAACCCACACAGACCACCACTTCCAAGCCTGTATCTCACCAATGCAAGCTCAATCGCCAACAAAATGAATAAGCTGGAATTACAACTTTTTCATAACTGCTGTTTTTGGAATTGCCCTCTTTATAACGGAGACCTGACCTCACTCGAACATTCCCGATGCTTCTGTGCAGCTAGCAAGGCGCACCCTGCACTGCTGGGATCGGACAGAAAACTCCAGTAAAAGCAGAGGAAGCTACCGGTAAAGTTTGGCTCTCTCTATTACTTAACATCACAAATGCACAGCACCGACCCCACTCTGAAGACGTTCAGATAGCCGGGGACGTTAAACAAGGCCAATCTGAAGACTGTACTATCGGAGTTCCACCATGATGTTAAATGTCCAACAAGGCCATTTAACCATGTGTACTTCAACATCAAGCATGGCTACAGAATTTCATCCCTCCCCGACATTGGTGAGTGAGACCAAATCTCCCTGTTGCTTATCCCTTCAATGCAACCCCATCAGATGAAGATTCAGGCCCACTACAAAGACTGTAAAAAACTGGCCAGAGACTGCACTCAATGAACTACAGGACTGCTTTTAACAAAAAGAGTTGGACCTTTATGTATACCACGACATGGAGAGGTAAAAAGGGGCTAGACTGGACTTTATCAAGTTCTGTATGGAAACTGTGTGTGAGAGGAAAAGCATCAGGGTTTTTCCAAATCAGAAACTGTGGATGACCAGGCAGGTTCGTTCACTCCTCAGGGTCTGCAACACTGCCTTTAGGTCAAGTGACAGAGATCATTCCCATCCCCAAAAAGAAATCCTTAACTAGCCTCATTGACCATGAACCTGTTGTCCGCACACCTGTCATGTACCTGTATGAAGTGGTTTGAGAGGCTGGCTACCCCCCAAACTTCGACTCCCACCAGTTCGCATACCGGGCGAATACATTAACAGAAGAAACCATCGGCATAGCTCTGCATGCTGTGTTGAGTCACCTGGAGCCTCCGCAGAGCAATGCTCGCAGGATCTTTGTGGATTGTAGCTTGGTCTTTAACATAATCATTCCGGACATTCTGATGATTAGACTGGACATCTTGGGCCTCCCTCCTCTCACATGCACCTGGATCAAGGGCTTCTTAACTAACAGACACTATACTGTGAGAATCGGCTCCCACCTTTCTTCCACCCGCACACTGAGCACGGATCACCACAAGTCTGCATGCTAAGCCTGCTCCTGTACTGTCTCTATACTTTCAACTGCAGTCCAGTCAAAAAAATAACAACATCATTGTCAAATTCACCAACGACACAACAGTGGTCAGTCTGATCTCAAAGGGAGACAAGGCACCCGACAGAGAGGAGATCCAGAAGCTCACAACATGGTGCACAGACAACAATCTGTCACTGGACACTATAAAAACAAAGGAGATCATTGGGGATTTCTGGAGGAATTAAACTGAACCAGCTGCACTCTTCATTAATGGTGAGTGTGTGGAAAGAGTTCACATATTTAGGTTCCTGGGAGTCCTGATTTCTGAGGACTGCTCCTGGACAGAAAACATCTCAGCGGTCATCAAGAAGGTTCAACTGCATTTCTACTTCTTGAGAGTCCTCAGGGGAAAAAAAACATGGACACAAAGTTGCAGCTGGCCATCTACCTCTGATCTATCAAGAGCCTCCTGACACACTGCTTCTCCATTAGGTACAGGAGCTGCACTGAGGCAGTCAGAGCAGGGCTTCGGAGGACAATCAAAGCAGCACAGAAAATCGTTGGCTGCCCTCTCCCCACTGCAGCAGACATCTTTTCCTCTTGACGTCTCAGTAGAATTCAGAACAATATTAAGAACACTACACACCCCGGTTAACAACAGTTTGAGCTACTGCCATCTAGAAAGTGGTAAAGATGAGTAAAAGCGAAGATCAACAAACAAAGGAATATTATCACCCTGAACTCCCATTTTTCCTCTAGCCTTGCTGTTCATGCAGACATGCTGATTTCAATATCTTGAGTAATGTGTTTTATGGATTCCATTTTTGTTTATTTGGATTCATTTTATTTATTTTGCCTTTTTGTATGCACTGAGGCAAGAGAGGCTCTCCAATTGTATTGTACAGTTTGTATCATGACACTAAATGGCATTCAGTCATTCATTTATCCACACACAGATGTATGTAATTGTGAGTATTACTCCACAACGGACAAATATGCAGCCTAAGGTTCTGCCTGTTTGCTCGAAATCACAGGAGTTGACAAGACCAGGAAAAAAAAACTTCCACCTGCTCTGCTGTTAATATGTCACAGTAACGTTTACTTCATTACAATTATCAAAATTTCGCTTGCTACTTTTATTTATGAATTATTGCTTATTTAGCAACTACTTTGTGCGAGAGCCTAACACTTTGACCTCCACATCGGGTGCTGTTTGTGTCAATCCAGTTCAAACACTAGCGACGATTAAATCTAGTTCACCAATCCACTGACGCACAAAATGTCACATGTCCTCAGGCAACATTGAGCTTCCAGGACATACGTATTCACACTAGACTAGTCTGCCCCGCTAATCATCATTCATATGTGTTAGATGAAGAAAAACATCTTATTGGAGTATGTTTCTGGCACTGTCTGGAACATGGATGTTTCAGCTCACGTAGACCTTGCGAAAACGCCATGCTATAATTAGTAGTCATTTTTGTACTTTTGACTGCATACACACACAGCAATATCAGAATTTGCACATTCCCATTTTTATTTATTTTTTTATTGATGTTCATACAGTGGTAAGAGAATATGTACAAAATAAAAGTTACTCACCACTTACTCAGTACTTGAGTAATAATTTCACTGTGTACATTATAATATTACAAATAATTTTTTGGAGGACTACTATTTACTTGATTCAAATTTTTGTCAGGTACCTACTATTACTTGAGGACAACGTTTGGCACGCTTCCGACCTCTGGAGCCGACGTCCTCTATTGATATTTTTTGTTTATGCAACATATTTGCTCATCTGATCAGCAAGTATTGTATTTGTTGTGCTGGTCTTTTGTATTTTCACATTGAGCTGCTGCGTGTCACGGCCCTGGTTGTTATCTCAGCTGAACCACGAAGCACATGTAGCATCCGCAACTACATGATCCACTACTACAGTGATTTCCAACCTTTATAGAGCCAAGGCACATATTTTACAATTTAAATATCCCACGGCACAGCAACAAAAGTAAACGTCCCCAAAAATGGATCGATTAATATCTCTCTGTACTTCCTGACATCTAATAGAAGAGGATTTTTTTGTTCTGTCTGTCATTGTGCCTCACTGGTATAAATAGATTAATAAAGATACATTATTTCTTGGAATTAATTTTATTTTTTTAGCAATTACATAAAATTGGCTAACTTCCCACGTCACACCTGAAGAGCACTCACGGCACACTAACGTACCCCGGCACACTGTTTGGGAATCACTGCACTACTACATCTTGTATAAATTAGGACACGTGGTTACAATTGAAGAGTTTGTTTTCAAAACGAGACATAGGCATTTTTTTCAGATTTACGAAACTCGCGCCAAAATTATCCAGCTCCGAATTGATAATTTTGGCGCGAGTTTTGTAAATCTGAAAAAAATGCCTGTCTTGTTTTGAAAACAAACTCGTCAATTGTCTAATTAGTTTACTCGTGTTAGTGTCTGTTGAGTATTATGTCACAACACAGAAAGAACTAACTTCAAATTCAGAAATGGCCAATAAAAACATAAAATTATTGAATGTATTATTTTTCTAGAGTATTGATTAGGGATTAGCCTTTGAAGTTGGTAATAATGAAAATGAAGTGAAAGACAATGATAACCAATTCTTTTTCAGAATAAAAGTGCTTCAATAGGAGGATACTATTCATGTGCCTTAGCTTGAAGCAGGTGGAGATGGGCCTGGCTCAAGTTGGAGGCCAGAACAAAAAAAGGAAAGAAATGAGGCAAATTAAATTGTAATCTTAAATTTGTACATTAACATGTAGTTCAGCGGTCTGAATAATTTTTCTGCATGAAGATTTTTTGGGGTTTTTTTTGGGCTTGGTTGGTGTTTTGCCTTGTACTCTTTCTTCATAGTCTTCCAGGTTGCTTAATATATGTTAAGATTAAAAAATCTCTGTGGGTTTTAGGGGATCCCCAGAGCTCTCCCCAAAAAATGTTTTTTTTCACCTTTTTAATGCCTTTGGTGTTAACATGTCTCCATAACTTGGACATAAGGTGCACTGCA
This sequence comes from Syngnathoides biaculeatus, assembly GCF_019802595.1. Taxonomy (NCBI): domain Eukaryota; kingdom Metazoa; phylum Chordata; class Actinopteri; order Syngnathiformes; family Syngnathidae; genus Syngnathoides; species Syngnathoides biaculeatus. The sequence continues at coordinate 3,850,977 of NC_084640.1, read as the reverse complement.
ACACAAACATGATACAAAACAAAAGGAATCATTTCACATCCAGTGATAATCTACTAAAAAAGACAAAATTCCAAAGAATATGAAGAAAAGCCTCTGACTACATTTGAATACACGAAGTACAACACAGGTGACATGGAACAGCACATTGACCCCATCCCGCTACTCTGGTATTGATGAATTAAACTGTAATGTAGAATCAAAGGTCAAGTTACTGTATACATCATCCACTTCAACAGTCGAAGTTTATGCACAAAAAAAATGCATAAAATATGCATGATTCTGATTCAGAATCTGATTCTCACAACCATTTAGCATCATTGCCATTTCTGAAATATGGAGGAATGCAGAAATTGAAATTTATTTTGAGTTGTATGGCTATGAACTGTCATGTAAAAACAGATCAAACAGAAGTGGTGGAGGAGTGGCTTCATACAAAGACAATAACTTGAAATTTAAGGCGGCGAATGCTTTGAAGCAGGTAGTCAGGAATCATCTTGAACGTACAGATCTGATTCACTAATATGATAAATGTCTGTATTAGCTATTTATATAGATTCTATAAAACAAACATACGTCAAAGTTAAGGCCCGCTGGCTGGAATCTGTGTTGTACATTTTTACATTTAAAAAAATGCAGTTCCTAATTTAGCCGCTTCAGGGTGCACTGTCTCAGTCAGAATAGAAACTACACTCCCACAGAACAAACAGCAGATAGCAGCAGCACGGTTCCTGGGTCTGTATTTGTTATTTTGTCCTATTCTTGGAAATTTATCTTCTTTTAATTTGGCCGTGACACCCTCATCATCAAAACGTCTTTGTCAAAAAAAAAGAAAAATGGACTCAGTGTCTGATTTTCCAAAGAAAAATGGACCTCTTCCTATTTGTTCACAGAAGTGAATGGGAAACCTGTGTGCCTCATGTGTATGCGGCAAGTTTCGGTGCTCAAGTAATATAATCTTCAGCGCCATTATGAGATGCAGCATAGTGAAAAATACAACAGTTTAGTAGGAGAACGGAGAAGACAGAAGATAAAATGAAATGTTTGTGGGTCTGAGGAAACAGCAGTCTATTTTTACCCAGAGCCGAGAGAGCACTGGTGCCACAGTAAAAGCCAGCTACATAATTGCTAGCAAAATAGCATTAGCATCAAAGTCGTACTGAGAGGCAGAGTTCGTTAGAACTTGTTTGGTAAAGGGTGCAGAAATTATGTGTCCTGAGAAGCAACAAGCTTTTGCCAATATTACATGGAATACTGTAGCAGAGATGATTTCGGACAGATTTGGACAGCCAACGAAAGGCAAAAGTGCCGTCATTTGAGGCATTTCCTGTTGCAATTGATGAGAGCACTGATATTACAGATTTTGCTCAACTGGCCATATTCATTCGTCGAGTTGATGAGACCTTGACTGTCACAGAGGAGTTTGTTGAGTTGGTGCCCATGACAGACAGCACAACAGCCATTCAGCGAGTCAGAGTGGGCGGGTCCCGCACTGTCATCCTGGTTACAGATGGTGCGCCATCAATGGTTGAGAAAAAGGCAGATGTGAAAAATTCAGAGAGAAAGTAAAAGCCTCAAATGAAGGGAGTGACTTTTGGAAATTAAACTATATTTTGCAGCAGGAGGCAATGTGTTACAAATTATTAAAAATGCATCACGTCATGGAGGTTGGTGTCTGAACTGTTAATTTAATCTGAACAAGAGGTCCTCATCATTGTCAGTTTGATAGCCTTCTCAGTGACAGTAACATTACCCATGGCCTGCCATACCACGCCAAAGTAAGATTAAGGGTAAGGTTAACCCGAGGTGCTGTCCTGAAGCGCTTTTTTGTTCTACGTGGAGAAAAAAGGTAAATCTGTTTGGGGATTACTGTGTCCACAATGGCTGCAGGACCTTGCATTTATGGTTGATATTACAGAGCACTTGAATATTCTGAGCAAAATGTTGCAAGGATACAAAAAAAATTTCACACAATTTTATGACAGGATATGTGCATTCAAGTTAAAGCTGACATTATGGGAGATGCAAATGGACAGTTGTGATCCTGCTCATTTTCCCTGTTTAAGAGATGTATGCACAGCAAGTGTTAATCCTGACCTGAGACAGTACAAACACAAGATACCAGGATTGCTGTGGGAGTTTGAGAAAGGATTTCAGGTCTTCAGCAAACTAAAGACAGAATTTGCAGTTTTTTGCTCACCAGTGACAGTCAGGCCTTCTGATGTGCTCGTTGACATCAAACTTGAAATAATTGATTTAGACTGTGATGTAGAATTGAAGGACAAATTTGCTTCTGTGGGCTTGGACATATTCTATAAATTTCTCCTGCCAGGCTATCCTAGATTAATGGCACTGGCTGCAAAAAGATTGTCAATGTTTGGTCCATGTTTGGGACTACCTACGTTTGTGAGCAAGTCTAGCTTTAGCATGTTTAATTTAAAAAAAAAAAAAAAAAAAAAAAAAAAAACAGCGCTCAAACCTCACACATAGGCACTTAAATCACATTCTGAAATTAGCTGCTACTCGGGACATGGTGCCCGGTATTGATGCACTTGTGCAGGCTAAAAGACAGTTTCAGGAGCAAATACAAAGCAAGACTAAATTCTGTGAAATGCTGCTTTAAACATTGTTTCCTCTAATGAAAAATACAGTAGTGAAATAAATAATTGCTATGCAATTCAGTGTTAGTTAACAGACTTAATATAAAAGAGTTTGATTAAGTGGAAAATTATTTGTCCGTGCTATACGTTATGTATGTGTTTCTTAACACAACTGCTGAGTGTTAACCTCAGAGTCCTGAGGACCGAAGTTCAAATCCCGGCCCCACCTGTGTGGGGTTTGATATTTGATTTGTTAACATGCAGACCCGTGTTTTTAAGTTCCACATACAGTGAAGAAAGTAAGTGTTTGAACACCCTATTGCAAGTTCTCCCACTTAGAAATCATTGAGGGGTCTGAAATTTTCATCGTAGGTGCATGTCCACTGTGAGAGAGATAATCTAAAAAGAAAAATCCAGAAATCACAATGTATGATTTATTTCTTAACGATTTATTTGGGATACAGCTGCAAATATGTATTTGCACACCTGTCTATCAGCTAGAATTCTGACCCTCAAAAACCTGTTAGTCCGCCTTTAAAAGTCCACCTCCACTCCATCTATTATCCTGAACCAGATGCACCTGTGTGAGGCCGTGAGCTGCATAAAGACACCTGTCCACCCTATACAATCAGTAAGACTTGAACTTGTAACATGGCCAAGACCAAAGAGCTGTCCAAAGACACCAGAGACAAAATTGTACAACTCCACAGGGCTGGGAAGGGCTATGGAGAAATTGCCAAGCATTTTGATGAAAAATTACCCACTGTTGGAGTAATCATTAGAAAATGGAAGAAGCTAAACATGAAGGTCAATCTCAATCGGAGTGGAGCCCCATGCAAGATATCACCTTGTGGGGTCTCATTGATCCTTAGAAATGTGACGAATCGGCCCAGGACTACACAACAGGACTTGGTCAATGACCTGAAAAGAGCTGGGACCACAGTTTCCAAAGTGACTGTTGGTAATACAATTAGATCTCATGGTTTGAAATCATGCATGGCAAGGAAGGTTCCCCTGCTTAAACCACCACGTCAAGCCCCGTCTTGAGTTTGACACTGACCATTTGGATGATACAGAGGAGTCATGGGAGAAGGTTTTGTGGTCAGATGAGACCAAAATTGAACTTTTTGGTCATAATTCCACTAACCGTGTTTGGAGGAAGACGAATGATGAGTTCCAACCCAAGAAGATCATCCCAACTTTGAAGCATGGGTGTTAGCATCATGCTTTGGGGGGTGTTTTTCTGCACATGGGACAGGGAGGCTGCACTGTATGAAGGAGAGGATGACCGCGGCCATGTATTGTGAGATTTTGGGGAACAACCTCTTTCCATCAGTTAGAGCATTGAAGATGGGTCGTGGCTGGGTCTTTCAACATGACAATGACCCGAAGCACACAGCCATGAAAAAGTCATAAGAAGCATATCAAGGTTCTGGCATGGACTAGCCAGTCTCCAGACCTACACCCAAAAGAAAATCTTTGGAGGGAGCTGAAACTCCATGTTTCTTAGCGACAGCCCAGAAACCTGTTTGATCTGGAGAAGACCTGTGTGGAGGAGTGGGCCAAAATCCCTCCTGCAGTGTCTGCAAACCTGGTGAACAACTACAGGAAACGTTTGACCTCTGTAATTGCAAAAAAATAAAAAAATTAAAAAAGAAGAGGAGGAAACCGGATCCATCGTCAGAAGAAAAAGAGGAATGCACTGAGCCTACAACTGAGTGTAGGGACTTTGAATATTGAATATATACTATGACAGGAAAAGCTCAGGAGTTGGTGGACGTGATGATTAGGAGAAAGGTTGATATTCTGTGCATCCAAGAGACCAGGTGGAAAGATAGTAAGGCTAGAAGTTTATGAGCAAGGTATAAATTATTCTACCACGGAGTTGATGGGAAGAGAAATGGAGTAGAGGTTATTTTAAAGAAAGAGCTGGCTAAGAATGTCTTGGAGGTGAAAAGAGTATCAGATCGAGTGATGAGACTAAAATTTGAAATTGAGGGTGTTACGTATAATGTGGTCAGTGGTTATGCCCCACGGGTTGGATGTGACCCAGAGTTGAAAGAAATTCTGGAAGGAACTAGATGAAGTATTTCTGAGCATCCCAGACAGTGAGAGAGTTGTGATTGGTGCAGATTGTAATGGACATATTGGTAAAGGAAACAGGGGCGATGAAGACGTGATGGGTAAGTACGGCATCCAGGAAAGGAACTTTGAGGGAAAGATGGTGGTGGACGTTGCAAAAAGGATGGAGGTGACTGTAGTGAACACTTATTTCCAGAACAGGGAGGAACATATAGTGACCTACAAGAGCGGAGGTTGAAGCACGCAGGTGGATTATATTTTGAGCAGACGATGTAATCTGAAGGAGGTTACTGACTGTAAAGTAGTGGTAGGGGAGAGTGTAGCTCGTAAGCATAGGATGGTGCTGTGTAGGATGACTCTGGTGGTGGGTAGGAAGAGGGAGGAGAGAGAGAAAGGTGGAGCAGAGAACCATGTGGTGGAAGCTGAGAAAGGAAGAATGTTGTGCAGCCTTTTGGAAAGAGGTGAGACAGGTTCTTGATGGACAGCAGATGCTCCCGGAAGACTGGACTACGACAGCCAAGGTAATCAGAGAGACAGGCAGGAGAGTACTTGGTGTGTCTTTTGGTAGGAAAGGGGAGAAGGAGACTTGGTGGTGGAACCCCATAATACAGGGAGTCATACAAGGAAAGAGATCAGCGAAGAAGAAATGGGGCACTGAGAGGACTGAGGAGAGGCAAAAGGAGTACATCGAGATGCGACTGAGGGCAAAGATAGAGGTGGCAAAGGCTAAACAAGAGGCATATGAAGACATGTACACCAGGTTGGACACGAAAGAAGGAGAAAAGGATCTCTACAGGTTGGACAGACAGAGGGATAGAGATGGGAAGGATGTGCAGCAGGTAAGGGTGATTAAGGATAGAGATGGAAATGTGTTTACTGGTGCCAGTTGTGTGCTAAATAGATGGAAAGAATACTTTGAGAAGTTGATGAATGAAGAAAATAAAAGAGAAGGAAGAATTGAAGAGGCAAGTGTGAAGGACCAGGAAGTGGCAATGATTAGTAAAGGGGAAGTCAGAAAGGCACTACAAAGGATGAAAAATGGAAAGGCAGTTCGTCCTGATGACATACCGGTGGAGGTATGGAAGCAAATTGGAGAGATGTATGTGGAGTTTTTGACCAACTTATTCAACAGAATACTAGCTGGCGAAAAGATGCCTGAAGAATGGAGGAAAAGTGTTCTAGTTCCCATTTTTAAGAACAATGGCGATGTTCAGAGCTGTGGGAATTATAGAGGAATAAAGTTAATGAGCCACACAATGAAGTTATGGGAAAGAGTAGTGGAGACTAGACTCAGGACAGAAGTAAGTATCTGCGAGCAACAGTATGGTTTCATGCCTTGAAAAAGTACCACAGATGCATTATTTGCCTTGAGGATGCTAGTGGAAAAGTACAGAGGAGGTCAGAAGACAGAGTATCAAGAGAGGAACTGTGGTACTGCATGGGTAAGTCTGGTGTATCAGAGAAGTATGTTAAAATAGTACAGGACATGTATGATGGCAGCAGAACAATTGTGAGGTCTGCCTTAGGTGTGACAGGTGAAGAATTTAAGGTGGAGGTGGGACTGCATTCAACTGTATGCATATTATTTTTCACCCAATCAGCAAACCAACTATAACAACATCTCAGAGTGCCACACTCATTGAGAACAGATTCACCAATGTTATCAAAAATCACACTAAAAGTGAGATATTGATCTGTGATTTTCATAACTACCTAAAAATATTCTCAGTGGTTGGTAGTTACTGCAGGAATTACAAAGTAAAAGAAAACAATATCGATGAAGAATTACAACTTTCAAAAAGGAATTGATGTCACAGAATAGGGATGTGGTTTATAATGTTGTAGACTGTGCTTATGAAAGATTTTTGTCTTCATTTGAATCAATTCCATAATAAGCATTGTCACATCAGAGAAATAAATAAAAAGCAAACGTCAAAAACATGTACAAAATGTACATGATTTACCAAAGGCTTAGAAAATGCATGTAAGAAAAAAATGGGGATTTTATATAACAAAAAGAGGCAGTACAGAAATATAGAAAAGAAGAAGAAAAGAAAAAGAAGCTCGCTAACTTTATAAGAACAAGTAAAAAAGACTAGTCCATGAAGATTGAAGCGTTTAGATGCAAAATCAGCTAAATTCATCAAGTTCTTTTGTGGTAAATCAAGGTTTTTTTGTGGCGAGGTGTACAAAAAGGTTTATGTAGCTTATTTCAGTACTCATGGAAGCTGATGAGTCACGGAACAAATGTGAAATTTTCAGAAATCATACTTTATTAGTGCAATCGATTTTCCAATAAATATCATTTTAGGTGCAAAACCAGCTATATCTCATTTTTCCTTTTTGGCAAATACAATCACAATTTCCTGGCAAACAGCAACAACTTGTTGAAAAGCAAATGAAAATGTTAAGGTAAACAGTCTACCTGAATTATGTCCTTCAAGACCTTCAAAGAAGATGTAACATAACTTGTACACCTTTAAATTTCAGTGAAATAAATGAACCCAAAAATCACGAAAAATTATGTCCAGTTGAGTTTTTAGTCTTGAAAAGTCGTGCGGGTTCTTTCAATAAAAACAAAACAAATTAATGTTTTTTTTGACAAAGGTTATTCTTCATCACTTTCCTCGAGATCCTGAATGACCCCCTGGTCTTCTGCAGTGACCAGGGCACCTTTGTCGTTTTATTTGACATAGTGTGGAACAGCAAGTTCAGTCAGAAGTTTCATGGCTTCTTTCTTCTTGTCTTCTTTGACATAGTTCACACCAGGAAGAGGAGGATTTAACTGTGACCACTTTCTTCCATGCTCGAATGCTCTCACCTCCAAATCCACTCTTGAATCCCAGTTTCTCCCCAGAAATGGATAGGACAAGAGGCATGATTTTGAAGCAGCGCTGGCTATTGGTGAAATCAGCTGCCTCAGATTTATAGTCGTGGCACACACCATGATTTTTCATAATTTCCATGTACTCCGAACATGATGCATTGTTGTGTCAACAAGCAGTCCTTGGAATACAAATCTCCAGCCGCAGACATCTGTGTTTCCCGTTTGGTAAGACCAATACTGATTCGTCCATTTCACCGAAATTTTCCATGACTTTGGATGAACGCGAGCAACAAAGCCAGAAAAGGTTGCGTATTGTAAATAAAAGATTGTAGCACGACTTCTGGTAGCACTTGACCCGATTGACATTTCTCATTGGTGCAGCGGTGTATCGTCTTTTGCAGAAGAACTGAGATGCTGGTTAGCTGGCTTTGATGTCGCATGATGTTTTTAAGCTTGTAACACATGGGATATAGAGTATTTTATGGTTTGATTTGACCATCTTGTAAATGTTATGACCAGATGGCGAGAGGGGCTGCTCTCTCAATTTTTATGGGAATTCTGTTTCGCAGGTTTTGTGCCTGAATCCTTCAAATTTGATTAAAAAAAAATATAAATTAGGAGAATGATAAATGACATCATAAGATATGGCACTAAAGAATACAGTTTGTGCAAAAATTTTATAAATAACATTGAAAAATGTAACATCCTCACAAAGGTGGCAGGTGTGCTGGAGCCTATCCCAGCTGACTTCAAGCAAGAGGCGGGGTCCACACTGAACTGTTGTCAGGCAATCCCAGGGCGAATAAACAGTCAGGCAATTTAAAGTCTTCAATTTACCTACCATTCACATTTTTGGTGATTTAGGAGGAAACTGGACTGCCTGTAGAAATCCTACGCAAGCACTGGGAAAACATGCAAACTCCATACAGGCAAAGCCCCAAATGAACCCAGGTCCTCAGTACTGTGAGTCAGATGTCCTAACTATGCCACTTTAGCTCTAATCAATTTTTAGAACATGTAGGCCAAAGGACATTCCAAATGTATAGACTCATAGTCACATACTGAAGGTACTGTATGAGCAGGTTGGTCGAGAAATATGCATGGTACTCAAGGAAGTACCGGTAAAAGAAATAACGGAAATACTTAATAAATTTAAAATTAAAAGACATACTGACTATAATGTTGACATGGCAGTAGTTGAACAGGTAATTAAGGGTCCAGTGGTACCTTTACTTACGAAATTAATTTGTTCCAGAAGTCATTGGGTAACGTGAATTTTTTGTAAATAGAGCGCTTTTTACATGTGAATAACCTAATCCGTTCCAAGCCCCCCGAAGCAAAAAAAAAAAATGAATTCAAAGTACCTAATGTAAAAAATAATACAAATTATGTTCATGTACGTCTGGGGTTGGGCGACTATCCGGAGAGAAGGGTGAGTGAGAAGAAAAAGGCATCGTGGGGGACGGAGGAGGCAAAAGTTTGACAGCTGAGATAAAACATACTGTAATTTCTCGTGTATAATGTGTCCTGAAGCATAATCATTACCCCCAAAGATGACCTAAAAAAATCAGGATAACCCCTCTACCAATGTACAATGCGCACCACCAATTTGCTGCTATCCAGATGATCAAAATAATGGGAATTATCTGTATTTACTTGTATTGTTTTTCAAATTTTGTTTGTATGACTCATCCATCCATTCATCCATCCATTTTCTTTGCTGATTATCCTCACGAGGGTGGGGGGAGTGCTGGAGGCTCTCCCAGCTGTCAACGGGCAGGAGGCAGGGTACACCCTGAACCGGTTGCCAGCCAGTCGCAGGGCACATCGAGACAAACAGCCGCACTCACAATCACACTAAGGGGCAATTTAGAGTGACCAACTAATGTTGTATGTTTTTGGAATGTGGGAGGAAAGCGGAGAACCCGGAGGAAACCCACGCAGGCACGGGGAGAACATGCAAACTCCACACAGGCGGGTCCGGGATTGAACCGGGGGACCTCAGAACTGTGACGCTTTACCAGCTGCGCCACCGTACTGCCCAGTTTTGTTATTTGAAATTAGACTATAGATATATAGATATTGAAAATAAATGGGGTTAAAAGCGAAAGAATTTGGGATATCTTTGATGGGTTATGATTGATGACAGAGTTCAATGGAAACCATATATTCAGCATATTCAGAGTAAGGTAGCGAAAAGCATTGCATCATTAATTAAGCCAAAGACTATGAACAACTACACTAGTTCTACCATATTTACAATATTGTGTCGGGTTCTGGGAAAAAAAGATAATAATTAATTACAGTCAATAATCACTCTTCCCAAAAAACCAGCCAAAAAGTCCATTCTAAACATTGGGCACCTGGAACACATCAATTCATTCTTTTCTACATCAAATGTAATGTCACAGATATTGTGTTATATCAAACAGCACAAATAATCTCATAAATAAGGCCAAAAACAACAAACTACCAGTAAACATTCAAAATCTGTTCCGGAATAGGTAAAGTTAATAACCATTTGAGGGGTCACCACAACATTAAAATATTAAACATGCAGAACTACACACAGGGTTCACACTCAGTTGGACCCAAAACATTTAAGGGCCTTTTAGGGCCATTCTTAGGGGCTGACACGAAAAATTTAGGGCCATCGTGGGAAATCAAGAGTAAGTAAAAAAGACTCACCCAATGGTGCCATCGGCTGTTCTTGGTTCATCAAAGGTTCCGGTACCTCAGTACCTGTGACAGTGATCACCTGTCGCCCCTTGTGATAGTTCTCATTGATATGACCATTGTCAACGTCTTCACATAACAATATACAGAAAAAGTGATTCTAACTACAATTGCAACTATATACACAAATGTCTTCTACTGATGTCTGTCTCAGCACCCCTACTCTAGCTCCTTGAGCCTACCCAGTGCCTCCTCTATTTGCTGCTGCAGAGGTGCCCAAGAGGCTCTCTTGTCCTTTGCTCTGCCTCTGAGTGCATTGGGCTCTGTGATAAACCTCAGCTTCCTCTTTTCTGCTGCCTGCTCACACAGCCTGTCAGCCTTCTCAATAAGCGTAGATATGTCAGTCTCTATTCTGGCTTTTATGGCTTTGAGGCAGTAGAGATGAAAAGTGGGCAGCGATGCCAGATGTAGCCAGGTACGAAGTCTTCCTTTCCCCAGAGTGGTAGTTTTTAGCAATGTCACTGTCTGGGAACATGACTGCAAACACTTTCAAATTATTTTCACAAGATTTGTAACTATAATGGCTACAGATCAATTTTAAAGTCCACACGATCTCTGCCTTTAACGAGTCTGCCTTCGTGTATTGAACTACGTTCATAGAGCCTGACTTCTGGCTGGTTGAAGTCGATGGCTGGACAACTGTAGGTGCGCATGCACTGCTAGTACCACTGCCTGAAGTTGATGCTTCACTATCTTTATATTTTAGAAACAGATTCATACCAACGGAAGATGAAAGAGTCTTCGCCAAATCAGTGTGTCTCCTCTTTTTCCGGTGCGACTCCAGCGCTTTGACGCCCATCTTTCCTAGCTGGTAGCTCTGCTTTCACAGATGGCAGTAAAACATGTGCCAATCTTTTGCATCTCGACGAACCCAGCTTCCAAACTCCTTACTTTCAACCCAAGCATCTTGAAAAATGCACTTCCCCATGATACAAGTTGGATCGATGAAAGACGTAACAAAGACGAAGTGAAATGCCGACTCACGGAAACGAACAATGGAATATCAACGACAAGATGGCGACTCGTTGTCAACACGGTGACTTCCGTTGACAATTTCCCGCTGTTTTAGACACCAGACGGATTGCTATTTAGTTTAAAAGATTTTTTTTTTTTTGGGAGAATTTTGGCGGTAGAGGTCCTCCCTTTGATTTTTTATAATGTAAGGCCTTTTTAGGGGCTTGACCGGTTTTCGCGGATTTTAAGGACTTTTAGGAGACCCTAAATGCACCTTCGAAAATTTAGGGTTTTTTAGGGACATTTAGGGACACGTGCGAAGCCTGTACACAAGGTTTTTGTTTGTCAGTTTGTGGCGTGAGTGAGGAATTTAAGCAATGTCCAAGCATAAACATCATTAAAAGAATGTATAAAAAGATGTTGCACATAAAGTATGAGAAAAGGGAAGACAGATGCTCAGTATGTTTATGAATAATTTTATACATTGGTATGTACAGGAGGTACAACTATTTAAAAGTGATACAGTACTGTTTTTAGCATATGTATTTGCCATTTCACCACACTTCGTGAGGGATAATATATCTCGGGTAATTGTGACGGGGTAGGATCTAAAGTTTAACTTCCGGCTACTTCTTTTCAGACTACCAGTACATGGCGTTGCAGGATTGGATATTTTTTACTGCAGCTGTTTTTGTTTGTTTGTTTTGTTCTGCATGTTTAAATGGTGAGATCAATCAATCAAATGCACTTTTTCTGTTCTCCAACCATTATACATATTGCAACTTGTAACATTTCCATGAATAAAAATCTCTCTCTGCTCCCAAAGGGAGACAGACCGCTTCAATCGGTCCATAAGTGGAAAGTGAGTGGGTTCCTGATACATAAGTGGGTGGCTTTCAGTTCTGTTCCGATGTTTGACATTATCGATTTACTGCTTAGAAATGGCTTCGTTTCTGAGTCATTTTTACCAAGGATAAAAAAATCAAGAGAGTCGTTTGATGGATCGATTTGTAAACTGGACCGATGCGTCAGCCTCCGGGTAATTGCATTTTGGGCCTCAGGGACATTGTTCCAGTGTCTCTTTCAGAGTCTTCGACTTGATGACTTGACTGCAATCAGCAGAAGAGCACAGCGCTATGTTAAAGCGAAGGAGACAAGAGTCATTGCCCTCTTTCTACCATTGTTATCACTTTAATTCATTTTGGGTTGACAATGTACACACTATACAACAAAGAAAATTGGGTCAGAATAAAATGGCCTTTTTTTGTCACACGCAAAAATTTCTGTCACTACATGAATAATTACGTAGCTTACATGCTCACTATATTGTTTCATTATCTACTTGTAATAGGATAATGCTACTAAAATATATTGGGGAAAAAAATACCGCTTTTGAAAAATGGTATGATTAAAGGGGAAATCCAGTGCTTTGCACGTACAATGTATCCAATAGGTCATGTAATGTGTACTCTATTTTGACAATGTGATGTTAAATCCTCTCTCATTTAATAGTGTTTTGAGAAGATTTTTATCGACAGTTACGAATTTTCAGGGGCGCTGTCATTTTCACGAGTCACATGACTTACATGCCCGGATATGATGAGTATGGACCCACTCCAAAGGCTCGATTACATTGTGCCCCGTGCTGATTTCTCAGATTTATCCTCATCTGATGAAGAAATAGCAGTATCGGTTGACCGGGAAGACAGAGGAATACTTCCATACAGATTTGAACCTGTGCCTGTAAATAATGTTAAATATTCGGATGGTTCTTCGGGCGGAATGACGCCGGGGTCTGACTACTCGGAGGCCTATGCGCAAGGATGTAAATGCTTAAACATTGGCCCCCAGACCTCTAGGCCGGCAGCCGCAGATGGTTCTTCAGACAGGAATGACACGGAGTCTGACGGGTAAGCTCCGGCGGTAGGCCACGAGCTGAGCTTCGACTCGCGGCCTCCGCCGAACGCCACTTAGCACAAGGGGGCATCCCGTTTGGGCGTCTCCTCTGGCCACCAAACAGAGGCCCCAGGTAAATAGCCAAGCAGGTTCCCAAAAAAAGATGGACGAGGACTTGGACCTACCGAGCAAAAGCACTTGGGAGCTGGAGGTGCGGGGCGGTAACACAAGCAGACTGGGATTGATCACAGGGAGAGGAAAGTCATAGTCAATATCCGAATCACAGTCGGGCAGCCGGTCATATAAAATTAAGTCTTCCTCAAAGTCAGAAAAATTTAAGTCCAAAATAATATGTGGTGGTGAGCTGGTCGTGGTCAGGACGTAATCATGACACGCAGGTGGTGCATGTGACAAGGAAGGAGGGGACGACGTCACGGAACCCACCCGAATAGGATATGTTTGGTCCTCAGGCAGGCGGTGTGCCTTGCGCCGTCCCCGGAGATGCTGCGTCTTTGCTGCTAGGCCCTGTAATGGCCAGTTTGTTCTGTCATGAACCTCCAGAACGGGGCTGGACCTAAATGCAGGATTCCGAGACGAGGTCATGATGTTAGGCGTAGTTTTATTCAAACCTGAGGTCATACACTGTGTAAGCAGTCCAAGAAGGCAGAAGTGACTATGACTATGAAACATAAACTAAGACAGGACTAAATTGTGGTGGCACAGAAACATTGTGACGAGGATACCTCAACACTACATATTTTCAGTGGTGGGGATTTCTACTGTCAGTAAATACAACTCACTAACTCAGAGCAATGAACTGGCAAATGCCAGTGACAAAAACTCCAACTTAAATGCCTGTCTAATCACGGTCCCAATGTGAAACAGCTGTAAGCGGTGACAGGTGTCACCGCCCAGAGCAGTGGCGTGGCCACGCCCGTCATGGCAGTAGCCAAGTCTTGCTCATGACAAGTTCTCAAAGTTTACTGCAAGGAGGATGAAGATTAAGTCATTTTTTCATTTCAAAGGAGGAAAATGCAATGTCGAATACCAAGAAGATAAAAAGAGTAGTGACTTGAGGAATTTATTTTCACTTTTCACCATTTAAATTAAGATAGAACCACTGCAACACCCACAGAATTTCTATTGTGCCACTGAGCTAATCTAATCAACGTATTGCCTTATTCTCTATGCACCAGAAAAGAATCTACTAACTAACAAAGGGACAACCAAACAATCCCGTTTCATTTAATGGGGCTTTCCCTGACAAATATGCCTTCACAAGGTTTCTTTTCAAGGCTGCCCTGTATCAAAAGCTATTCCATCAGTGATGCCTCCATTTCCTTCTAACCATATTTTATCCAATCTTTTCCTCAGGTCCTCTGTTTAATTACAGCCCCCGTCACCATGATCCTGTCCTCTCAGCAAGACGCTTCATTTGCCTTCGCTTCCCTGGCCATTGTTTTTTCTGTCTACATCACCCTGGTGGTTCTGTTTGTTCCTAAGGTAAAACCATATCCCTGTAACCCCGTCGCGTCTTCCGTGTAGATTAAAACTGCAGTCAAAGTCTCTTTAATAAATTCTCTTTCATCTGGCTGCTTTGTGGTCTGAGATGCTATAATACTGTATATCACATAATGACCTGTTGATTGTCCCGATCTTGCTGTGTCAGCATTGATTCCTGTCCAGGTTTGCTCTCTTTTGTCAGCCGAGGAGTGTATTCATCATTTCCCTCTTTGGCCACATTTGAGCTATGCAGTCTGTGTCTGTGATGACACTGGCTGCTCTCCATTTGTTTGAAGAAAATGCCAAACGATGAAAAACATGAGTATAATACATAAGAGGACAAAATAATTTTTAATGCCGACAAGAAGGTTTGTTCAAACAAAAGCAATCTAAATTGTATGTTATCTTTATTATTTACTTATTCTTTTGTTGTGGTTTTTATTTGTGTGTGTGGGTATGTATGAACATACAGTGAAGAAAATGAGTATTTGAACACCCTACAATATTGCAAGTTCTCCCACTTAGAAAAATCATGGAGGGGTCTGAAATTTTCATCACATGTGCATCTCCACTGTGAGAGAGATAATCTAAAAAGAAAAATTCAGAAATCACAATGTATGATTTTTTTAATGATTTATTTCTATGATACAGCTGCAAATAAGTCTTTGAACACCTGTCTATCACCTAGAATTCTGACCCTCAAAGACCTGTTAGACTTAAACTGCGTGTTTCTCAGCGGCAGCCCAGAAACCTGTCTGATGTAGAGAAGATCTGCGTGGAGGAGTGGGCCAAAATCCCTCCTGCAGTCTGTGAAAAACTGGTGAACAACTGCATGACCTCTGGAATTGCAAACAAAGGCTACTGTACCAAATATTAAAATTGGTTTTCTCAGCTTTTCAAATACTTATTTGCAGATGTATCACACATATAAATCATTAAAAAATCATACATTGTGATTGTGTAATAAAACTCTTGGAACAGAGAGTATGGGAGGTAGTATCAATGGTGAGCATAGAGCAAAACTAGAGTAGAGTAGAGAGGTCTTGCCTGTGAGCATTTTATCTTGTGTGAGTGAAAATAACTCTCCATAATATACAATAAGGGCATCATTAAATAGAATGATAAAAAATCCACTTGTTTTTGACACAATGGATGAAAGCATTAGAGGACCACAACAGAGATGCTAAATAGCATTAAGCTAGCTGGGCCTTTCTTTTGAGAGTTTGGCTTTTTGAATTCAGTACAGTGTAGCTCTCATTGTTTCATGTTCAGTTTGACAGTAAAATTCAGCTTGGCGACAAACACCTTAACATGATTAAAAAAAAAAAAAATCATACACTGTGATTTCTGAATTTTTCATTTTAGATTATCTCTCTCACAGTGGACATGCACCTACAATGAAAATTTCAGACTCCTCCATGATTTCTAAGTTGGAGAACTTGCAATATAGCAAGGTGTTCAAATGCTTATTTTCTTCACTCTATATATACAATCACTTACTATATTATGGGTTCAGTGCATTGCACCTTTTTTATTGAAGAGTTTTGGAAACAACAGTTATTTAAATGTATATCTCCAATAAAGTGGTCCGCTTTTGCTAAGTGAATATAGTTTGTAGGGCATCTGAAGCACGCTTGGTTTCCAGAGTTGCAAGAGTTGAGTGAGCAATAATGACTTAGTTGGTATGTTACTCCGTAACATGACCATGTAGTGAGCATCAACGAAAGGCCAATATTTATCACACAATCCACTGTCAGGGTTTCATGAAATGAGATAAAAGGCACGCACACCAACCTACCACAATGTAGGCAGACACTCCTAACAATATGGGCTTTAACAAATGGAATTATCAAGAGCAATGCTTAGCTTGATTTCCTACAGGTATTTACAAAGTGAGCACCTACCACCAGTTGTTATAAGAATTGTAATTCATACCAGTTTGTACACGAAGAAGGGTGATGGAAAAAATACTGTTGCTGCTCTTAAAAATCCTGTTATACCTGCATACTCACAAAATACAGTAACCAAAAGCATATTCTAAACACACCTGCCGTTACTCTCAATGAGCATCACAATCACCGCAAACCACAGCGTCTAATACTATAGGCAAGAACTCGTTCGTCACGATCTGTCTTTTAAAGTCACATGTTCGTTCAAATAGTTACTAAAATGTGAAATGTGTAGATAGTAACCCCAAGTGGACAAAAAATACATTTGCAACCCACCAAAGTACCACTTGTGATAAATGCAAGTTTAAAATTGTATATACAGTAAATAATACAATAAATGCTTGTTTACGATTTGACAGATTTTGTCTATTAAGGGAATAAGATGGAATGTAACTCCGGGAATAAACAAGGGATTACCCTACCTACACAGTATAATATTTTGTAAAACAGCACCTGTGTGTTTTTTAGATGCGACGTCTGATTACCAGAGGTGAGTGGCAATCAGACGCCCAGGAGACGATCAAGACTGGTTCAACCATGAACAACAATGATGAGGAGAAGTCCAGACAGCTGGAGAGAGAGAACAAGGAGCTACAGAAGATCATACAAGAAGTAATTCATCTTTTTTTATTTCATCCATTTAGAAATGAACATTCCGCCATGTTTTTGACATGAATAGCTGCACCTCAGAGATGCTCCCGAGGCAGCTGATACGTATCGGCTGGCCAAGCGGAATGCAGCTTCGGTGGTCGCTGATGCAAAAACCCGGTCGTGGGAGGACTTCGGTGAGGCCATGGAGAACGACTTCAGGACGGATTCGAGGAAACTCTGGTCCACCGTCCGGCGTCTCAGGAGGGGAAAGCAGTGCACCGTCAACATTGTGTATGGTGGAGACGGGGCGCTGCTGACCTCAACCCGGAATGTTGTGAGTCGGTGGGGAGAATACTTCGAAGATATCCTCAATTCCACCAACATGCCTTCCCACGGGGAAGTTGAGTCTGGGTGCTCTGAGGCGGGCTCTTCTATCTCTGGGGTTGAGGTCACCGAGGTGGTTAAAAAGCTCCTTGGTGGCAGGGCCCCGGGGATGGATGAGATTCACCTAGAATTCCTAAAGGCCCTGGATGTTGTCGGCTGTTCTGGTTGACATGCCTCTCCAACATCGCATGGACATCGGGGACAGTGCCTCTGGAGTGGCAGACTGGGGTGGTGCTCTCCCTTTTCAAGAAGGGTGACCAGAGGGTGTGTTCCAACTATAGAGGGATCACACTCCTCAGCCTCCCTGGTAAGGTCTACTCAGGGGTACTGGAGAGGAGGGTCCGTCGGGAAGTCGAGTCTCGGATTCAGGAGGAGCAATGTGGTTTTCGTCCTGGCCGTGCAACAGTGGACCAGCTCTACACCCTCGGCAGGATCCTGAAGGGTGCATGGGAGTTCGCCCAACCAGTCTACATGTGTTTTGTGGACTTGGAGAAGGTATTCGACCGTGTCCCTCAGGGAGTCCTGTGGGAGGTTATGCGGGAGTATGGGGTACTGAATCCCCTGATGGGAGCTGTTTGGTCCCGTACGGCCACTGTCAGAGTTTGGTCTGCATTGCCGGCAATAAGTCGGACTCGTTTCCGGTGAGAGTTGGACTCCGGCAATGCTGCCCTTTGTCACCAATTTTGTTCATAATTTTTATGGACAGAATTTCAGCCGAGGCGTAGAGGGTGTCCGGTTTGGTGGCCTCAGCATCGCAGCTCTACTCTTTGCAGATGATGTTGTTCTGTTGGCTTCATCAAGCCGTGATCTCCAGCTCTCACTGGAGCGATTCGCAACTGAGTGTGAAGCGGATGGGATGAGAATCAGCACCTCCAAATCCGAGACTATGGTCCTCAGTCGGAAAATCGTGGCGTGCCCTCTCCAGGTCGGGGATGAGGTCCTTCCCCAAGTGGAGGAGTTCAAGTATCTTGGGATCTTGTTCACGAGTGAGGGAAGAATGGAGCGGGAGATCGACAGACGGATCGGTGCAGCGTCTGCAGTGATGCGGAATTTGTATGGGTCCGTTGTGGTAGCTAAGTCGAAAGGTGAAGCTCTCAATTTACCAGTCGATCTATGTTCCTACCCTCACCTATGGGCATGAGCTGTGGGTTGTGACCGAAAGAATAAGATCCCGGTTACATGGGGCCGAAATGAGTTTCCTCCGCAGGGTCTCCCTTAGAGATAGGGTGAGAAGCTCGGTCTTCCGGGAGGGGCTAAGTGTCAAGCCGCTACTCCTCCGCATTGAAAGGAGCCAGATGAGGTGGCTGGGGCATCTGATTCGGATGCCACCTGGACGCCTCCCTGGTGAGGTGTTCCGGGCATGTCCCACCGGAAAGAGACCCCGAGGACGACCCAGAACACGCTGGAGAGACTATGCCTCTCGGCTGTCTAGGGAACGCCTCGGGATCCCTGCGGAAGAGCTGGAAGAAGTGGCTGGGGAAAGGGAAGTTATGGTATCCCTGCTGAAGCTACTTCCCCCGTGACCCGACCCAGAAAAGTGGTAGATAATGGATGGATGGATGGATGGATGGATGGATGATGGATGGATGGATGTCCTCAATTATTTTATTCATTGACTCTTGTGCTTTGGATTTCTCATAGAAGCCACCCTAGTGGGTCAAAAGACATGTAGGTATAAAAAAAGAAGAATTCAGTTTGCGATGATTCATTCGTGTTAAAAATTATAACATTGAAAGCTCACTGCAATTCAAAGAGTCTGCATTAACGCACTTTATGATGTTGTTCATGACATATGGTCTTATAAATGTATAAATCTCTTCTATGTACCCTCAGAAAGAAGAACGTGTATCAGAGCTCAGGAGCCAGCTGTCTGAGCGACAGGCCCTTCGATCTAGGAGAAGACCATCCACTGTCTCCAATCAAAACCACAGCAATCCACCCTTAGGTGTCCCCCCACCTGACCCCAGATCACTGGCTCCACCGCCTGGGTACCCTGGACCCACTTCGGACCTGCATGCAGTCTCCCCAACATTTGCCAATTCATCTAGCCTTTACCAGCCTGACAACAAAATCAGCCGCAATAACTGTCACACCAGCCGGCTGCAGATGCTCTACAAATGAAGTGAACGTGACCTGATGGTTTTCATGACATCCATTGTACAAGTTGATGAACAAAATAAGGTACAACACGTTGCCTTATCTTATCTGTGAAGTGCGGAATTTTGCATCTGTCATATCCTAGTGGTGTGTGATGCCAACTACGAGTTCAGATAATTGTTCCATGTTGACCGTTTACTAAGCTTATCCTACTTCAGGACAGCGCTGTTGCTGAGACTTATTCTTTCAGCAAGCTGCTTGGATTATGGTCCTACTGCTCCATCAGAATCAGGCAAATTTAAATAATACTATCTTGGAACAGTCTTCCATCCGTGCCACGAGAGCTAACTGGGGAAGAGTCTTTTTTTTTTCTCGCAATCAATGGCCAAACTGCACAGAACCACATTGATGTCAAAGCTTGATGGACAGCCAGAAAAGTTATGTGTTTTTTCTCTTTCCCAACATACAAACAAAACCTAAAAAATACATCAAGTTCAAAACTAACTACAATAAGTAACATTCAATCGATAATATTGAGGAATCCCCTTTTGCTCTGGATGCAGTTCAAATGTGTATATGGTGGATCCTCCAGGATTAAAGCTCAGTAGTAATCGTGGACATGTAAAGCATAATCGTAGTGGCACACCCCACAGTTAAGAGGGGCGGAGTGGAAAGTGACTCATTTACATGCCACTGTACAGCTCATATATCAGCTTCCTCATCTATATTTGCATATTTAGAGACTGTGCTGTCATTATGGATCCTTCTAGGATTGTGACAAAGGTATCTTTTGTTAAGACACTTAAGAACAGATATCATTTCTGGAAAAATGGCATATATCATTTTTAAATTCTGCAGTGGTTTCCAACCTTGTAATTACAACAATACAATATATTATCTTGTACATTTACAAGACCAAAAAAGTACTGAGAATGACAAATAATGAAAATATGTATGTCAGGAAGTATGGTGGGGACACAGTTCTTAGGACCGAGGTTCAAATCCTGGACCCACCTGTGTGGAGTTTGAAAATCCTCCCCGTGCCTGTGTGTGTTTTCTACGGGCACTCCCGTTTCCACCCACATCCCAAAATCATGCATTAATTAGGGACTCTAAATTACCCCTTGGTTTGACTGTGAGTGTGACTGTTGTCTGTCTTTGTGTGCCCTACGATTGTATGGCAACCAGTTTAGGCCTCCTGCCTGATGATAGCTCGGATAGGCCCCACCCCTCCTGCAACCCCTGTAAGGACAAGCGGCTCAGAAAATGGATGGTTGGACGTTTCTCACACAATGATATGGTAATATAATGAAATGTTTTGGCACATTTACAGTATGTTACTGAGGAAGAACTAAATTGATGAAGTAATCTCTTTTTCTGGATGTGGTTGATCATCAACCAGAAGTTTTTCTCACTAATATTTCACAATACTCGTCGGGGAACGGATTTCAGCTGCACCCTTCATGTGTGGCATTGTATGTTCGCTCTGGGGTTGGGTGGGTTTTCTTCAGGTCCAAAAACGTCCAAGTTAACTGAATAAAATGTCGGTAGGTGTAAATGTGAGAGTGAATTATTGTCTTTATATGTGCCCTGCGGTTGACGACTACTCCTAATATAGGGTCTACCCTCCCTATCTCCAAAAGCAAAAAACAAAATCAACACCATCTGGAGAAGAACAATGGAAACCTAACAATGTAACAAATCCAAGCGGATCGAAATAATGCAAAGTAAGGTATGACTGTTGTAGCACAGCAACTAATATATTTTTGTGATGCAACGAGTGGTTTTGTGACATGCCAAAGTCAGCTGATATCAGCTGATTCAAACTCAGCCCTCATCAGTTGATTACTCAGTAATCACTTCTAGGCTTCCTGTAGTGATAAAAAAAAAGATTAAATGTCACAATCATAAGGAAGAACCGGGGATCCCAAAACCCTACTTGTTTTTTGCTTTTTTACTGCCAGTTTAATCACACTCACATCCAATGCTAACTTTGTCATAAATATAGTAAATTCTTGTAGGATTGTGGCAGGTCAAATACAAAAACTTGTCAGCATTTTACTTTTGAAATTTGTCTTGATCAATCATCAACACTGAATATGAAGTACATATAAAACTTATTACAAACACATCGAATGTTAATACTGGGGGGAAAAAAATCAAATCTGATACAATGTTTGACCATAATTTTAAGACCAGTTCCCTAATTAGATTTCAGCATATACTGTATTTTTGATTAGTTGATGAGTGATGAGTAACTTTTGCTTCCTACATTTAAAGACAAATACCTGTAAATTTTATTCCCACTACTCAAGATTGCATGTTGATTTTCTTCAGCCTTTACAGAGGAAAAGACAATTTTAGAAAAACTAGCAAAATAGATGATGGTATTTCGTTGTGCAATCAGTGAAAAATACCTCATTCATTTTCTGGGTGGAGATGCACCAAGAGTTACAACCTCAATCTCAGAGCTCAGGGGGTTGGGACAGAAACTGACTTTGGCTTTTGTAACATAATTTGCAAATAAAAGTTTGGTCACTTTGTGGCTACTACTATGAAGTCCTGCCTCTGCACAAAACAGTATTGTGAATTGCTGTCTCTAAACAAAGAATTATTCCCTGTATGGCTAAATTGCACAAAGTAAGCCCAGTGCTGGTTTGAGATATAGGTCTAATTTGACCATGCTCGTAACTCAAAAGACTTGTATCTCAAATCCATCCATCCCCAATGAAAAGAATGGAAATGCCATTAATCTGTAGCAGAGTTCTGACTCACCCCCCCCAAAATAAATGTTGGAATATGTATTTTAATGAGGAAAAAATAATTTACTTTGCCATTATTTATCCAGGTAAGGAAGTTGAGAACAGATTCTCATTTGCAATGCCAATCTGGCTGCAGACAACAGAATGGAAAAAATAAAAGCATCCGCAAGTAAATACAACAAAAACAGCAGTTTGTGTGTGCGTATGTGTGTGCTGTGAAGAAATGTAATGTCCATCCAATTTCTGAGCCGCTTATCCCCACAGGGGTCATATGCGTGCTGGAGCCACCCAATCACAGGGCACAAACAAACAAACAACAGTCGCACTCACAATCAGACATGATTGCAATTTAACATCTTTAATTAATGCATGTTTTTGGGATGTGGGAAGAAACCGGAGTGCCCAGAGAAAAACCCATGCAGAGAAACTGCAAACTGCACAAAGGCGGGCTGGGATTTGAACCGTGGTCCTCAGAACTGTGAGGCAGACCCTCTAACCAGTCTCCCCACCTATTTTTGCAGTTTGCCCACTTAATGTCTTTAAAAACATGTAAATGTCATCCAGACATTTTCAACATCGGTTATCCTCTTCAGGGACACGGGGCGCTGGAGCCTATCCCAGCACACTTTCAGCAAAAGGTAGACTACACCCTGAAATGGTCGCCAGTCGGTTGCAGGGCACATATAGAAAAGGACAGTCATTTGCACTCACATTCACACCGTTACTGAGTGGGAACTGAACCCATGCTGCTCGCATCAAAGTCAGGCAAGTGTACCACTACAACAGGAGTCGGGAACCTTTTAGGCTGACAGAGCTATAAACGGAAATTATTTCAAAATGTAATTCTAAAAGCAATACAATATTTTTAAAACTAAATACAAGTGTATTTGTGCATTGTATGTAAGACCAACACTTTAAGAGTACAATAAATCTCTACATTTTTTGAAATAACATTATGAATTTGCTAACCAATGATGAAAAGTACTTCTTACTACTAATGCGACTTCTGGTGCTGCATGGTTTTGCTGATGGGTTTGTAGTGTGTTTCATACGTCATTCGAATAAACTTCATGCAGCTGTTGAGACTTCTATCCGTTATCCGTGAACATAGGTTGGTCTTTATGTTTTTTTTAATGTGATACAGACTTTTCACAAACAAAGGTAGAACCAGACATTGTCAGTACAGCAATAGTCACACAGTGCAGTGTGTGGTACTGTATGTGACGGGAAGTACGTTCCAAGTTTTCACAATCAGTGGGTCTGCAGGTTTAATTTTTTTTCATTTCTCCACACCTAGGTGCACTCGCCAACAATGCTTAGGCTGATCCAGTGGTGTGTGTATGGCGCGTTTCGAAGAGGCCCTCTATATTTGAGCATTTCATTGTTGCAATTTTGTCATTATAAATTAGACACAAAGGAACCTTCTTTCTCCACAAAAGTGAATTTCTCTGTCCATTCTTACTGAAAACAGCGATACTGTACTCCTCATCTCTTTTTCTTTTTGCTATCTTTGTCAAAAGCATTTCCACAATTAATTTCCCTTTGATCTGCGTTCGACCCTTCTGCACCTCCCATGTCGACTTCAATATTGGACAGCAAACTACAGCAACCCTACTAGGACAAACAGCCTCTGGCTCATTTCCATTGCCTAGGTGACAGAAATTACATACTTTATACAATATGTTGTTATTAGGGCTCTGCGAGCCATACGCAACCATCAAAAGAGCCAGGTATGTCTCGCGAGCCATAGGTTCCTGACCCCTGCACGACACCATCAAAGATGTGTATATATCAAAGTGAACTAAATAAATGAAAAAATATCCCAAACAAGGGAAAATAAATTAATTGCTATTTTTCATTTACAGTATTTTATTTTATAAGGGAAAGAAAATAAGAAAAACTCCCTGATGCTCTGTAAAAAGTGATATAGTTACTGTATATATTTACATAAAACTTTTTATTCCCTCATAACAAAGGTTCATAACAGGCTAAAACCAGGTGCAACAATCATGTAAAGTATCCCTCACTAACCTTTTAAGTGATAATACCGGGGTGATTGATATGACTTTTATTTGTCGTAGACCATTCCAGTTGTTTGGAGGGGGAAATTGAAATACGATTGCTCCAAAGTAGTATGGACCTAGGGAGCAAAAAAATGTTAATAAAACTCCTGGAACAGAGAGTATGGGAGGTAGTATCAATGGTGAGCATAGAGCAAAACTAGAGTACAGTACAGAGGTCTTGCCAGTGAGCATTTTGTCTTGTGTGAATGAAAATAACTCTCCATAATATACAATAAGGGCATCATTAAATAGAATGATAAAAAATCCACTTGTTTTTGTCACATTGGATGAAAGCATTAAAGGACCACAACAGAGATGCTAAATAGCATTAAGCTAGCTGGGCCTTTCTTTTGAGAGTTTGGCTTTTTGAATTCAGTACAGTGTAGCTCTCATTGTTTCATGTTCAGTTTGACAGTAAAATTCAGCTTGGCGACAAACACCTTAACATGATTAAAAAAAAAAAAATCATACGTTGTGATTTCTGGATTTTTCTTTTTAGATTATGTCTCTCACAGTGGACATGCACCTACGATGAAATTGTCAGCCCCCTCCATGATTTCTAAGTTGGAGAACTTGCGATATAGCAAGGTGTTCAAATGCTTATTTTCTTCACTGTAATATAAATGTAATGTATGTAAACTTTCAGATCCTAACATTATGTTGACACTCATGTTCTCCTACACTGAAGAAGTGACTTGTACATACAGTGTTAAATACAGAAAGCAACAAAGCGCTGGTTTTATAGGCATTGGTCAAAGTAGCAAATCTTTTCAAGTCAATGGGTTCAAGTCCAAGTTAAGTCACAAGTCACTGGTGTCCAAATTGAGTTGCAAGTCTTTTCACATATTGCCAAGTCAAAAGGCATCAAATGTATGACTCGAGTCTGACTTGAGTCC
The DNA here is from genome assembly GCF_019802595.1 of Syngnathoides biaculeatus. Lineage (NCBI taxonomy): Eukaryota > Metazoa > Chordata > Actinopteri > Syngnathiformes > Syngnathidae > Syngnathoides > Syngnathoides biaculeatus. The sequence goes on along the minus strand of NC_084640.1, from coordinate 3,825,640 downwards.
ATAGCGCTGCTTCTGACACACCCATCGTCCATAAACTGGGATTTTTAATTATATTAAAATTTAACTTATATTATGTGGATTTTTCTTTCCCGAGATTTGATAAAAGATAAAGAAGACTTAAAATTTAAACATGCCTTTGTAGCGGATACAGTGTGTAGTCAGGCAATGTAGACTACTACACTAACCCTTATGGACTGCTTTGTTAAGTTAACACTTTGAAGAAGAGTATTTTTTTTTTCAATTCTTTATGAAATAAATCCAATAAAAGCAATTTAAACTGAATCTGCAAAGCAATAAAAGCATACAGTAGGCGACCTGTCCGAGGTATGTCTTACCAAACTGGAATAGGCTAGAGTAAACCCACTACCCGAATGAGGATAAGTTCCATAGAAAATGGATGGTTGATACCAAAGCAACCAATTCATTTTACTTTTTCCGCCCTTCTGTTCAAGTTATCATCCCAATGTTGTCAATGACGTCAACGTTGGGTGCTCATGAATGCGCTTGTTGCGCGAGTAATCATGTCAGCTCCATACCTTCCCAGTGTGCTTGGAGATGGAAAGTACTGTAATTGCTTAGGTATATTGCATTGGGTTTTTTTTCTGTTTTGTTTTTTTTTTTGTCTCAGAATATTCATCAAAAGTTGATAGTATGGATTACTCTTTGTCTTTGTCTCCAATAAATTAGGAAAATCTGTACTGGTGTATGTTCATTTTTACACCACACAAGATGGCCAGTTTTGAGTCATCTGTGAATCAAATTATCACCTTTAACACGTAATAGATTCGATATTACCAATAGGCTTGCTCGTGTGAGAGACAACGAGGCAGGTGATCGGTCATAATGCAACAATCACTTGCGGTGCAAGATAATCAAACAGTAGTTAACACAAAACAACAAGAAGTATAGGGAGGATAAACAAATAAGGTCTGCTAACATTATTTAATGGACAATTATTATACTAACTGACATAACTGCATTATTAACGATTGTTTTCAATGATGCTCAGCATGCTGGGAATCTCTCCGGGCAAACATTGGGCTGCACTCTGTCCGCAAACGCTGTCTCAACATATGCACTTGAAAACGAGAATTTCCTGCCTGAGCTCTTCTGGGGCAGTTGTATTTTGAACTTTTAAAAAGATATGAAGACAGTCGCAATCACTGCGCTCAACAAACAACCGACCGCCATCTTTATAAAGTCGGTAGAGTAGCCAAAAGTTGTAGTACAGTAAGTCTACTCTTACTTTAGAATATTATGACTCAAGTAAAATCTACTCATCCAAATACTAAATATTATAATTTGAGTAAAAATAGGAATGTAGTCAATGAAAATACAAACGAAAAAATATATATATGGAAGTTGACACTCACCTGCCCTGCTTCAATTTGTAACTGCCAAAACAAAACAAAAAACATATGCATTGGGCCTCTACAGTAACATTTGCTTTATTCTCTTAAATGACTTCACGGAGAAGTTGTTTGCTGACCGGAATTAATGATTGTATGTGCTAATTTTGCCACATCCACTCCCAAAACAAAAGCAAAAAGATCTGGAATTTACCACAAGGTGTTTTCTTAAGTTAGAAGCTGGCTGAAATGTCAAGTTTAGCCGGTCGCAATTTAAGACCTACAAAACAAAGCTGTATGTGTGTGTGTGTGGCGGGGTTTTTTTTTTTGGGAGGGGGGGGTCTATAAACATAAACACACTCGAGCGGCCGTTTAATTTTATTTCCCCAGAAATAAGGCGTTTTGATTGGCTACATTTGTATTCATGTGACTGCCATCTGTCATCTGATTGGTCAACTGGAGTCAAATCACATTCGTGTCCACGTTTGATTGGCACAATGGCTGCCCTATGCAGAAGTACACTCCATGAATGTATAAATAGTACCGAACGGCATGTCGATCATTGTGACGGAGTAAAAGTATGGATTCTTCTTCACATCAATACTCAAGTAAAATAAAAAACTGTAGAGCATTAAAATATACTGACAAGTATAGTTTATCGATTATTTTACATGATTAAATGTGATCTTTTTGGGGGGTCCCCACGCTCTTACATGCTTGGAACTCACATGAGAATAGAAAACTACTTCCGTGTACTTCTGACTTCTTCTTCAGTGGTTGATGCCAAGATACAGTAACCACTGTTAACTGGAACAGTGTAGCAAATGGTCAGATGGAGATCAAGTGATTATTCAAAGAATCTTTCAGTCATCTACTTTACACTTGCAGTATGTTTTCATGTGGTTCTATGTACATCCTTGACTGATCCAGCTTTACACGTTTGTGACACAATAAATCATTGTATCTATGTTGGGCAAAAAAATATATATTTTTTTAAATTGTTATTGGGCTCTGTGGAAATAGAATGTACTGGAGAGTCATTAAATACAATTTTGAGCAATGCCTTTATTATTATACTGTTATAATTAGAAGCTGCAGCTTTCATCTCCCTTCCCCAGTCACTTGGTTTGTGCAACTGAGACCTCAAGGAACATTATATGAGACATTATGAGTTTTGTAATGATGCTGGCTATAATTGTTAGGCCATAGACTGGCCCTGTCACACAAACACAGGTATTTACATGATGATCATGTATTATTTTTACTCTTGACGTAAAATGCTTTTGGGGAAAAGAGAGTTCAGAACCGTCAAGAGTTGTTAATTTATTGCTGTGCTTTATTTTTAAAACATTTTTGTTCTATGTTCTTTGTTCTATGTTATATGTTCTAGTGCAGTAATCCATCTTCATCACTTTTGTCAGCAGTATTCTACTTTCCCTTCATTCATTTCACTATGACTTTTTTAGACATCATTTGTTAAAGCTCCTGAGGAGTGAAAGCACTCGTTCTTGTTTTGGCATGGTGGGAGATTTTTGTGACAACACAAAAACACCATCAGTGTTGACAGAGATTTTTCTGATTTGTACAAGTATCTGTGTTTGTGTAGATATAGACTAAGTGGGGGTAGGTGTAAAAAAGGGTGACTTATCAAGAAAAAAGGCCAACGCTCGATGTGATGTTTCGCAGACTCTGTTGGCACAAAACATTTCTGTTTGGTTTTAATGTGAGTTGATTTTGTTGGGATGCTGTTGTGTTTGTTTTTTGCAGATTATTTCTTTCTCCAGAAGTCTCACATTGGACTGCAAACTTTATTTAGTTATTATTTTTTTGTTTTAAAGAGTAGCATCAAAATACAAAATGATTACAAACATTATAATTACAATCCACAGTACCTGAGACACAGCACAGTGGATAAGATGGAAAGCGTTGGCCTCACAGGTCTGAGGACCCGGATTGAATTGTGTGGAGTTTGCATATTCTCCCCATGCCTGCGTGGGTTTTCTCTCACATCCCAAAAACGTTCAACATTAATTGGACACTCTAAAATGGCCCTAAGTGTGATTGTGACTACGACTCTCATTTGTCTCCATGTGCCCTGCGATTGGCTGGCAACCAGTTCAGGGTGTACCCCGCCTCCTGCCCATTGACAGCGAGGATAGGCTCCAGCACTTTCATGACCTTTGTGAGGATAAATGGCTAAAATGGATGGATGGAGTACCTGAGATACATAACTGTGACACTTTGAAAAATCAACATATTGAGTCAAATGATTAAAATTGAGGATTTTGTGTCACTCCTCTTGTTTTCATACAGTCATTGCTGCTTGTGGTACCACATACAGTTGGTGAATCAGATGCAATATTTTCAATGTCGATAAAAGCTTTGTGCCCTTATATTCCCTTTTAATAAATGGACTAAATAAAACACAATTCAGGTTGGAATCACACTTTGGATTTTAGCTCTGCACCCCCCGCACCCCTACCCCACAACTGTTACACAGATTATTTTATTATTCAAAACAAAAACTCAAAGGTGATTTTGTGTTGTCCTTGCTTAAACCAGAAGTTCCATTTATGTGCCACAGCTTCCTTGAACTGACTCTCACTTCCAAACACACTTAAAATGAAAATGAAAACAAAAAATGTCATTGTCCAAATACTTATTGACCAAAACATGTATCTATTTCTTTTAAACATACTTTCAGTAACTTCCTGTTTCAAAAAAATATGCCATTCTTCAGCATCAAGTACACTGAATGCATTACTTTTTTTTCCCCAAAATTATTTTCTGTGCCCAGAAGAAGATACAAAATATGTCATACGTTGTTGAATATATAAGGTGCAGTGATGTGGTGACTTTTGTGCCCCCAAAAAATTTTTCTTGTCCCAAAGTTTTGACAAACCTGTCTGCATTTCTGACACAAAATTGAATTAATAAATCAGTGAGGGGTTGTGCGTTAATCTACTTAGTTACTCTGAATCTTAATTGTTAAAATTGCCTAGTTTGACTTTTTGAGCAACCAGTTTCAACTTGTATGCATGTGTTGTTTGCGTGCATACCTCTGTATAGACAACTATTCACATTAGTGTGTTCAAGCAAGGATTTGTTTAGTCTGTTTATAGTGATTAAACAGCTTGATCTGTAGCATGGTAAAGTGACTGAACACATTTACCGTAATTGTCAATTAACAACTACAATGTTATACAATGTACAATTAAACCTTGCGAATTGTTCCTGCTCCATCCCCTCAATGTCAACATGTAATAGAAGCTATAAAATGTTCATCTGTAGCAATGTGTTTTCAGTCTGTAAAGATGTGACAATGTAATTGATATACATGGCAAAATGAAAGCTATCTGTAAATAATACAAAGTGTGAAAATAAGGACATTTGACCTTGCATATGCATACGAGCTGTATTTCATGTGGTACAGTATTCACAATATATTTCTATGCTGTAATACTTGATAAACTGGTGAATTGTTCCATTTTTTCCAACACAATATGAGCCAAAAAAAAAGGTTATAAAGTTGAATAGAATCTTGGTTTTGTTGATTATTAATTGTTATTCAGTCATATACATTTTCAACACACCAAATCTGAAAAACACGAGTTAAGTATATATGTATGGTAATGTACTGTAAGTAATAACTTTATTCTCGAGTAAGTGTGCTGTTATTGAGATACACTGAAGATAATTCAACTCAAGTTTGTTTTTGGTATTTGGGAGGACGTCGGAAGATCCAGAGAAAACCCACAAACGCATAAGGAGAGCACGACATCCTTCCCTTCTTAAAACAATGTTGCAATAAATGTAACTGGTAAATTTGTTTTGAATGTAAGCAGGGTCGGGAGGGCTACTTTAAAAATGCATCCCAATGCAGTTATTAGTTACAGTAATACAGTTAAAAAATGTCATTGGTAACAAGAACCCAATATTAATATAACTTGATTACTTTCAATTATTTTCAATTACTCAAACTTCACATATGACAAAGAAATTCTATGTAAATGAACCATAACATACTGTACATATTTAATGTCTTGTTCTGGAAGTGTTAATATGCATCTTCTTAGGCAGTGGGACCGGAGGAACACAGACCACCTGGAAATTCAAATCCAAAACCTTAGAACTCTGAGAGAGCCGTGCTAACATCTTGTCATCGGTGATTAAAAAAAAAGAAATAACAGGCAACATGACCTTTAAAAATGTTGCAATGGTAAGACATGGAAGACAGTGAATGTTCACGTGAACTTTCCAGCCATGGTATGTCTCGTTCTTCCCTTGTGGGCTGGAGTGTTCACAGGGGAACTCCCCGATTTCCGTGGGACTAAACCTTCAATATTTCCACTCTTGATGGCCCATTCCAATCGAATAAGTCCCAGTATAAACTGTTGAAGCAAGTACATGGTTAATAAATTCAAATAAATTCAGTAAATTCAGTTTTCACTTTAGTGACAATGGCTTTTGTCCTCTATGATCGCACCCAGTGTTGTTTTATGGGTTGAAGCGTTGAGGGTTTTGCAATTACTACATAAACACTAAATACAAGTCATAAGAAAGTAGCTGTCATAACCCACCTGTGTAAAGCAGCGTTATATTAATTACATTGAGTAGGTAGAATATGTCATCAAAGCTTCCATTCTGTTACATATCCACTCATTTTATCCACATGAATCTAAAACAAGATGGGATCAGGTAATAATATTCACAGGTAGGTTCAGTAGTCTGTCTGTTTGAATGCAATGTTGAATTCTGCTCAGTTATTGCTCAATATCAAAATAAATAAATGTAATACCAGTGAGTGTGGTTACATGACAAGCGCTGACATGTTATAATGAGCCAGCTGATGGTGAATCACTCTCCCTGGTTGTGTTTTGTTTTAACTGTTTTAGTTTTTCATCTGTAGTATGGACAACATACAGTGAAGAAAATTAGTATTTGAACACCCTGCTATGTTGCAAGTTTTATCACTTAGAAATCAGAGAGGGCTCTGAAATTTTCATCGTAGGTGCAAGTGCACTGTGAGAGAGATCTAGAAATCACAATATTCCGTTTTTTAACTATTTATTTGTGTGATACAGCTGCAAATAAGTATTTGAACACCTGTCTATCAGCTAGAATTCTGACACTCAAAGACCTGTTAGACCCCCTTTAAAAGTCCACCTCCACTCCATGTATTATCCTGAATCAGATGAACCTATGTGAGGTCGTTAGCTGCATAAAGACACCTGTCTACCCCATACAATCAGTAAGACTCAAACTTGTAACATGGCCAAAACCAAAGAGCTGTCCAAAGACACCAAAGACAAAACTGTACAACTCCATACGTCTGGAAAGGGCTACGGAGAAATTGCCAAGCAATTTGGTGAAAAAAGGTCCACTGTTGGAGCAATCATTAGAAAATGGAAGAAGCTAAACATGATGATCAATCTCCATCGGAGTGGAGCCCCATGTAAGATAACACCTCGTGGGGTCTCAATGATCCTTAGAAAAGTAAAGAATCAGCCAAGGACTACACGACAGGACTTGGTCAATGACCTGAAAAGAGCTGAGACCAAGGTGACTGTTGGTAATACACGAACACGTCATGGTTTAAAATCATGCATGGCACGGAAGGTTCCCCTGCTTAAACCAGCACATGTCAAGGCCCATCTTAAGTTTGCCAATGACCATTTGGATGATACAGAGAAGTCATGGGAGAAAGTTTTGTTGTCAAATGAGACCAAAATTGAACTTTTTTGGTCATAATTCCACTAATCATGTATAGGAATAATTGTGATCATAATTATCATACATCTGCTTCCAATAAAGAAATGCTTTGCTCTGCTCTAGATAACGTGGCAGCCTCCTAGCAGGAGATAGCAAGAACAAAAACATCTAATCATCAGAACTGTTAGAACTGCTGCCTGTTAAAGAAATGATGACCACACATGTATTCAGCAATCTTCCACACATGCACACGCACATGAACAAACATGTACACTTTGTTTCAAACTGTTTTGCTTGTCGTCTCCTTTTTGTAACATCTATGTAAATAAGGGGCGTCTTAAAACTAAATAAAGAGAAGTGCTGAGGAGAGGATAATCAGAGAGTGCAGTAGTGAATTGTACGAGGCAGTTCCTCTCCTCTCTCCTCGCGAGACTTGAACTGGTGTCTTTGCTTCCTTTTTTGTCCTGTTTAATGAATGTCTGATTGGTGAACCTGACATTTACTTGGTCCTTCAAGCCGGATCTCAAGATACCTGAGGTTTCCAGGGGCTGAGTCGACGTCCAGGCAAAGACCGTGGCCACGGCATTTGAGACCCTTTCCGGAACTGGACCTCGACTTTGCGTCTGGAGGCTGAGGGTTGACGAGAAGCCGAAGGAAGTGAAGACACCTCTGGTGAGTAGGAAACCCTCACAGATGAGGAATGAGTAAATGCGTGTCTGGGTGACTGTGGCAGAACCAAACCTCGAGAATACTAGTCACTATCGAGTAGACTAATTAGTCTATAAAACTGAGAAAAGGGCAAGGTGTGTCCTGTACGTGAGCTCCGTGAAACGTGTACATGTGTAAAAGTGTGAGTGGAGGTTCGCTACCTCATTTGAACAGGAAATTGAGTGACAACTGTTTGAGGATGCGGAGGTAAGAATTCTCCGCCACTTGTGGTAGAAGCTTGAGAATTACCTCAAACGGAACGTAATTGTCACCCTGTTCAGGGGAAAGTCAGTATAGTCACCCTAGGTGAACCACAGACTCCAACAGGGCAAAAACAAATGGCAAAATAGTTGATAAATAGCAAAATAGTTGAAACACAACTTCTGAAAAAAATAATAATAATAAAGATGTGTGAGGACTAGAAGTTTGTAGAAAGCAAATGTCCTACTAAAACTAAATTTGTGGATAACACAATATGACTTTGCTGGCCAGCTCAACATACACACAAAAAATATATATAGTTAACCTGCAGGATAAAATAAGAGAAACACACACACAAAAAAAGAGGAAAAAAAAACACCAACAACAACAAAAAAGCTGGACTCAAGATGATGTGAAAACGGCCATAAAAGGTATCACATCTCATAAAGTTAATGTAAAATAATTCGTCAAGGGAACGCAAGACTTGAGAAAATCGTACCACTTAAATGGTGTGGAAGTACAATAAATTTGTATGACAGCAAAGTACTTTCTCACAGCAGCAGGGAGTTCGAGGGTTAATATCGCACAACTCTGCTAGATATAGAAAAAAAGCAAATTATTCTGCCATTGGAAGAACAAAATAAAATAACAATGAACCATTTGAAGAATATAGAATTGGAATGACTGCATGTTTTAAAGCAAACAGTGGCATTCCTGAAGATCACACTCCAGGGAGTGTGTATCAAGGGCAATTAAAAAATGCTCTTCATGCAAATTCAAATAATCCTACAAAACAATGGGTTGAAAAACATTGGGTTGACAAACCGAATGGGAACCTGTAACATTACGTTAACCAAGCACTACACGTAGAAAGAGTGCTACAAAATGAGAAAAAGAAAGTTGACACCTTTCTGACAGAGGAAGGGGAAATTTGTGGACCTTTATGCGAAACATTTAATAATTGTGGCCGCAGATGAGGAAGAGAGCAACCATCTCCCCATTAAAAATCTCACAACTAATGCTCCCAAAATGCAACTTTTTAATTTGCCCCGTACGTTTGTTGGGAAGAGATGGCTTGCTGAAACTAGGAATGGTCTTATTTCCCTCTCTGACAGGAAAAATAGAAGTAAAAAGAAAAAAAAGGAATTTCTGGGAGGACAGTTAAATATCTTACAAAATAGGAATCCAGCGCTCTGTTATTACACCTTAGATATTCCAAACAAACCTCCCACAAGAACAGGAGATTTCTTGCTGCAAACAGCTCAAAACGTGATTGAACAACCACAAAATGACGTAGGAAGTGACTCATTGTAGTACAGGATACTGTAAACTTATAACAGCCCACACCAGACAAAATCATGATTATCTGTACTCAGATGGTATATCAGTCATAGTGACAGGAACAAGACTGACTGACAAACTAAATGCACTACACAAGGAATGGACACCACCACACACATCATTACAACGGGAGTGGAAGAGTTTGGGACAATTTGTTTTGGTAGTACGAAATGTTCCTGATTGGACAGAAAAAGAATCAGATTTGGATTGGGATGACTGAACTGTACAGACAATATCTTATTGGACAGTCTTAAAAATCTGAGACCAGATGCTGCTGTATTCACGGTGGTATCACAATCTACACAGACAATACTGGAAAAATAGAGGAATAGTGACAACTACAAGGGGACACAGTGACACATGCAGAGCTACTACAAATAAAATAGCAAAAGAAGCAGCAGCCAAAACCTTTATGGGATTAGCTGACCATGTAACAAATGAAGACATACTTTGAGATGATGTGTTAAACAAAATGCAACAACAAAGCTTACCAATAGAACTAAAAATGTGGAAAAAAATAAGGTACTACATTACAAAATGGGAATTATGTCAGCACAGATACAAAAAAAAAATTCTACCAAAAACATTTTTTAAGTGGGCGGCAATCTTGAGCCATGGGAAGTCTCAGGTCTGGTGTCTTTGCTTCCTTTTTTGTCCTGTTTAATGAATGAATAGGAGTGATGAGGAGAGGATAATCAGAGAGTGCAGTGGTGAATTGTGTCATGATCCTGCAGCTTCAGCATGAGCTGTGCGGGTGCCCGCGCGGCTGCGCTGATTGGGAGGCGCACACCTGCTCCTCATGAGGGCTGATCATCCCCTGTATAGATAGGACCTGGTGACGACTGGTCCTCGGCCAGTTCGTTGAGCTTTATGTCCCGTTCCAGCACTCTCGTATTCCTGATTGAACCTGTGTGTACCGACCTTCGTCCGTTCTCTGACCAACCTTGTAAGCCTGACTCCTTGATACTTCTGCCTGCGTTGATTGTTTCCCCGTGGACCGACTCCTGCCTGTCCGCTCATCTGTTCTCTTCGCCCGACGTCACAACTACCGCTGCTGCACCGGACTGCCTGCTCGATCCCCGACCTCTGCATACAATAAACGTGTCTCTTCTTGAACTACCTTGCATCTTCAGAGTTCCTGCATTTGGGTCCTACTCTCTTTTCTGATGGGACGTGACAGAACGAACTGGCCATCACAGGACCCAGCAGGAAAGACCCAGCGTCGCCGGGACCGACGCAAGGTAGACCGTCTGCCAGAGGACCAAGCCTGTCCAATCCGGGTAGGCTCCCTGACGTCCTCCACTTCCGTGTCTTACGCTCCGCCAGCGAGGTATGAATACGTCCCGAACACGACCCGTCCGGGTCCTCATATTCTTCTGGACTCTGACTTTTCGGAATATGAGGAGGACCGTGATTTGTATGCCGGGCTGCCTGAGTACGACTCCGACGACTTTGATTTTGAGTCTCTTTGCCCGACTTTCGATCCCAGTCAGTTTGCCCCGCCTTCCCGCGTTTCCAGCATCCGAGCGACTTCGCCCGGTAGATCCAAGTGCACCTATCGGTACGAGGGAACCCGCTTGGCCATCTACCCCGGACCTCCGCGTGGCGGCCAGAGGAGACGCCCCGGCCGGGCGCTCCCTGGTGTCTCTCACTGCGCGGCAACGAAGACACCGTCCTCCCACTCCTCGCCAGTAACGGTGAGACCGGCAGACCCGCAGCTGGTGGCGAAGCTTCCAGCCCAGAGGGAGGAGGAGCCGTCAAATCACGAGGCGTTCTATCGCGAAATGCGGGCAGAGATAGAGCGGCAGAGCGCGGAATTGGCGGCTCTCACGGCCCAGGTCCGGCAAGGATTGGCGAACCAGCCGAGCTACGCTGACGTCGCAACGGCGACGGACTCGCTGCTGACTCAGGTTCACGTTGCCATGGAAACAGACTCGCCACCTCGCCAAGTGCACGTAGCTGTGGAGACTGACCCGCCTTCTCAAGTTGCTGTCCAGGAGGGGGCGGTACTGGCGCCGCCTTCTCAAGTTGCTGTCCAGGAGGGGGCGGTACTGGCGCCGCCTTCTCAAGTTGCTGTCCAGGAGGGGGCGGTACTGGCGCCGTCTTCTCAAGTTGCTGTCCAGGAGGGGGCGGTACTGGCGCCGCCTTCTCACGTTCCTGTCCAGGAGGGGGCGGTACTGGCGCCGCCTTCTCACGTTCCTGTCCAGGAGGAGCTGTGGAGTTCTGTGGAGCCACCCTGGAGCTGGAGAGACTACGGGAGGGTGGTGGTCATTGCTCTGGTCCTTCTCTCCATCATCCTATTTGCTCCAGATGGCTCCCAGCTGCTTCCTGACCAAACCTCGGTTGCAACCAGTCCCTGGTCGTCTCGCAACCACGGCGTGGGAGGTTCTCATCCAGAGCAGTTGCCTGCCTCGTTCTGGTTCCTGCCTCGCCGTTTGGTTCCTCACAGAGGTCGTCCGCCCGAATCGCCCCGTGCGGACCCTGGTGCTTGGCGTCCGGGTCGTCCTCCTGACCTGTCCACCCGGACGCCTCGTATTTGGTGGCCTGGATGGGACAATACGACTGCACTGTATTAAGGAGAGGATGACCGCAGCCATGTTTTGTGAGATTTTGGGGAACAACCTTTCTCCCTCAGTCAGAGCATTGAAGATGGGTCGTGGCTGGGTGTTTCAATATGACAATGACACGAACTACACTGCCAGAAAAAACAAGGAGTGACTCCATTGGAAGCATATCAAGGTTCTGGTGTGGCCTAGCCAATCTTCAGACCTAAACCTAATGGAAAGTCAATTTCAGTGATGGCAAAATAATGGTGTTGGGCTGGTTTTCAGCACGTGGTACTGGTAAACTTCACGTTACTGAAGGAAAAATCTGACAAAAATCTGCTGCCATCTATGATTTAAAATGCAAACATTACGACCATGTTTTCCACCCAGGGTACTGCAGGTCAGGGGGTGATTGGCTGGTGACCAGTCCAGGGTGTACCCCACCTCATGCCTGAATTTAGCTGGGATAGGCTCCAGCACTCCCCTGACCTTTGTGAGGATAAGCGGCTCAGATAATGGATAGATGTATGTTGATCTTTTGTCTGATAGTCATCTTTTGATGTCAAAGCCAAATGTTTTAATGTGTTATGTCAATGGATGCTTTTGGGGGGCGGGTGTGTATAAATCACCAGGGTACTGCTTGTTAATATGAATAAATATAACATTTGAATTAAATAAATAATTTAATAAATAATGAATACAATCCAGTTTTATATAAATGTCAAAAAAATGTTCTAACTTCTGTTTACATTGTTAAACCATATATAACCTCGTAATAAATAAATAGATAAATATATAAATAGATTCAATAAATACAGTACGGTACAGTACACTTTCATTCATGATTTCAGGGTATATGCAGTGTGTTAGCTTTGCATGAACAATTATAAATTGCATAGATTTGAAAAATTAAGTTGTAGTACAGCAAAAGGTACTGACACTTGATAGTACACAGTACATGATACAATTAAATCCCTTATATTTCAGAGATACTACTTTCCAGTTCTTTTACTAAATCACCTGATGGTGAAGTTGCTTAGCTTCCTCTTCTTACCATAGCTTGATTGAATTACATTGATTTCTTATCTAGTGCCAACCTTATGTAGATGTGCAAGCAGTTGTCAAAGTTCACCATCAATTCTTTCATATTTAGCTCTCCCTGTCATGTTTTCACAAGGCAAACACGCCAAAGAACGTCTTCCCGGCCTCTTCTTCCAGGTTTGGAAGCATTTTCTCCGTTACAGTCTTCAACCTGTCTCCTTTATTCAAGTTAAAGACAGCTCCCATGTACACAGCGGAGTACCAGCCACCCTCTTCATCAGCATCACCGCCAGCTGTTTTTTGGCAGGCCGTCCGGACAGAGTGCAGGATGGTGCAGTATTCATCGTTCCCGAACGAGCTGGACCAGCGTCTCACTCTATGGGTCAGGTGGACCATCGACATTGCGGATGTGTCGTCGTTCTCATCCATGTGACAACTGACCCGGAAAGATACTTGACTGTAAACAAAGTAGAGGCCATCTTGAGGGATTACAATCTCGTTGTTCTTGAGCTCCAGACCCCCTTCAGAATGAGAGGGGTCCACCTTGTTGGTCCATTTCACTGAGTTGGCCATTTGAGAGTTGTATTGTCCTGTAAAAGGGAAATAATTGGAAATTAATAACATTTAAAAAGGGTAAATACATGTAACATTCATTTTTGACTGTCCTGTAACTCTAGCCTCTCTGGAACTGCAACTATAGCATAATTTTTTGCTCTTTTCAGTTGCCGTCCATTCACTTATTGGCCTGTAAACATGTCAGATTTTCTTTGCAACAATTACGACCTTTTGATGCATAACAAGTGCCAAAAATTCAAATACTCATATCAGTAAAATTAATTGATTGTCAAACTGAAATTCAGTGAACCATGATTTCACTGTTTTTGATTCAATTATATGAGAATGACGCATGTGTAAGCAAACCCACTGATTGGTCTTTACTGCATGTGCACCTGAATCATTGCAGGCAATTGCAGAGTACACTTTGCATTCATGGCACTTATTTATATATTCATCTGTTAGAGACAAATGTTTAATTCAACAAATTATTATTTGAGCAAAACACTACATATTTTTTATTACCTCCTAATATAAGGTAGTAGGTAACTTTTAAGTCAATCAAAAGCACATCAAAGTGCATGGCACACTAAAACTAAATACTTCACTCCTATTATCAACCCACTTCCTTAAACTGTAATTCACTTTTAATCACTTTAATAAAGTCCGTAAGGTTTATTTCAAAGTGGTGTTCTAACATCTTACCTGTTAAATGAATGGCAGCCCTGACATTAGAGAGTTGTCGTAAAGTGTGATGTATATCTGTAAAGGAAGATGTACATTTACATAATTATCATCATTCATTTTGCTCATGTAGATTGTGATCCCATCATTTTATTTTATTAAGTAGTCTTGAAATGTAAGTATTTTTGTGTTGTTGTTGTACATGATGATGTTTTGAGGGAATAGAGAAGTTACATTTTCTTACCAAAAGTGTCCTCATCTTGTCCTGGCATCTGTTTAAAGAGAATAAAAGGAGAGTGTTAAACGAGCAGAATTCAGATTAGTAGTGCCACTGTGGCCCCTATAATTGAATGATGAGTCTGTCTTATTCCCACCTTAGTGTGTACATTGAAGACGAGGAGCACAGCAGCAGCAATAGCAAGGCAGAGTGTGATACCCAAAAGGACCACAATGAGGTTTGAGCCATGTTTAGCACCGCATCTTGCTGAATTCTTTGATTCGGAGTCCACAGCAGCAACAACAGTCACTTCACAGTCACCTTCCATTGTTCTAAATGAGGGCCCTTTATCACTTGAACCTGGATATTAGGTCTCTCTGAGAGTTTGTCTTCCTTCTGGGACTCACGTTTACTGACTGACAGATTGCACAGAGCAGCTCTTTATAAAAGGGTTAGGTCCTCAGGGGAAGTCCGATGATATCATTCATTTTAAGTGAGTGGAGATTTGTTGAGGAAGAGAGAACTAACACTGAGGAGGATCTGTAATTTTAGACACTCCTACACACTTGCACCCAAAAAAACAAAACAAAAAACAAAATTGTGAATATCCCAAAGACACTACATGTGTTGGGGAAAAAAATAGTAGATACTAATACTGATCAAACAGATGGAATTGTATTATGAGAAAGAAAAACTAATGTAAACGTTTTATCTATATTGAAGATAGTTCATTGGTCACATTTTTGTGGGTCAACTGTATGGAAATTAGATAAGGTAATAAACCACAAACACATCTTTGAGTGGAATGTCACACGTCCGTGTATGATGTCACAATATGCATTGAATTCTTGTAGTAAACAGAACAGTGACAGTAGAGTCATTGGCGAGATTTTGTTGTGTTGCTACGCTTCCTTTTATCAGTAAAAATAGACATGAAATATGAACTAACCATGAATTGACACATTTTCATTGCCTGTTGTTGAACACTGTTGGTGGTGAGTAACAGTCATTGATTCTTTTTATGTGTGTGCAACCTGTAAGAGGGCATGTTACACACAGTCTACTAAGACTGCCATCTTTATGAAAAACTGAAATATCGAATGTGCACTCACTGTAACCGGTAGCAACAGGGGAAAAGGCTCCCATTGATACAAGTCAGGACCTCGCTTTATTTGCAGTCAAATGGTCATTGTTTTACATCGTTTTGTGTAGTGGAATCATCATCATCATCATCATCATCAGAATGGTTGATGTATACATTGTGTATCTGTGTGCTTTGCTGCAAGCTGTTTACTGTATGTGTATTTTTAAGTGTACAGCAATGTTTGAAGAGTGTTGTAAACATTTGAAATGATTTTGGGGATAACCGTTTATGTATATCTATGGTTTTGACTATTAAAATGGGCAATTATAATTTATTTTTCTAATTTTGATGGGAAATACAAATGAGTGGAGTTTTGCAGTTATATATCATTTTGGGGGAGGCTACGTTCAGATTAGAGCCTCTTATTGGACTTTTGGACCATATTTCCCTCTATTTTGGGTTACAAAATAAATGTTTTGTTTGCCTAACCAGTTACTGTAAGTTCTGAAAGCCAACTATACTGTTTGTTGAATAGTTGGGGAGTAGGTAGTCTGCATGTTTTAGGGTTATTTTGTTTTGGAGGTGGGGGGTGGATAGATCAGTGATCCTTGAAAAGAAGAATCATCGATCTCAAAAAAATAACTGATATTGAATATACACTGTGTATCCTTTCCTGATGACATGGTGAGCATACGCAGCAGTAAGTAATGATGATGCAGAATGAGTGTGGGAGTCTTTCGTAGACAGGCGTGTATGCGCGATGAATGACTAGTTTGGCTTTGTAAACCTGAGATAAAATGTAAACAACAGGATTTTCTTTTCAGTATATGTGATGTCATTACAAAAGAGAGTGTCAGAGAGTCTCAAACTTCCACATGAGTGTTTTTATTATCGCAATACAATCAACAGCCTGAAAAGTGGAAGCTATATTACTCCTTTATTACAATTATAGCACTCGGAATTCACCCATTTCCCCTTTCACTCAGTGATAGGAAAATGAAATTTTACCTTAGCTCAGGAATTTCTCAAAGTTAAATGGAACTTCCCACTTGGCTAAGACTTCAAGTGTATTTGGTGCCAAGTGATAAGAGATGATTATCATTTGGTAGCAAAAATCCATGATGGGGATTCTGCCCGGAAAGCTCCCTGCACAGTGTTTACTTGTATGGCGCATTCTGTAGAAAGATACTCATTACAAAAATTGGGAGATGTAGTAGTGCAGGTGGTGGAATTCTGGTCAGTGAGATTACCTGTTCTGTCACCTGTCAAAACAGACACTATAAAGCCAACAGTTGCTTTTTTGACTCCCAGATTCTTGCGTTGATCAGCTCGTTTCTTAACTTGATCATTTGGTGAATTGAGCCATCGAGAATTTTTCAAAATGAATAAAAACGTTTGGACTCAGTTCAAACGACACATATAGTATGTATGTATGTATTTATAGCATGTAGTATATAGTACATATTTCCTACTACTTATTAGTATTATGTATCAAATTTGTAGGAGACAGCAATCTCTTCATAATTGTGTTAAATGTTCCATAACGCTGCACAATAATAGAAAAATGTTCAATTAACAAAAGGCTTTTAAAATACATTTGTGTTTGTCCCCTCTTGCTCCACTTGCTCTGGTGATACATGAAGGAATGGACGTCTTAGTAAAAATGTTTACATTTGATCATGAATAAAGCATAATTTCCTATTTCTGGCCCTTAATATAGACCATGGCAGGTATTTTTTAAGTACTATACTGCTTATTATCCCTCAAGGATAATTCCACAGACTCTGTTGTGTATTTTTGTGTCAGATCACACATGAAGTCTGATTGAGATCAGTGTCTGTCAAGGTGTGCTATAAAGCTCAGACCTTCGTCAATCAGTATAATCACTGTGGCACTTTCTCAACATTTTGCACATAAATGTTGTACGATATGAGCATTCTTACTTGAAGGCCATTGCACACCAAACAACTGTTTTCAATAACGGCTGATCAGTTGGCCAACACTGGCACACACCGTCGCAACGTTGCTCATTAGAGCCCATCAAAACGTACATCAGCTTTCACTGCCGCGATAAGATTACACACTAGAGTGTCACCCTGTTCAAGTCAAATAATTAAAGTATATAAAGGTAAGATTGTGACCAAAATGTACACCAGACGTACAGCAAGCCTATATTCTACAGGTGATTGATGATTTATACACAGTATATTGTACTTAATCACATTAATCAAACCATAAAAAGATTTATTCAATTGCTCAATGTGCAAGGGTGCGTCGGCAAATTCTTTTTTTTTTTGTAATTGGTCCGGTCCAATGGGGTTTGACCGCATTTGTATTTATTCCATTTGTGGTAATATTCACATTACAGTAGTGTTGAAAATAATAGCAGTCCAACATGACAAACCAACCTTTAAAAGTTTGGAGTACATCGTACATTCTGTAACAATAGTCTATATTATCTGTCAATATTTGGTCACTTATTTCAGATACATAATCAGACAGGTACAACAGTGGTTTCCTATCTCTTTTAGGATATCGAGACTAACAAACTCCTCCCTCAATCTGAATATGTTGGTCATCAGAAGTTTCTGTGTGAGCAATTTCCATGTCTTTTTCACTCTGGTCTCTCATATCCATACCTGACTCATCTCTCCTTATATCAACATCATCATCACAAGTTATTGTCTGATCAATCTGGGTTTCATGTTCAACAACATTCTTTGTAACAAACTTCACCAGTCTATGCTTAATGAGCTTCTTTGTGTCTGGGTAAAAGACTACACATGATGGACGATTTTTGTCGTATCCCACAAAAATTCCTTTATCACATCGCAAGTCTAGTTTATTTTTGTCATGTCTGTATGCAAACCATGTCGATCCAAATATTCTCATCCTGGAAAGATTTGGTTTCTTTTCTGTTAACATAAAGAAAGATGTTTGTTTCATCCTCTCATTGAAACACCTGTTGTGTATTACTCCAGCTGTCATTACAGCATATGTCCACAACTCTTTTGGTCGGTTGCTTTCTACGTGCATGCACCATGCCATGTCAAATAAGGTTCACCAATTTCTCTCCACCGTGCCATTTTGATGAGGCAAATATGGTGCGGAGGACTCGTGTCTTATGCTGTTTTTGTCAAGCAAAGTTTGGAACTCTTTTCCTGTGAATTCTGTGCCATTGTCAGTTCTAAGACACTTCACACTTCCGTAAGGACCAATATCAGCAAAAAATCTTTCTGTCGTTTTTACAGTGTCGCTTTGAGCTTTCAGGAAATACACAAATATAGTATGTCAGTAAATGCTAGCATGTATCTGAATCCATCTTTAGCAACTGGATCAACAGGGCCAGCTCGAATGGCATGGACAAGCTCAAGTGCTGATTTTGCACGTGTATCTGACTCCCTATTCCTGGTTTAAACAAATTTTCCTTGTGTGCAGATGTCACAACCCAGTTTGGATTTATCCACTTTATCCTTAATCTGTATCCCCGCTACAACATCTTGCAATCTACAACCATCTTCATAATTACAGTGTCCTAGGATTCTGTGCCATTCCTGGATATCGTTACAACTGTTACAACTGTCATCAGTCACATTACAGTATTCAAATAATAGAGTCTGTTGTACTTTTTACGTGTTCCGTGAGAATAGTTTGTTTTAGCCCCGCATGTGACCTAACAGCTTCGTCTCTCACACCTCGTAGTTTCGCTCGTCTCCGTCAAAGCACAGTCTCTGCCACCGGTTATCGACATCTTGCCTGGGCCTATAACCTGTTGGCGCAGCCATCCCGTGTGGAATAACTTTCGTTACTTTATCTTTTGAACGGAGGAAGAAACACGCTGCTCACTTCAGTTACCATGGAACTGGAAAGAGGAAGAACTTTATTGACACACACATTTACACAGAACAGTGCAGTAACATATGAGATCATCTGTCAACAAAAGCTAACTCGCCAAACGACGTATAGTCACCACTTGAACAACTTGTCTAAAAGCACCAATAATAAAAAGCTCCATCCGCATCCGACGACGTAATCCTTCTCTCAGAACGTAACAAAAGATCATTGTCATATTGGTGGTGTCCCTGTTTTTGTCAGAAAGCAGCAGAACGAATAAAAACTTCCGTAGGCATCCGACGATGTAATCCTTCTCTCAAAATGTAACAAAAGATCCGCGTCATATTATTGTTATCCGCCGTCAGCAACGATGCATAGATGGGTCGGGCCAGGAGGGTGGCTGGCTGGCTGGCCCGAAGGCGGGGAGGAAAAATCCACCCCCACGCACCCCCCTCGCCCGCCTGGCCACCGGTGTCTGGGTATCCCTGAAGTAGATACTCAGCATGGGTCCTCCTGAGTACACAAGAAACACAACACTTTGTAAAAGAGTTACAAAATTGAACAATTATAGTCATTTTGAATATTTTATCGGATTCCTCGTCCGTCTGCTCGGGAGCCTGTGGTTAGTTAGAAATGATCGCATATCATCGAAATATGGCTTGAAAAGATAGGGTAATATGGTCCCCGTCACTTCACTCAATTCTGAGATGTTTGCTTCTTCGAAATGTGCTTCAGTCTCAGAAAGGGTGCCAGAAAAATATGAAAATCCCTTTTGTTCATCTCCCATTGCAGCTGGCACAGTGTGTTGTCAATGGCGACGATCCCAGTGACATCTGCAAATGAAGTTGCAGGCAATACGGGACACTGGGATGTCGAGTGAGACTTCCACAACTTTGTGCATTAATGATACGATCTCTGCTAATATTTTTTTTTTTGTCTAGACATTGAAGTGAATAATATTCTATGTAATTTTCATAACAATATCTATTTTAAAATGTATATTTGGGTGTCAGTAGCACTTTAAGAGTGTGTATATCATAAATGCTGGGTCTTGTTGGTTTTCTGAGAATCTACTGCACCTCCTGGTAACTTGTTTGAAATGTAATTAATGTAAAAATATATTGAAAACACTGATTAATCTGATTAGTCACATTGGACTGCTATTATTTTCAACACTACTGTATGTATAGTACACAATTAAAATGAAGTCAAGGGAATACAGTATCAATATCAAGCATCCCAGACCTTGATGACTTAAATATTGCAGTTGATTTCAACATAGTGTAATTATATCGTCATTTAGAGTGAAACTCAACGCCAAACTCAGTCATGTGGCTGAGGAATGCCTATGACTTCCATGTGCCAGCATGCACATGCTACAAAATTTGTGTATACTCCTGATGAGAACACGACATTACTCAGCTCCTGGACAGTCTGTGGTGTGAAGCAAAGGTTTCAATGATGAGGCCCTGGAGGTTGACTTCTATGGAATGTCATTTCAGTCAATTGCATAAATGATATTGGACACACAATACAATTACGGTAATCAAATCATGCATAACTAGAAAACATCAATGACCTTTTTTTCCCCAAATGTCTGAGTAAAGTACACTGACACTATCTTGCTTTGATCACAGAAGGGGACCATTTCTCATCAGTTCTCAAACATAATCAAAGGTGGCATGTCTGTTTATAACAATATTCTCGAACAGAAGTAAAAAAAAGAGTGGCAACAATGACCCATAGCACTAACCAGGAGAGGAACTGTAAAATATGCCTGAGTTTCTATTAATAATCTCTCGTATCCAAACTCACAGGTTGATCATTAAAATTAAATTTGTGATTTTGAAAAAGGCGCACGGTGGAACAGCTGGAAAGCATAGGCCTCACAGTTCTGAGGTCCCGGGTTCAATCCCGGACTCGCCTACGTGGAATATGCATGTTCTCCTCGTGCCTGAGTGGGTTGTCTCTGGGCACTCTGGTTTCCTCCCAAATCCCAAAAGCATGCACCCTTAATTCACACTCAAAATTGCCCCATTTTAATATATATTATTAAACTGAATGGAAGCCAGTATAGAGACTTTAGAATTGTAGTTATATGCGCTAACCTCTTTGTTCTGGTGACAACCCAAGCTGAATCATTCTGAACAAGCTGCAGCTGTTTAATACTCTTTTTGATGAGCCCAGTCGGAAGAGCATTACAATAGTCAAGTCTACTGAGATAAAAGCATGGATGAGCTTCTCCTGGTCTGCTTGACACATGCAAGGCTACACTCAAGATACATTCTTCAGAGGGTAAAAGGCTATTTTAGTGCCGTAATTGATTTGATATGACTGTTAAAGGTCTGATCAGAATCTATCAGACCACCAAGGTTTTGTACTTGATCTTTGCTTTTTAAAGATAGTGGGTCCAGATATTTACCAACAGCTATCCTTTTTTATTTATTGCTAAAACCAACTATCTCTTTTTTTGTGTGTGGTTTGATTGATGGAAATTCTAGTTCATCCATTAATTTATTTGCTTTAGACAGTTGCACAACACCTCTACTTTTATAGCAGCAGTATATTGTAATCTACCATATCAAAAGCCGCACTGAGATCCTACAAGACCAATATTGACACCTTTCCAGAGTCAGAATGCTATTTTGCATCATTTAGCACTTGTATAAGAGCAGATTTTGTACTATAATGAGTTCGGAAACCTGACTGGAATTTGTAAAAATAAAATCCATTCAATTCAATAAATGCCTGCCCTTAAAAATAACTTTCTCAACCATCTTGGTTATGAAAGGAAGAATAGAGATGGGTTTATAGCTAAGAAAAAGACAATTTGACTACCACCAGACTATTTTTATTATCCTCTATAAAAAGAGTATTTTTTGGTGGTACTTTTTTTTATTTACTCATAAATGATAGAGTGGAGAAACTCGTTAGAGCCCTGGCCTGCTGGGGTTCAAATCATCACTTGATTTCTTTTGTGACATTTTTACCCGAGCCAAAACGTTTGCCCACCCCTGGTCTTGCAAGTCCGCATCACAGTCAGAGGCTCTAGATTAAGTTCATTCTCCCCATAGCTGTGAATGTGACTGTAAATAGTTGTGACCAGTCAACTATGTGACCTGGGATTGACTGGCAACATTTCCAGGTTTAACTTGCTGCTCGCCCAAAATCATTTGGGATGTCCTTTGGATTACCTGAAACCCTGAACAGAATAAGTGGTAGAAAAACCATGAGTGGATAGATGGATATATGATAGATTTCATGCATAGCATAGGTAGCACGGTGGATCAGCTGGTAAAGCGTTGGCCTCACAGTTCTGAGGTCCTAGGTTCGATCCCGCACCCGCCCGTGTGGAGTTTGCATGTTCTCCCCTTGCCTGCGTGGGTTTCCTCCGGGCACTCCGGTTTCCTCCCACATCCCAAAAAACACGTAACATTAATTGGACACACAAAATTGCCCGTAGGTGTGATTGTGAGTGCAACTGTTGTGTGTCTCTATGTGCCCTGCGATTAGCTGGCAACCAGTTCAGGGTGTACCCCGCCTCCTCCCTGTTGACAGCTGGGTTTGGCTCCAGCACTCCCCACCACCTTTGTGAGGATAAGCAGTAAAGAAAATGGATTGATGGATGAAATTCTAATGAAAAAAAAATGAAATGAAAGAATTGGCTCAACCATATGATGTGACCTTGGTAAAATATTCATTTTGTCGTTGGGGTTTTCTTGGCCTTCATTTAACAGAATGAACTACAGCAAGTCGGAATTTGACTGCACTCCAACTGATAAACATAATCATGCACCATTGGCAACGATTCTACCTACACATCACTGCATGCTTGAAGTTTGGTGTATACTTGTAGTACAATGACTTCATTTTTATTGTGTCATTGTCATCTGACATGTCACTCAGAATCAGCAAAGATGAGTCCAATTCCAGTGATGTGTAAGGGAGGGAGAAACTATTCCTGGAAACAGCCTCTCCCTTTGCTCTATATATGAATGTCTGAGAACCTGTAGTATATGAGCTGTATTTCATCTTGTTTTCTGTTTAATATGATAATCAGATTTCAGCTGTATTAAATTGCAAATGAGCTGTCGAACACTCCATTCCTCATCTACCTTGTCATCTTTTAGATGCGAGATATTGTTTATTATTAAGAATAACTTTCATCTGGAAAGAAAGTTGACTATGGCACTTCGGAATTAGCTACCCCAAATCCACACTCTCAATTAATAAATGCATTTATTTTTTACAGTGAAATACTGTGGATTGTTTCATTATCACCAGGTCTTCCATTAGCTCTAAATTCCATCACACACTGAACAGGAACACGATTTGGGGGGTTAGTTTGTCCATTATTCTATATTTTCCAGTGCTATCTCAGATAGGCAAAACGAAAATTGGTAGGCATGCTAATGCTTTGGAAGAAGACCATGAAAATGAGTTGCACAGAAGAAGAAGCAGGACGTAGATTCCTGCGTGCAATACAGGAATTTGTTTGGTATTACATCATGCTCCAAGTTTGATGAGTATGTTTTTACATTTCGTGAACGGCCACATTCAAACATGGATCAAATCTGTCTTGTCATCGCCACCCCCTGAGCGAACTTCCCCCTCTTACTTCCAAGTGGTATTTTTTGAGTGATCAGTCTTATAAAGGACATAAAATCTTATGTCTACACAACATTTTCCAATCACACTTCAATAGTTAAAAAAACATATTTAATGCTTATTTTCCAAGTCTACAGATTAAGCTTTATTAAGGCATTTGACTTTTTTTACAAGTGTATTTTTTAAAATCATTATATACAGTACTATTATTAATAGCGGCACCGTGACTCCGCTGGAAAGCGTTGCCCTCACAGTTCTGAGGTCCAGGGTTCAATCCCGGACCCGCCTGTGTGGAGTGTGCATGTTCTACCTGTGCCTGTTTGGGTTTTCTCTGGGCACTCCGGTTTCCTCCCACAGCCCAAAAACATGCAACATTATTTGGACACTCTAAATTGCCCCAAGGTGTGACCGTTGTCTGTCTCCATGTGCCCTGTGATTAGCTGGCAACCAGTTCAGGGCATACCCTCCCTACTCCCCATTGACAGTTAGGATAGGCTCAGCCACTCCCATGACTTGATAAGTGGCTAAGAAAATGGATGGGTGGACTTTTTCTTAATTTAAGTTTTTCTTTTGGTTTTATTTATAGTTTCACCTTTTTTGATTCTGCCTTATACAGTATAGCTCCAAAAGTTAAAAAAAAAATACAATCAAAGTGTGTAGATGAAACTTTAACACGCCAAAATATAATTCACAGTAGAAAATACCACCGTTTCATGTGGAGTATCTCAATTTTCAGTGACTCTGTTCAATGACTACCTGAAGTTGGGAGTAAATGGACATCATCAAATTCTGAATGTACTCTTTTATCATGCTTTCACATGCTTTACCGCAGACACCTTGAGTTTTTTTGTTTATTTGTCCATAACCTTACTACTTTAGTCATTAGTAATCGAAAAAAAGCACACTCGTTGGAGTTCAGAGATCAGGCAACTGATTTGTCTGTAGGTTAATATTTCTTTCCCTTTAAAAAGTGCTGCAAAGTCCTGACACTAAGTCTTCCCCTACAATGGAGGAGCAGAAAAATGCACTCAGATGTGGAAAAAAACAACTTTGAAAGTTTTTCTGCCGCAACTCCTTCCCACTTTCTGTTCAGTTTTTCTCTGAAAAAAAATACTTTGGAAAGTCATGTTGTTTGTGGTGATCTGTCTGGTCCTTGTTTTACATTAGGGTTTTAGGTCTTTTTTTTTGGGGGGGGGGGTTGTAATTAATTAAGTTTTATTTTATTCATACAGCACCAAAAAACAGAAGAGTTCCTCCTCCTCCTGCCTTGCACACTTCCCCAGACTTGTTTCCACCTGTCTTTTGTCTGCACATCACCACAATCAGACAGAAAGTGTCAAATGCATTTATTAATAATTATTGTAAGTTGAATATGTCATGTATAAATCACTCATCATATCATAATTTTTTTTTCTTTCCATGTGGTTTTATATCGTGTCACCCTGTAGTTTTCCAGTGCATCAGAGAAAAGTAGAGCACGTACTGTGTTTTTTTTGGTTGATGTTTTCATTACAATAATTTAGCTTATTTGGGGGTAACTTTCGTTAAAGAGAAGCTGCTTTGCTGATTTTCTAATGAATCCCTCACTCTGTAATAAATCCCTAACAGAAGGCTTTTACTTACTAATATTGTATTTGTTTCCTTCTTGACTTTCAATGAAAAATACTTTCAGAAAAACAGAAGCACGAAGCCTGTTAGCCTTGTCCGACGGCAAAAGTGAAAATTTGAAATATCCAAAACAAGTTTGGAATTGTAGATTAAACAACACACGAATTTTGAGATGATGTGATGGATTTGGAAAGAAGGAAACACCATCGTTATGCAATAGAGACTTGAGAAATTGTGATGATGCAATGGATGATTCCTTTTGTTATTTTCTCATGTGTGAGTGAGTCCAGTGGAAAGCTGTGGAAGGGGAAGGTGAATCGATTTGAGAAATGGAATTTTTGGGGATGTGTATGAAACTAGATTTTCATGTCTCATCCCTTTAAGTAAGCCACAAGGAGCTTGACAACGCATGTTTGGTTCAAATGTCTCACTAAATATAATATCATTGAAAAGGTGTTTAATACACATTTTATGGAGTATTGGCAATTATATTTTAACAGATTGATATTTACAGTGCCGGCAAGTTTTTGCAGATACTATATATATATAATATATAATATATTTACTTCACCGCATAATTCATGAATTGCTCATTACTTATCCTCAAAAATATGATTTTGATGAGACGGTCAATGACAAATGTATTACAATACTGGATGTTATTTATATTAAGTAACGCCGGCGGCCAGCGAGCAACAACGCTGGCCCGCACACATATTTAACACCCGTGACTTACGTACTTTATGACGTTATTATGAGGCGGATCTTTTGTTACGTTCTGAGAGGATTATTTCGTCGGACACGGATGGAGCTTTTGGACAAGTTGTCCGAGTTTGGAGACTATACGTCGTATGGCTAGTTAGCTCGTGTTACACACGACTAAACTTTCTTTGTACTTGTATTTTGTAATTGTTTTGTGTTGTATTGTATTGTGTGTGATTAAATTGTCTTAGGGCGGCATGGTGGTTCAGACGGTAAAGCGTTGGCCTCACAGTTGTGAGGTCCCAGGTTCAATCCCGGACCCACCTGTGTGGAGTTTGCATGTTCTCCCCATGCCTGCTTGGGTTTTCTCCCACATCCTTAAAACATGCGACATTAATTGGAGATTCTAAATTGCCCCTAGGTGTGATTATGAGTGCGGCTGTTTGTCTCTATGTGCCCTGCAATGGCCTGGCAACCAGTTAAGGGTGTACCCCGCACCCTGCCCTTTGACAGCTGGGATGGGCTCCAGCACTCTGCGCGACCCTTGTGAGGATAAGCGGCAAAGAAAATGGATGGATTGATAAATTGTCTAAAGTGCATTACAAGTGCTTTGTTATATGTTGCCGGTTTGACCAATGGGATTTATTCTAAATTATCATGTAAGATATATGATAAACTGTGAGACAAATTAGTCCCCCCCAACTATCATTTTTTTATAGCTCTATACACACCTACCTGTCAAATGACAGAACCCACAAAGCGCTCATCTTTTGCACCTGTGCAATCCATTTTTCACTATGAACCTGGTGTTTTGGAAATGTTTGAAGAGTGACTCCATCCTCCTGAGTGTTGAGCAAAATTGCACACTCTAAATACCCCCTTAGGTGTGATTGCGAATGCGACTCTTTGTCTCTATACGCCCTGCGATTGGCTGGCAACCAGTTCAGGGTGTACTCCTGCACGTTGACAGTCGGGATAGGCTACAGCACTCCCGTGACCCTCGAGAGGATAAGCGGCTAAGAAAATGGATGGATGAATGGATGGATTTAGGGTGCAACTGATAACATAAAATATATCAAGGATCCACTTCTTTGTCTGCCTAAACACAAGAACACGTTTTTTAAAATATATTGATAAACTCCTCCCACATACTCCCATCCTATTACTATATGTATCATTTTCCTTCGACAAATACTGCATAAAACTGTTTATATCCTCAGATATTTACTCAAATTACGTGTGCAAAAACAATGGTGCAGCTGTAAAGCGTTTGCTTCACAGTTCTGAGGACTGGGTTCAAATCTGGGCACTGCCTGTGTGGAGTTTGCATTTTCTCCACATACCTGCGTGGGTTTTCTCTGGGCACTCTGGTTTCCTCCCACATCCCAAAAACGTGCAACATGAATTGGACACTCTAAATACACCCTTGGTGTGATTACGAGTGCAGCTGTCTGTCTCCGTGTGTCCTGTGAATGAGTGGCAACCAGTTCATGGAGTACCCTGCCTCCTGCCCGTTGACAGCTGGGATCGGCTCCAGCACTCCCGCAATCCTCTTGAGAATAAGCGGCTAAGAAAATGGATGGATGGACTTTTTCTTAACTTAACTTTTTCTTTTAGTTGTATTTATAGTTTCACCTTTTACAATTCTGCCTCATACAGTATAGCTTCAAAATTGAAAAAAAAAATACAATTGAAGTGTGGAGTTGAAACTTTAAGAGGTTTCATATATATATATATGACTCATAGTTTTGGAATCACCACCGTTTTATGTGGAGTATCTCAATTTTCAGTGACTCTGTTCAATGACTACTGAATTTCCTCTTCTACCTTGCTTTCATGACCTTTACCACAGACACCTTGAGATTTTTTTTGGTTTATTTGCCTGGAACTTTACTACGTTATTCATTAGTAATCCCAAAAAAAAAAAAAAAAAAAAAAGCACACTTGGAGTTCAGAGACCAGGCAACTGATTTTTCTGTGGGTTAATATTTCTTTCCCTTCAAAAGGTGCTTTGTTATTTTGCAGTTTATATAGACATGACGAATTCTACTCGATTTGATTCAACTGAATGTAAGGCGTATGGATACTGCAGTAGTTTTTTTTTTCTGTTTGTATTTTTGCCAATTTCAGCTTTTCCCATCAGGGGTCACCACTGCAACCCAAATGCTTGATTTCTTTAGTGTCAATTTCACACTGAGGTTGTCTTTCCTGCTGGTCAAAATAATGACATTTTGTTTAATTTGGTCAATTTCATGATTTCAAAATATATTTATCGATTCATCCACTCCTACGTTTCTCCTATATTTTAAAACGGTTGATAGTGAATGAAAACGTCCTTCCTGCAGCTGCATTCACAATCCCTCTCGAAACCCTATGCGAGTTTGTCATATTGGAGTCCTGTTCACACGTGTCCTGACACTAAGTCATCCCTGACAATGGAGGAGCAGAAAAATGCACTCAGATGTGGAAAAAAACAACTTTGAAAGTTTTTCTGCCAAACCTCCTTCCCACTTTCTGTTCAGTTTTTCTCTGAAAAAAAATCCTTTGGAAAGTCATGTTGGTTGTGGTGATGTGTCTGGTTTTACATTGTTTAGTTTTTGGAGGATGGCTGGTTGTAATAAATTAAGTTTGATTTTATTTATAGAGCACCAAAAAACAGAAGTTTCTCCTCCTGCTCCTGCTTTGCACACTTCTCCACATTTGTTTCCACCTGCCTTTTGTCTGCACTTCACCACAATCAGACACAAAGTGTCAAATGCATTGATTAATAATTATTGTAAGTTGAATATGTCATAGCTATGTCATGTATAAATCACTCATCATATGATCAGGTTTTTTTTTCTTTCCATGTGCTTTCATTTCGCATATGATGATGTCAAGATCACCTTGTGGTTTTCCTGTGCATCAGAGAAAACTAGAGCACTGACTGTAGTTTTTTTTTTTTTTTTTTTTTTTTTGGTTGATGAAAGTAGAACCCTAACCCTTATTTGGGGGTAACTTTAATTAAAGACAAGCTGGTTTGCCGATTTTCTAATGAAACACTCACTCTGTAGTAAATCCCTGGCAGGAGCTTTTTACTTTGGAATATTGTCTTTGTTTCCTTCTTGCCCTTCAATGAAAAATAGTTTCAGATATTTACTCAAATTATGTGTCCAAAAACAATGGCGCAGCTGTAAACGTTGCCCTCTCAGTTCTGAGGACTGGGGTTAAAATCCAGGCTCCGCCTGTGTGGGGTTTGCATGTTCTCCACATGCCTGCGTGGATTTTCTCTGGGCACTCCGGTTTCCTCCCACATCTCACAAAATGTATTTCTTGGACACTCTAAATTGCCCGAGATGTGATTGTGAGTGCGACTGTTGTCTGTCTCCATGTGCCCTGCAGAAAAAAAAACCTAGTCTTTCAAATAAAAGAACAAAGAAAAAACTTTGAGGTCATCCTTACAATTGTCATTTTTATTTGGAATAAGGTCTTAGTGACGCAAGGTTCAGGTTCTTTCCTTGTGATGTCATTACCGTAATACACGCGAAAAATGTACTGCAATGATTAAGGATTTCAATATTCTGTTCCAGTGTATTTTAAATGATGTAAGTAGCCGAACGTGACTGAAAATTTAACCCCAAAAAAAAGGGGGGGGGGCGTGACAACATGAGACTTTTCCCTTTTGTAAGAATTACGGTAGACGGATGCCGCAGCTTGCAGCGACTCAAACACTACTATACAGCAGTGTACAACTGAGGTTCCACTGATATTCTAAAGAATAAACGGTCTTTCCTGTGTGCCATAGTCAGTTATATTGTGTCCTTTGTTTGCTGTTGTAGAGAAGAAGACATGTTTTCTGAAGGATTTTAACAATGAAAATCTTTTTATGTTTTACTTTGCGACGCATATGTTTACCGCTAGCTTTGTTAGCTAGCTAGCTAACTTGGGAGGTACCTGCTCCAGGACTGCATCCACATCCACAGAAAGAAACAAAACGTTATGGAGTTCCCTTTTAATATCAACCACTTATTTTCCGATAGGTTCTCAGTTTTGGACAATACCTTTGTTGCAAGTCGCGTATCTCAGAAAAGGTAAAGCTATTGCTACTCAGAGTGACCCAAGTTGCAATGAAAACATAGCATCTCCTTTCTGTTCAAATCAAGCCACCCATTGTCCAACGCACTAGCATTTTCATATTTAGATGAATCCATTGCCATTGTCGTCATTTCATTTTCAGTGGTCAGTGTGTTATGCAGTATTTATGTTTGTTTATATAACGGGTTTTCTTTGTCAATAGAAGTGAGCGAAAATATTTTAATATTGGGGAGGATGACTTCTTCGACTACGTTTGCAAGCTTCATGTTCTGTACCTTGTCTTTGTAGGCCAGATCTTCAATCCCACATAGCCACTGTCATTGATGAAATGGGGAGAGCCTCTGCAAAGGTGAGTCTCATAATCAGGTCGTGTGTCTTGTCATGTAGACAATTACACAATGTATAAATAGTAGAGGTGTCAAACTTCAAGTGTTAACCCATGATTGATACCCCAAAAAGTACGACCTTAGTCATGTGTTAATTGAAATGTATCTCAAAACAGCTTCGAGCATTTTCCTCTTGCATACACAGCCACATTGCTGCAGCCTAGTGGAGATAAAGTGTAATAATGATGAGGAATGTGTTTTTTTCTTAGGACTTTCAACATAACTGTCTTCTCCATTGGCGTTTTATATATGGGTTTTAACATGGGTTAAGTTTACAATGTATTTGCATACTTACATATTGTACATAGATGCAGACGTTTTGTGTCATAAAAACTTTGTCATTTATCCATATTACAAACAATGTGTGTGCGCTCTGTCCACAGGCCCAAAAATTAACCACACCTGTAACAAGTGCTGCGAAGTTGCAATCTCAGCATCATCAACTCTATTTGATGAAGGATGGAGAAAGCAAAGGGTATATTCTACATTGGTTCTTCAGCTCTAAATTACTTTGCACTTATGCATTTTTGACTGACGTTGGGCTTAGTGTAGGTGAGTGACTGAGTCAGTACATGCACTGTATTGTTGAGTGAGACAAATGAGATGAGACATTTTTAAACTGGATTCCTGTTAAATTAGCCAAACAGAGGCGTGGCTTGTAAATGTGCTTTCATCTCAAAAGGGGACAGAGATTGAGACTTGTTATG
Source organism: Syngnathoides biaculeatus (assembly GCF_019802595.1). Lineage (NCBI taxonomy): Eukaryota > Metazoa > Chordata > Actinopteri > Syngnathiformes > Syngnathidae > Syngnathoides > Syngnathoides biaculeatus. Next base: position 3,794,283 of record NC_084640.1, on the reverse strand, counting down.
GCATTCCAGCGCTGTTATGTATTTAATGTGACTAATTATCCATCAGACGAATTCAAATTCTCTGTTCAATTTCAAATCCCTATCCCATATCAATGCTTTAAAAACAGGACCATGAACTGGGCAAAAGCCAGGCTGTGTGGTCACTGTTAAAGAGGCAGTGGTTAACGCCCACAGCACCAACTCAACTCGTATGAGCCCAATTCAGAACACCGTTAATCCTTGTGACGTTCACACAGAATCCCACACTTACTCATAACTTAACCACCCTCTTTCCTCCTGACAGAGGCTGTGGTGCAATTGTGGGATTTCTCAAGGTTGGCTACAAGAAGTTGTTTTTACTTGTGAGTCTCACCTTTATTTTTTTTTTCTTTGAATTTTATTTTTTTTGCTGTCTAACTGCCCCTTGATGTATTCTATCCATAGGACCAGCAGGGTCTGCACATAGAGGCAGAGCCACTATGTGTTTTGGATTTCTTCATAGCTGAGAATTCACAGAGACACGGATATGGATTGGAACTGTTTAATTTCATGCTGCAGGTGACTCATTCATACTCTGCGTCAGTAGGTTCCAGTTTGAATTGGCATGTAAAGACAAAGTTAGTGATGAAACACCACCATTAAACACTTTCCCAACCTTGAATATTGTTTTACAATTATTTTTTTTTTTAAAAAAGGGAAGTTACACACCAGTAAAACTTCTTTTCCTTTCGGCTTGTCCTGTTGTGGGTCGCCACTGTGTCATCTTTTTCCATCTAAGCCTATCTTGTGCATCTTCTTTAACACCCACTGCCCTCATGTCTTATCTCACAACATCCATCAACTTTTTCTTTGGTCTTCCTCTCCCTCTTTTGCCTGGCAGCTCCATCCTCAGTACCCCTCTAACAATATACTCACTCTCTCGCCTCTGGACATATCCAAACCATCAAAGTCTGCACTCTCGAACCTTGTCTCCAAAACATCCAACTTTGGCTGTCCCTCTAATGAGCTCATTTCTAACCCTATCCAACCTGCTCACTCCGAGCAAGAACCTCAACATCTTCATATCTGCCACCTCCAGTTCTGCTTCCTGTTGTCTCTTCAGTGCCACAGTCTCTAATATGTACATGATGGCCGGCCTCACCACTTTTATAAACTTCTTTTCATCTTAGCAGAGATTCTTCTATCACAGAACACACCAGACACCTTCCGCCATCTGTTCCAACCTGCTTGGACCCGTTTCTTCGCTTCCTAACCACACTCACCATTGCTCTGGATTGTTGACCCCAAGTATTTGAAATCGTCCACCCTCGCTATCTATTCTCCCTGTAGCCTCACTCTTCCCCCTCCATCCCTCTCATTCACGCATATATATTCTGTTTTACTTTGGCTAATCTTCATTCGTCTCCTTTCCAGTGCATAAAAAAAAAACTGCTCCCTCATTAATTTGTTATTTATTACCTACTACAGGAGATTTAGAGCAGCAATTATTACAGTATTATACAGTTTAACAATCATACATCAGTCACTGTGATTTGACGGGCACGCATGCGCCCGAGCGCCATCTCACTTGCAGATCTGCACAATTGAGCATGAAAAATCACGTGCATATAAGTTGTTATGAGTAGAAATACATGCTAGCTTTCATCAATGGATTGACAATAGATACTGCCGTAAATTACGCTATATGATAACAATACATCATGATTGCCAACAGGAATGTTTCCTACAATGTGTCACTAGTTTGTAGCCACTAATGGCGATTATGTTGAACTAAACTTTCAGCATTTTCAAGACATAGCAGCTGTAGACCATTTGTGTTTGTTCCTTGGCAGGCCAGTGCATTTAAATTTTCTTCAGATTAAGTTTGGCCGATCAAGAATTGGAAATTATCATTTCTGAGTTTGAAATATTTGTTTTCTATTTTAGTGATGTATTTGTTTATTTTATTTTTAATTTACAGTTATGTTTTATTAATCTGTTGACATCTGTTTTCTTAATTTAGTAGTATACTGGTATTCCATCACTAATCACATCTGTACTTTATATCTGCGGGCATTACTGATCACACCCGTACATTTTTCAAATGTGAGTGACTGATACATAATACTGTCAAGATGACAAGATGTACGGATACACTTGAAAAATAAAATGTTAAGATAAAGTTTTAGGTTTGATTTATGCAGTTTAAGGTGAACATCCCCAGTTCCACCAATACCAATGAATGCCCACAATATTTAGATTTCTGTGGACATGATCCTTATTTTTCACCTGACCTTTACAAATGTTTTTTTCTCTGTAGTTTGTTACTTGTCTGTAACTTGGGCGGCTTATTGTTTGATTGTTGTTTTGTTAGGAAAACTGAAGAAATCAAGTAGTTGAAATATGTCAAATATATAAGTGACATTTCTCCTTTTTTTGTGTGTTTATTTTTGTGAAGCACAAGACTTCAGACCCAGTGCAGCTGGCATATGACAGGCCCTCTCCCAAATTGTTGTCTTTCCTGGCTAAGCATTACTGCCTAACACAAAGTGTTCCTCAGGTACAGTATATATTTGGCTGACTCATTGAGTAAATAAGCTCAAACGTTCTTCTTCAAATGGTTTTAAAAAGTCACTTTCTTAAGAGGAATCAATGGAAATAATAACCAGTATTCGCCTTCCTATTTGTGGTTCAGTATTTGTGAATTCACCTATGTGCAGATATTTTTTCCCCGACATATCTCCTATGTGGAAATCAGAAAGGGAGGGGGGATAATGGAAGACTTGTCAAGGGTGTTTGCGCTGTAGTTTGAAAACCACTGTCCCATGTTCTTTACTTAAAAACTTGGCTTTTTGCTGTTTTTGTCCTCTGTCTGTCTTGTAATGACACAAGATGGCTCCAAAGCCCTGTCTAATAGTATAGTAGTCTTGCTTCATAAGCCCTCCCTGATGGAAAAGTAGTACTACTTTTGTTCCATCTTGTGGCAAATAACTATTTACAGCCCCATCTTTGTAGAGTTTGCATGTTCTCCCTGTCCCTGAACGGATTTTCTCTGGGCACTCCGGTTTCCTCCCACATCCCAAAAACATGCAACATTAATTGGACACTCAAACTTATGAGTGCGACTGTTTGTCTCTATTTGCCCTGCTGGCAACCAGTTCAGGGTGTGCCCTGCCTTCTGCCCGTTGACAGGTGGGAAAGGCTCCAGCACTACTTTGTGAGTATAAGCATTGAAGAAAATGGATGGATTGCTGGATGGATAGCTTGTCTGCGGGATAAGCTTTTTATGTAAAGACAGAGCTAAGTGTAGCCTGGAAGGCAAAAAAAAAGTCACAAGCGAGTCATTGCTACATGTCCATTTGCACACCGGGTGAATTTCTTTTTTTCCTTTTAGCAATTTATTTTTACTACTACAAAATCGATCATTGAACTGTGGGCTAGGGTCTCCTGGTGCCAGGTGCACATGCAGACACCCCTATGCCTGAACATGATGTTTGTTATGGACAATCCGTGATGAGCACAGAAGTCCAATCACAGAACACCAATCGGGTTCTGATCGGGGAGGCTGTTCTTCACAATCATGTCCATCCAGGTCTCACCGTCATTGCCCACGTGAGCATTGAAGCCCCCCAGCAGAATGATGGAGTACGCAGAGGGAGCAATGAGTATACCCACATCTGCTCGGCGTCTCTCACCGTGGGCAACTCCAGAGTGGAACAGAGTCCAACCCCTCTCAAGAGGAGTGGTACCAGAGCCCAAGCGGTGCGTAGAGGCGAGTCCGACTATATGTAGTCGGAACTTCTCGACCTCACGCACCAACTCGGGCTCCTTCCCTGCCAAAGAGGTAATATTCCATGTCCCTAGACCTAGTTTCTGTAACCATGGATCGGATCGCCAAGGTCTCCGCCTTTGTCCACCGCCCAGCTCACATTGCACCCGACTCCTATGGCCCCTCTCACCGGTGGTGAGCCCATGGAAAGGGGGACCCATGTTACCCTTTCTGGCTGTGCCCGGCCGAGCCCCATGGGTGCAGGCCCGGCCACCAGGCGCTTGCCTTCGAGCCCCACCTCCAGGTCTGGCTCCAGAGGGGGACCCTGGTGATCTGCGTCCGGGCAAGGGAAACCAAGATCCAATTTTTGTATTCGTCATTTGGGTTTTAGAGTCATACTTTGTCTGGTCCCTCACCTAGGACCTTTTTGCCATGGTTGACCCTACGAGGGGCATTAAGCCCCAGACAACTTAGCTCCTAGGATCATCGGGACACACAAACCCCTCCACCACGATAAGGTGACGGCTCAAGGAGAGGCTTATATATGTGTTAAATACTGAAATTGCACTCACAACTGAGACTGCGCCTTTTAATATGTTGCGCCTTATGGTGGCGAAAACACAGTAAGATGGGTTTGAAATTATATTAAACTGTATGGGGATGAGTTTGTGGTATAATTATTGGTTGAACTTTAATTAGAGGATTTTTCTTTTGTTATGGTCAATTGGTTTTCCACTACTCGGAGATGTGATGATGATTGGCTGACATATTGAAGTTATATTTAGACACTTTCACCTTGGACTATTTTTAAATATTAGGGTTAGGGCTAACCCTAATTTCTGTTATGACCATTTTTATATTTAATAAAATATTTGTTTCTTCTTCTTCCAATATTCTGAATAATAAAAAAGAGGGCTATGGTGCATAGAGGATGGAATGCTGGCAATTAGTGTAGACGCAGGTGTATAATAACTACAATAAGAAATAATAATCAAATGAAATAACACACAAAACATGTTGTGTCAAAATGGGCTTAAACAGGATGTTAATAAAAATAATTAAAACTATGGCTCCTACAACATCTTAAACATGAAGCGAACAGACAAGATAATTGCCAGTATATTAAATCAAAAGGTTGTAAGCTAAAGCAAGCCAGGCCAACCATGCAGATACTGGTTTTTACAGCAAGGTTTGTTTCTGTACTGCACACTCTTAACTCTAAACAGTGCTACAAAAGCTGGGTCTTAAAATTAGATCACACTATTCTAAAATCCAGGTTATCCAGCCTCATGGCCATAAAAAAGAGGCTATTTTCTGTTCTATACTTATTTTTGACACCAGTTATTTTAAGATAAAAGTACTGCATATTGTTGCTGCCTGAATGGGAGAAGACATTTTGTGATTTTATATTACTGTGTCAGCCATTTTAGTAAACATCTTTTTGTTCTTAGGTCAATAACTTTGTTGTGTTTGATGGCTTCTTCCTCAACAAATCAGGTAAGTTTTTTATGTGAATGATGCTTGTTTCAATTTCTTAGATAATTTCTTTGTCAGTCTTTTCTGCTACAAATGGATACAAGGCTTCATCTGTTGAAGATTCTAACTGCTTAATTACACTTTAAAATGCTACTCTAACTCAGATTTTATGCAAAGAAAAATTGTACTTGGGAAGTAAGTTTCACAAATGTTTCTTAGCAAAATAGATTTCATATTCACAATTATTAGTATCTAAATTTGGACACATAGGACAGGAGTCACCAACCATTTTGAGGCTCAGAGCTACTTCGTGAGCATAGACTGTATGAAGGGCTACATGGCCTGTTTGCGGCAAACTTCCAAAAAACAAAAGTTTTTATACTTTACAAATAAATAAATATGTTATATGACATTATTGAAAAAAATATTAATGTAAGGAAGTCAGATTGAAAATTTCAACCATAATGACAATAATAACAATTTGTCAGCTGTTCTTTGCGGCACGTTGTCACAACTGGTTTGAGCGTTGGCCTCACAGTTCTAAGGACCGGAGTTCAAATCCTGGCCCCGGCCGTGTGGAGTTTGCATGTTCGCCCCGTGCTGCGTGGGTTTTCTCCGGGCACTCCGGTTTCCTCCCACATCCCCAAAACATGCGTTAATTGGAGACTCTGAATTGCCCTGAGGTGTGAATCTGAGCGTGACTGTTGTTTGTCCCAATCTGCCCTGCGATTGGCTGGCAACCAGTTCAGGGTGTACCCTGCCTCCTGACTGATGATAGCTGGGATAGGCTCCAACACATCCACGACCCTTGTGAGGATAAGCGGCACATAAAATGGATGGATAGACCTGTGCTGTTTTTAGAACATGTTTCGCAAGCGCCTTAAGTGGTCCTCCTGGGGGTGAGCTCTAGTCCCATTGCAAAATGTCTTTTCCTCACTCATAATTAAATTTCTGGTGCCGTCATCCTACCAGCAAAACTTCACTGGCAATAAGAAACCCAATTTCAAATGCAGCTGGTAATTGAAATTAGTGTGCATCAGGTTGTAACTCTTTATTTTCCATAATTGTTAAGTACATGGGCAAAAAAACAAAGAAAAACAGCAAGGGAGTGTGATTTTAAAGGGACTTGAAGTACACATAGAGCATCGCAACTCTGCTTACCTCACAAAATTTCTGAGAAGAGTAACAAATCTTTCTTTTAAGATCTGAGAACATACCTTTATAAACTTGTGGGAAGAAGTATTCAGATTGTGACCAACTACTTTACAAATGACTTTATACATAAAACTGTTTTATCTTAATCCCCACTCCAGTCAATATGCATGCAAATATATATTTTTTGGAGTCCTTTTATCTTCTTCTTCTTCTTTGCTTTTCGGTTTGTCCCATTAGGGGTCGCCACAGTGTGTCATCTTAGATGAACGCATATTTGTTTGGCACAGTTTAAGTCTTTTTGTAGAAAAAAAAAAGGAAAAGAGAAAAATTAGTAATGAGGCAGTCATTCTATAGAAACCTCACATATATTATTGTTAAACTGTGTGTAAAATGGTAAGGAAAATGATCATCTCTGCATCCTGGAAGTATTTTATATTTTGCACTACTTGTTATTTATCCGCTAAAGTTTATGAACTCTAAATAACCATTACATTTAGTACATTTTCTCATATATTGTAGATATATTTTTTTGTATGAACATCATTTGAACGCATGTTCATATATTTTGCATGCTACCATTTCAAAGACAACTCTTGCTTTTGTCATCATAGTGTATTCTTTCATTTTATATGTATATGTGCAAAATGACCCAAAAAAAATCCTCTTAGCAAGAATAGACAACAATGAAAGGGTTATAAACCCTTTAGAACTGATGTACTTTTATTCCAGTTCCAAATTTTTTTTCATCAAACTCTCCCAGGCTCAGCTTCGTTTCCTCTGACGGATCAGGGGATGTACGGCTTTTTGTAAGGACTTTTCTATTCTCTTTCATTTCGGTGACATTCCCAGTGTCTTGATCCATGTCATTTGTTCCTGTTTGCATTGCACCTCTTTTCCTTTCTCTACTCTCTTTGTCAAGTGTGAACTTTTGAAAATCTAACTTAATTTCAGGCATTATATAGTGTTTTCAAAAAGTGTTAGCCTCCATCCTGATTTCTCATTCTTTTGCATGTCGCACTTAGATGTTTTCCATTATCAAGGAAATGTAATTATTTGCCAAAGCCAATAAGTTAACACAGTAAAGTTTTAACTATTAAGGGAGCAAGGAAATCTATACCTACATGGCCCTGTGCAAAAAAGTGACTGCCCCTAAAACCAACAAACTGGTTGAGCCACACATAGCAATAACAACTGCAATCAGCCATTTGCGATGAGGTGCAATAAGTGCCTTAAAGCTCTTTCGGGCAGTTTTGGCCGACTCATCTTTTTTGTAAATGTTGTAATTCAGCCACATTGGAACATTTTAGAGCATAAACCACCTTTTTGAGGTCATGCCATAGCATCTCAATAGGATTTAGGTCAGGAGTTTGGCCAGGCAACTGCAAAATCTCATTTTTATTTTTTTTTCTTCAGCCATTGAGAGGTTGAGTTTCTGGTGTGTTTCATTGTCCTGCTCAAGAACTCTGGTTCGATTCAGCTTGAGGTCATGACGAGAGGGCTGAACATTCTCCTACAGGATTTTTGGGAGGCAACAGATTTCAGGTTCTATTTATTACAGCAAGATTTCATGGTCCTGAAATAGCAAAAAAAAAAAAGCCACTGACCATTAGACTACTACCACCATATTTTAATGTTCGTATGAGTTTTTTTCTGAAATGTGGTGTTACTCTTACAACAGATATAAAGGGAAACACACTTTCCAAAAGCATCAACATTTATCTCTTCAGACCGTAGAATGTTTTTCTAAAAGTCTTGGGGATCATCAAGATGTCTTCTCGCACATCTGAGTCAAGCATTAGTGTTCTTCTTGCTTACCAGTGGTTTTTGTCTTTGGACTCTGCCATGGATGCCATTTTTTGCCAAGTCTCTTTATTGTTGTGTCACTAACACTGACCTTCACTGAGGCAAGTGAGGCCTGCAGCACTTTGGAAGTTGTTGTGGGCTCTTGTGTGACATCTTGGATGAGTTGTCACTGCTCTCAGGTGATAATTTAGGTTGGCCAGCCACTTTTGGGAAGGTTCACAACTGATTTGATCTGTTTTCGCAATTTGCATATAATGGCAGACACTGTGGTTCGCTCGAGTACCAAAGCTTTAGAAATGGCCTGGTCCACACTGATCGCAATTACTTCTCATTTGTTCCTGAATTTCTCAAGATCTTGTCATATTTTCTAGTTTTTGAATATCTTTTAGTCTACTTCACTTTGTCATGGATGTCCTATTTAAGTGATTTCTTTATTGCGAACAGGTGTGGCAGTATCAGGCCTTGATCTGGCAAAAGAAATTGAACTCTGGTATAAAACACCACATTGCTGTTTTAGCAGAGATACGGGGGTCGTTATTCACTTTTCCACACAGGGCCACGTACATTGGGATTTTTTGTTTCTCTTAATCATAAAAGCCTTTATTTAAAAAACTATATTTTCTATGTACTTGTGTGGTTTTTATGTGTGACAAACATGCAAATAAAAATGAAATCAGGAAGAGGGGAAGCACTTTTTAACACCACTGTACAGTGTATTTATGGAACCGCCTCAGTTGTCCAGATATTTAGTATTCCGTAAGATCTCCAGCTTATAGACCGGCTGACAGACAATGGAATTTGTGGTTCTTTACTGGCCTTTAGCGCAGTAGGGCGTGACCATAGAACCACTTGGATTGCTGATCAACTTTTCTATTCAAGCCCAATATGTATTATTTTTTGCTTGAGAATTTAGAATTGTAATACTGTGTCGTAAAGAGTATTGGCCCTCTTGTCAAATTCTAATATTTTTGCATAGTTTACCCACTTTGTTTAAGATCAAGAAAATGTAAATACGATTCGGACAAATTTAACCCAACTGAACTTAAAATGTTTTCAAACATTAATGGGAAAAAATAGTTACTTAACCCTGTGTTCAAAATTAATTATCCCTCCTTTTGAAATTATGAATTGTGGCTAATCACGATTTTGGTGAATCATACCAAAGCCTGGTTACATCCAAACCTGTTCAATCGAGAAATCACTGAAACAGAATCTGTCCCGAGAAAAATCAACTCGGACAGACTACCTAAAAAATCTCCAACAGATGTCACTAGCTGAAGAAATTCAAGAACATCCAAGACTTAAAGTAATTTACAGCCATCAGTCAAGAAAGAGTTACAAAAACCATTTATAAAGCTTTAGGATTTCAGTCAACTATAGGGAGTGTCCAGCCTACAAAGATTACTTTAAAGGGGAATTCCACTGCTTTGCATTCGCAATCTATCCAATAGGTCATGTAATATGTACTCTATTTTGACAATGTGATTTTAAATCCTCTTTCATTTAATAATGTTTTGAGAAGATTATCGACAATTACGAATTTTCAGGGGCGTTGCCATTTTCGTGAGTCACATGACCTACATGCGCGGATGTGACGTGTTATGGTGTTCCAAACGCTCGATTAGATGGGACACCATTATGCCCAGCGCTGATTTCTTGGATTTATCCTCATCTGATGAAGAAATAGCAATATCGGTTGATCGGGAAGATGGAGGAATACTTCCATACACAGCCATGAGCGGCTCGGTTGATCGGGAAGATGGAGGAATACTTCCATACACAGCCGTGAGCGGCACAGCCATGAGCGGCTCGGCCGCTCAGTTGATCGGAAAGACTGAGGAATACTTCCATACACACCCGTGAGCGGCACCGTCATATCTGCGCATGTAGATCATGTAACCTGCAAAAATGGCAGCGCCCCAGAAAATTCATAATTGTCGATAAAAATCTTCTCAAAACACTATTAAATGAGAGAGGATTTAACATCACATTTTCAAAATAGAGTACATTTACATGACCGATTGGATACATTATTAATGCAAACCAGTGGAATTCCCCTTTAAGAGAACTGCAATGACTCATCTAGGAGGCCACAAAGGAACTCATGGCAAGTACGAAAGAACTGCATGCATCGGTTGCATCAGTTAAGGGTTAGTCTTCATGACACAACAGTAGGAAAGAGAGTGAGCAAAAATGGGATCTCTGGCAAAGTTCCAAGACAAAAACTGCTGCTGACAAAAAGAATATCAAGGTTCGTCTTACTTTTGCAAAACATAAAAAACCTTTTGAGTGTGTGTGTGTGTGTGTGTGTCTGTGGGTGCGCATCTATGGATGGGTGTGTGCGTGCATGTGTGTTATACTCTTGGGATGTTTTTATCCTTCAGCACCTGGACAACTTGCTTTGAGTGATAGACCCATCACTTCTGTGCTTTAACAGAAAATCCATAAGGAGAATGTTCATCCATACGTTGTTAACCTCAAACTGAAGTGCACTTGGATTCTGTACCAAGGCCTAAAATATACCCGCAAGTCAACTTCTGAATAGTTTAAAAAAAAAAAAAAAAAAGGTTTTGGAGTGGCCGCGTCAAAGTCTTGACTTAAATCTGATTGAAATGCAGTGGCATGACATTAAAAAGCCTTTCATACTCCAAAACCCACCATCAGAAATAAATATTTATATAATTTATAGCTTATCCTCATCTGATGAAGAAATAGCAGTATCGGTTGATCGGGAAGATGGAGGTATACATCCATACACAGCTGTGAGCGGCTAAAGCGTAAACTACATTAATACACTGAATATGTGGGCCAAAATATTTGCAGAATATCATGGAATGGACCTTTACAAAAAATAAAATGAAAAAAAATCCTTCCTACCTACTCATTTTTTTCCACTCTTGTTTCTGGAAAACAAAAATATTTTTATGGAGAGCATTATAAAAAATGCTTGATTTCTGATTGCTGCTGAGGATGGCCCTACAAGTTATAAATTTTACAACATTTTAAGTTCACTTTTGTTATATTTGTCTGATATTTCCATTTCCTTGATCATCTTAAACATTAAAGAAGGCATAGTATGCCAAAATATAAGGATTTGAAAAGGGGGGCAATATTTTTTCACAGCATTGTGGCTCCAGTGGTTTTCTGCTTTGATGACAAACACTTAAATTTTGTTGTGAAGGTAGGTACACTACTAAATACATATTTGCCTCACTATTTTAGATAAGTAAAAGGTTAACTTCTGTTGCGTTACTTGACACTCAGTGTGTTCTCCTCCACAGTGGAACAGTCGAGAATGATTCCCCTAAAAAAGCCAGACACCGAGATCAAACCCTATTCCATCATGGAGAGAGAAGGTATAATTGTAATCACAGGGCGACATAATTGTTTTCGCTTGTGACCCTTGGCGTACAAATGATTTGTACTTGACAAATTCCTCTGGTTGCTTCAGTTTTATCTGTATATTTGGTGTTTAATATGTTTGATTCGAATTGGAAATTGTGGAAAGAGTACTTTTTATGAGGTTTTATGAAAAGGTGACTTATGAGGACATTATTTGGCATTATTACTTATTTTGGTCCATCATAAATTGGAGACTTTACTTTCACCAGAAGTACATGCCAAGCTAGTAATGCTATTATTTTGGAGGTTCTGAAGTCTTACCAAATAATATTTTGCTTAACAGCGGTGCGTCAGGAGCGGAGGAGTCTTCCCTGGCCGTTTGTCCCTCCCCACTCTCCCCAGCGGTTGGTATCCTCCCAGTTCTCCCTCAGTCTGGAATCCTCCCCCACCAAGTCGCCCCTTCGGGCTTCAACACTGTCTGCCCCTGGGGTGCACAGGGACCAGAGTCCAAACTTTCCTCTCATCGAGCGATCCCGGGAAAGACGCACCAGGTAAACAACAGACATATTTCTGCTATAAAAAAAAAAAATCACACTTGTACATCTTTTACCATTGAAAATAATTGTGCAGCAGAATGAAAGCACATGCTTGTGGCAACTCAAGTTGAAAATTAAATCTGACCAGTTTGCCCTGTGAAATAACATAACACCTGATATTTTTCCCCTGTATTCATTTAAGAAAAAGTTGATAAAATACTCTGGACAGAGCCAGGTCCGTCATAAATGTAATAGATAATATTGGAATTGAGATAGATATACAGTAATCCCTCATTTTTCGCAGTTGATGGAGACCAGAACCCCCCACAAAATGTGAAAAACCGTGAAGTAGGACTCTTCTCCCACACACACGCAGACACTTTGGGAATTTTCATGTCTGTGTACCAAAATGATGAAAAGTATTATAGTTATTATTATTATTATATATAGTATTGATCAGTCACTGTAATTTGACGGACTCCATCGCACTCGCAAATCTACACAGTCGAGCACGAAAAATAATGTGCGTGGATTTTCTTACAAGTAGAAATAGATAGACATTCTCACCGCACATGAAAACCATTCCAGCTTAACCGGAAGCACATGGTCTCCTGCTAGTTTATCTGACTCCGCCCACCTTCGGCTCTTAAAGCGGTACACTCATAATTACAAACACCGTCCACCCACACAGTCTGATCAATGAAGAGCAAAGAGAGACATGCTGCTTGTGTTTTCTCTCGATAATAATGGTAAAAGTAAAAAAAAAAAAAAAAAAGGAAGTGCTGTTGCTTTAATGAATGTCGGGGTGTGTGAATAATAGAAGACAAAGTGGGGAAACTGGAAGAGAGTTTCTCTTTTTTGAGTAAAAAAGGTCTGGTCTGAAGCCAAAGTAGAAAGTACAGGATGAGATGGTGTATAATGTTAAAATTCCACCTTGGCACAGCCTGATCAAGGATGGAAGCACAAACAATAAAGTGCACAAAAAGATAATTCTGTATTTTAAAAATAGGAGGCAACATAACATTAACCTTAAAGCTGTTTGGGAAAATCATTCAGCTTTCAACATGCATTGCAAAAGATATTCTGCAAGCAATACTTCAGTTTTACACCAAGAAAAACAGACAGGGATATCATTGTGGGTTTAAAAAAATGAAACAAAGTTGCAAGCAACCTTTCAAATTTATAGTTCATAGTTGGCTTGGTTTAGTTAGGAATGTATGTTTTTGTTTATTGACATTTTCATTGTAAGTTTGCAAAAACACTAAATTGTTCTGAAAAATATTCTGATGGGAATGTAATTGCTGTAATATGAATCTTTGAATGAGCCATGTAACTTCAATGGATGACACTGATCTGACCACAGCAAATACGTCTGATGTTGTTCACAGTGGTGAAAGGGGGCGCCCATGAGCTTAGTGTGTTTGCTCAGACACATCAAAAAGTAGAGGGAAGGTTAGTCTTGACATTAATTTGTGTGTTTATTTCATAAATGCTGGGAACAAAAGAAGCCTGATCCTAAACAATCAGTATTCACCTGGAAACAGGAAATGCAAGTTAACCAAACTGAGCATGTTCCAAAATGATGCCAAAAGCACATGTTCCGAGCTGCTTCATGGACTGCGAGCGCATTTACGTCGAAAGGCATTTACATCATGAGCCATGTCAAAGGAAATTCAGTTACACTGAAAACATTTCTGGGATATAACACAGGTCGTGTCTCAGTATCTAACTAGAATAAATATGAGATTGGGATTTACTTTGTCTTGATCTAAGTTCTAACATTAGACTAGACTGGGATGGTGGTGTGTAGGATGACTCTGGTGGTGGGTGGGAAGATTAAGAAGGCAAAGGTAGAGGAGAGAACCATGTGGCGGAATCTAAGAAAGGAAGAATGTTGTGTGGCCTTTCGGAAAGAGGTGAGACAGGCTTTCGGTGGACAGGAGGAGTCCCGAAAGACTGGACTACTCCACAAAGATGGTCAGAGAGACAGGCAGGAGAGTACATGCTTTGTCTTTATGGTAGGAAATGGGAGAAGGAGACTTGGTAGTGGGACCCCAAAATACAGGAAGTCGTACAAGGGAAGAGGTGAGCAAAGAAGTGGGACACTGAGAGGACTGAGACATGCGAAAGGAATAAATTGAGATCCGACGTAGGGCAAAGGTAGAGGTGGCGAAGGCTAAACAAGAGGCATATGACGACATGTATACCAGGTTGGACACAAAAGAGGGAGAAAAGATCTCTACAGGTTGGCCAGACAGAGGGATAAAGATGGGAAGGATGTGCATCAAGTAAAGGTGATTAAGGATAGCAATGGAACTATGTTGCCTGGTGCCAGTAGTGTGCTAAGTAGATGGAAAGAATACCATGAGAATTTGATGAATGAAAAAAATGAGAGAGAAGTAAGAGTACAAGGGGCATGTGTGAAGGACCAGGAAGTGACAATAATTAGCAAGGAGGAAATTCGAAAGGCACTACAAAGGATGAAAAATGGAAAGGCAGGTGGTCCTGATGACATACCGGTGGAGGTGTGAAAGCAATTTGGCGAGGTGGCTGTGGAGTTTTTGACCAACTTCAACAGAATCTTAGCTGGCAAGAAGATGCCTGAAGAATGGAGGAAACGTGTGCTAGTTCCCATTTTTAAGAACAAAAGCGATGTCAGAGCTGTGGAAACTATAGAGAAATAAAGTTGATGAACCACACAATGAAGTTATGGGAAAGAGTAGTGGAGGCTCGACTCAGGAAAGAAGTAAGTATCTTTAAGCAACAGTATGGTTTCATGCCTCAAAAGAGTACCACAGATGCATTATTTGCCTTGAGGATGCTAGTGGAAAAGTACAGAGAAGGTCAGAAGGAGCTCCATTGTGTCTTTGTGGATCTACAAAAAGCCTATGACAGCGTGCCGAGAAAGGAACTGTGGCACTGTATGCGTATGTCCGGTATGGTGGAGAAATATGTTAGAATAGTACAGGGACATGTATGAGGGCAGCAAAACAGTGGTGAGGTGTGCCGTAGGTGTGACAGTAGAAATTAAGGTGGAGGTGGGACGGCATCAGGGATCAGCTCTGAGCCCCTTTCTTTCAAATACTTTGGGTCAATAAGCCAGAGCAATGGTTAGTGTGGTAAGGAAGTGAAGAAAAAGGTCCAAGCAGGTTGGACAGAAGAGTCTCTGCTATGATGAAGGGCAAAGTTTATAAAACAGTGGTGAGGGCAGCCATGATGTATGGATTAGAGACAGTGGCACTGAAGAGACAACAGGAAGCAGAACTGGAGGTGGCAGAATGAAGATGTTGAGGTTCCCTCTAGAAGTGAGCAGGATGGCTAGGATTAGAAATGATCTCATTAGAGGGACAGTCAAAGCTGGATGTTTTGGAGACAAGGTTCGAGGGAGCAAACTTCGATGGCTTGAACATGTCCAGAGGCAAGAGAGTGAGTATATTCGGACGAGTCTGCTGAGGATGGAGCTACAGAATGAGAGGAAGACCAAAGAGAAAAAAGAGAGGGCTATGTGTGTTCGAGAGGAAGATGCAGGCGATAGACTTACTTGGAAAAAGATGACTCGCTGTGGCGACCCTCAACGGGACAAGCCGAAAGGAAAAGAAGAAGATTTATTACCCAGTGACTTGACATTAAAAAGAGCTCGTCTCGCAGCAATAACTGGAGACAGTGGTTTGATAGATTCATATTTCACACAGATGCACCTGTGTGACATCGTTAGCTGGATAAAGACAGCTGTCCACCCCATACAATCAGTAAGACTCAAACTTGTAACGTGGCCAAGACCAAAGAGCTGTCCAGAGACAAAATACTACAACTCCACACAGCTGGAAAGGGCTACGGAGAAATTGCCAAGCAGCTTGGTGCAAAAAGGTCCATTGTTGGAGCAATCATTAGAAAATTGAAGAAGCTAAACCTGACTTTCAATCTCAATCGGAGTGGAAAGATATGCAAGATATAACCTTGTGGGGTCACAGGAAACGTTTGACCTTTGTAATTGCAAACAAAGGCTACTGTACCAAATATTAACATTGGGTTTCTCAGGTGTTCAAATACTTATTTGCAGCTGTATCACAAATAAATCGTGAAAAAATTATACATTGTGATTTCTGGATTTTTATTTTTAGATTATCTCTCTCGGAATGGACATGCACTTACGATGAAAATTTCTGACCCCTCCATGATTTCTAAGTGGGAGATCTTGCAATATAGCAGAGTTTTCAAATACTTATTTTCTTTACTGTATGTAAAGCCTCAATAACAAAGAGCTGCTAGCTGTATGCAATGTAGTACTGAATACAACAGATACCAGCAGCATGATATTGCAATATCTTGGGAAGCTGTTTTCAGATTAAGATAATTTATCACTGTGTAATTAAAAGAGCAGAGAGTGGCACAGTTATTTACACAAAGTTTATCAGGGGAAAATATGTATATATTTACACTATTGCATTGAGTATCAGTCCTTCTTTTTGCGCCTGGAAATTTCATCTCTGCGAATTCTCCAGTCCAGACTTCGGGCACACTGCATCGACTCGGAATGAACCTAAAAACACAAAAACGGCGTGATTCCTGAATGTGTACTTTTCCTGAGATTTGTGGATGATATTGAAATCAGAGTGGGGGAGGAAACAAGATATGTTTTAACTGGAGACTTTATTTTTTTAATTAAGGGTATTTACATCCAAAACAGGTCAATGGTGTAGCAATTGTAATTATGTGCCTCCCACATTTTAAAGGAGAAGTCCGGTCGTTTGGATAAACAATGGAGCCAATAGATCATGTCAGATGTACTGCACCTTGGAAATTTGAGGTTAATCCTTCATCATTTAATTTTGCAAAGTTCACCACCATCTGTCCCTTAAAGTTCCTTTCTTGGATGCCGTACTTAACCATCACTTCTTCATCGCCCCTGTTTCCTTTACCAATATGTCCATTACAATCTGCACTAATGACAACTCTCTCTCTGTCTGGGATGCTCAGAACTACTTCATCTAGTTCCTTCCAGAATTTCTCTTTCAACTCTAGGTCACACCCTACCTGTGGGGCATAGCCGCTTACCACATTATACATAACACCCTAAATTTCAAATTTTAGTCTCATCACTCGATCTGATACTCTTTTCACCTCCAAGACATTCTTATCCACCTCTTCCTTTAAAATAACCCCTACTCCATTTCTCTTCCCATCTACTCCATGGTAGAATAATTTAAACACTGCTCCTAAACTTCTCGCCTTACTACCTTTCCACCTGCTCTCTTGGATGCACAATACATCAACCTTTCTCCTCATCATCCTGTCAACCAACTCCTCTGAGTTTTTCCTGTCATAGTCCCAACATTCAAAGTCCCTCCACTCAGTTGTAGGCTCTGTGCATTCCTCTTTTTCTTCTTAATACGAATCCAGTTTTCTCCTCTTCTTTGTCTTCGACCCACAGTAGTTGAATTTCCACCGACGCCCTGCAGTTTAGCGGTGGCAGTGGCGGGCGTTGTTAACCCGGGCCACGACCAATCCAGTATGGGATTCTTTAGATGTACGCTCATATTTGTCTGGCACAGTTTTTACGCCGGATGCCCTTCCTGATGCAACCCTCTGCATTTATCCAGGCGTGGGACCGGCCTACAGATTGCACTGGGTTGTGCCCCCATAGGGATGCATTTTTAAAGCGGTACACTCATAATTATAAATGTTACAGGCCTTATGCAGCCTATCAATGTGGTTTATAATGACAGAGGTCATATGCGCTGCCCACCACCAGAAATTTTTTTGACATAAAGACATGCCTCTGTTGGCGAGCGCACATAAGTCGGGACAAAAAAATTCAACCTGCAGACCAGCTGTTGTGAAAACTTGGAAAGCACTTCCCGTCACATACCACACACTGCAGCATGTGAATATTGCTGTACTGACAATGTTTGGTTCTACCTATGCATATGAAAAGTCTCTCTCACATTTAAAAAAAACAAAGGCCAACCTACGTTCATGAATAACGGATGGAAGTCTCAAAGGCTGCATGAAGTTTAATTTAATGACGTATGAAACATATGACTAAGCCATCAGTAAAGAAGTTGCATGAATAGTAAAACGTACTTTTGTCATCATTGGTTAGCAACAGTATAATGTTATTTAAATGAATTTGAGACTTATTGTACTCTTGGAGTGTTGGTCTTACATAAAATGCACGAATACATTTGTATTTAGTTTTAAAAATATTGAATTGCTCTTTTGAAATTCTTCTTTGGGGCCATAATGTCTAAAAAGGAAATTACATTTTAAAAAATTTGCCGTTTATGGCTCTTTCAGCCTAAAAGGTTCCCGACCCCTGCCCGATCGGATACATTGTTAATCCAAACGACAGGACTTCCCCTTTTTTTTAAGGGACCAAAGGTAGTGGGACAATTAGCTACTCAACTGTTCATGTGGGAACGTATGACTCCCAATGGAATTGATTCCCTTGTATTGACTGATATTGTGACTGCTGACAAAAGCAGCACCAGAATTTCTGAGGGCTCTCTGGCAATATTAGTTGCCAATATTCAGCCAAATGTTTAAGAACTCATGGAATGGCGCTTGACCATGTCGCTGAACTATGACCCTAAGCATACTGTAAAAGCAACCAAAGAGTTTTTTAAGGCTCACAAGTTGAAAGTTATGCAATGGCCAAGTCATGACCTGAATTTGATTGAGCATGTATTTCACTTGCTGAATATGAAACTGAAGGGAAAATGGCCCAAGAACAACTGAAGACAGTTGCAGAAGAGATCTGCCAGAGCATAAGCAGGGATGGAATCCAGCATATGTCATGTCTATTGCAGACTTCAGGGTGTTAACTGACTGTGAAGGATCTGAAAGTCAAGTATTAAAAAGTGAAATAAATTTTTGCTTGTACATGTGTCCCATTACTTTTGGTCCTTTAAAAAGTGGATGACATATTTACAGAATTTTACAAGTCCACCAGCATTCATCTGATTTGGATGTAAATACCTTCAAAGCTAGAAATATGCGGGTAAATAAAGCACATCTTATTTCTTTCATTTCAACTTCATTGTAGTGTTGTGTAGACCCAAAAGATGAGAATTGTGCCAGTGACCCAATATTTATGGCCCTGGCTATATTAATGATATACTAAAGAATATGTTCCTTCCATCACTTTTGATATCAGTTATATTGTTACAATGATGACATTATACTGTGCATTAGCAAATAGATGTAACATTACACAAAGAGCCTCTCCAAGTACAAGTACACTCAATAATGTATCTCTCTGTCTCTTTTCCTTATTTTTTTTTGTTCCCCCATTATTCCACCTTATTTTTCTTTCAAAACCCTTATTAAATTATTTCACTGCCTCATCTTTTCACAACTATCATCTGCTTATAACTGAGTAGTTCCCTTAATAGATCTCAACTGGGCTTCCATTGACTACTTTCTGAGTGGCACCATTTTCATATTCTTAAAGAAATGACTATGGTGTCTGAAGATTATTATTATTATTTCTGTGACAGACATGGAAATTGTGCTGGGGTTCAAATTAAAATTATATCACTGTGATGGCAAGCTCTCTTCTGTCCTTGTAAAAGAAGGTTATTGTTGTCAGATCAGTGGAAAGAAATGTACTTCAATTTTGCGTTTATTCATTTTTGAATCCATTAAATTTCCTGATTCACAACAATACACAGTGTTTTGGCCTTTGGTACTTCAGTTGTCAATACTAGACATGGTACACAACCAAATAACCAACGGGTCCTGCAAAATCCCAATTGCAGTTTTATTCAATGACCATCTCACTATTTTACATTTTGTTTAATTGTGACATCCTCTTTTTATGCCCAGCTTTGGTTCTGTTTTATTTATTGTATGTTTTTGCTCATCTTGCCTTTCTTTGTCCTGCCATTGTCTTTTGACTGGCATTTTCATCTCCCAATTTTACCCCCACCCCATCCACTTTTGTTCTATTCTATATATTTTATTTTCCCTCCTCTCACATGGTCGCTAATGCCTCTCTAGTAGCCAACAAGGTCAAGTTGCCAGAGACGGCCTCTACAGTCGCTACATGGACAACAAATCTTTGGGAATGCTGGGAAGGCCCCTGCCAGGTAAAAGTACACTGGAGATTTAAAGGTCATTATGGCCACGTTAGATGAGTACGTACAGGGACTCCTCGGTCTACGACTGAGATCCGTTTCTACAGCAGTGACTTAACTTGAATTTCAACTATAGTCGGATTCCACCAATAAAGTCAGAATTTACATCAAAATACTTTGTATAAAAAAACAAATACATTTAAATAAACAAGATGATGTACTTAGCATTAGTGCAGAGGGGTGGATGGAGAAGGGGAGGCTGTTCTTAGCTATTGCAAAGGAACCTAGTCCTCAATCCTCTACGTCTCGACAAGTATCAAAGAAACTTGTTTTGTGATCATTGTATCCAACATATGAACGTAATCCTTCACATGCAATAAAATATGCGCTTTGTCTTTAATAAATGTCACTACGGTCGAACGACTGAAGCCTTGGTGGTGTTGGTGTCTCTCCTTTCTCCAATCTTTTTATGATCTTGAGCTTCGTTTCCATGGTTATGGATTTCTTTTGGCTGCAGAAGCATTGGTAAAAGACACCGCTTTCTTCTTTGGGGCCATAAAGTCTAAAAAAGAGGGCGAAAAATGCGAAGATACTCCCAGCACACAAACATGGACAAGCATCAGCCAGACAAAATGGCAGACGGGCGTTGTAACGTCAAAACATCTTAGGTCAAGACCGTCTTAACCCGAAGACTCCCTCTGTAGTGGATATGAAGTGTACACATCCCTGTTCAAATGCCAGGTTTTTGTTTCGACATTGTTGTTACATGTACTAAGCAGCCACTACTCACCACTCATACAATCATTGATTACCCAAGCCGCTTATCCTCACAAGGGTCACGGGAGAGCTGGAGCCTAGCCCAGCTAGCTTCAGGCGAAAGGCAGACTACACCTTGAACTGGCTGCCAGTCAGTCACAGGGCAGATCTCAACACCGTCACCGAGCAGGAATCTGAGCCCACGCTGCCCGCACCAAAGTCAGGCGTGTGTACCACTACACCATCAGTGACATCATCAGTTATACAGGGGGGGGCAAAAAAGTATTTGGGGAGCCACCAATTGTGAAAGTTCCCCCTCTTAAAACAAAACACAAACAACAAAGCATCACCAAATCATATCCCAGCCTCTACCAAATTTCACAGTAGTTTTGCTCTGTATGAGCTCCGTGGTTTGTTTGTTTAAATATCGGTTAATTCATAGAATATTGTGAGGTTTTTTTGTTTTCATGAAGGGGTATCAACATTTTTTTCCATACACCACAGCATGAAATGTATGGGTGCTATTCAGTGATGCATCTCTTCTACACCTCATATTTAAGTGCCCTTTGCCTCCTCAGGTCTGAGATCGGTGGGAGACCGATCGCAGGTTTTGAGACGTACAGAAACACACAGGTTGGTGAGTGTTCCCATATTACAAAGCAGGTACAGTATTTACTCTTGCACTAAAAACTAACACATTCAGAAACACTCCACACACAGATACTACTAGGCTAAAGCATATCCAACAGCGGTTATAATACAAACCAACCCGACTAAACTGAGGCTTCGGTTTTTCAGATTTCTGATTTAGCCACAGTTTTACAATTTGTTATAGTTCATAAGATTCTCAACATATGTCATAAACGTTATCTTGATATATATGTGATGATTTCTCACAGATTCAAAAGATAGTTGTGAACAGTTTGACTCATACAAATAAAACCCATCCATTCATCCAACCACCCATCCATTTTCTTCACTGCTTATCCTCACGAGGGTCGCAGGGAGTGCTGGAGCCTATCCCAGTTGTCAATGGGCAGGAGGCGGGGTACACCCTGAACTGGTTGCCAGCCAATGGCAGGGCACATTGAGACAAACAGCCGCACTCACAATCACACCTAGGGGCAATTTAGAGTGTCCAATTAATGCTGCCTGTTTTTGTGATGTGGGAGGAAACCGGAGCGCCTGCAGGAAACCCACGCAGGCACGGGGAGAACATGCAAACTCCACACAGGTGGGGCCGGGATTGAACCCAGGTCCTCAGAACTGTGATGCCAATGCTTTACCAGCTGATCCACCGTTCCGCCCGGTTAAATACAATGGGAATTTTTTATTTATTTTTTTTTTTTATCTGTCGTCACGCTCCATCTCCACTTCGTTTCTATCCTAGACTGCTGCTTCTCGAAATAGCCAAATTATCCCCTGCTTCCTCATAACAATCTTGACAGCACCAATCGCTGGAGAAAAATTCCTTTAGTGTTTTTACACACTTAAAGCCAATAAAGCTGATTCTGATTCTGACTGGTCACATTCTTTCCCCCCAGGCTTGTCACACATCCACTTCCATCTGCAACCAAGGACAATGTCGTTTGCAGGCCGACATCCCTAACCAACAACAGATTACAGATAGGAGCAGATGCTGAGCTGGCTGGTGTGGAAAAGAAACTCCGACCTCCCAATGGTACTGGGAACACAGCAAGAGTCCTGTTGGAAAGTCGGAGATATTTATTGGCGAGAGAGCGAGACATAAGCAGGAGTGGCTGTTGCTGTATTGTAGGAAACACGCGCTTCGCTGCCCAGCAGGTAAAGCAGATGCTGTTGAACAGGAGCACCTGTCCGTGGTGAAAATGTGTATAAATGTAGTGTCAGTGCTGAAATATCCATATTGGAAACCAATCTTATATATGTCTATATCTATAATTATGAAAGTTTTTCACTTTTTGAATGGAACTATAGAAATAAAATCAATTTTTCCAAGATATGCACATTTTTTGGGTTGTAGATGTTTGTTGTTTTCCATTCGCAAAAGTAAAAGAATCAAGATATTGTACAATTAAAATGTAGTTACACAGATGTTCCCAAAATACAGTAAGGCTCTACACTTGGGCCTTTCCCATTCATTTGCAGCCTTTACAGTGAAGAAAATAAGTATTTGAACACCCTGCTATATTGCAGGTTCTCCCACTTGGAAATCATGTAGGGATCTGAAATTTTCATCCTAGGTGTATGTCCACTGTGAGAGAGATAATTTAAAAGAAAAATCCAGAAAGCACAATGCATGATTTTTTTTAACGATTTCTTTGTGTGATACAGCTGCAAATAAGTATTTGAAGACCTGTCTACCAGCTAGAATTCTGACCCTCAACGACTTGTTATTCCACCTTTAAAACATCACCTCCACTCCATGTATTATCCTAAATCAGATGCACCTGTGTTAGGTCGTTAGCTGCATAAAGACATCTGTCCACCCCATACAATCAGTAAGACTCAAATTTGTAACATGGCCAAGACTAAAGAGCTGTCCAAAGACACCAGAGACAAAATTGTACAACTCCACACGGCTGGAAAGGGCTACGGAGAAATTGCCTTGCAACTTGGTGAAAAAAGGTCCACTGTTGAAGCAATCATTAGATAATGGAAGAAGCTAAACATGACTCTCAATCGGAGTGGAGCCCCATGCAAGATATCACCTCGTGGGGTCTCAATGATCCTTAGCAGGACTACACGACAGGACTTGGTCAATGACCTGTAAAGAGGTGGGACCACGGTTTCCAAGGTGACTGTTGGTAATAAACAAAGACGTCATGGTTTAAAATCATGCATGGCACGGAAAGTTCCCCTGCTTAAACCAGCACGTCAATCACAATCACATGCCCGTCTTAAGTTTGCCAATGACCATTTGGATGATACAGAGGAGTCATGGGAGACAGTTTTGTGGTCAGATGAGCCCAAAATTGAACTTTTTGGTCATAATTCCACTCACTGTGTTTGGAGGAAGACAAATGATGAGTTTGATCTCAAGAACACCATCCCAACTGTGAAGCATTGGGGTGGTAGCTTTATGCTTTGTGGGTGTTTTTCTGCACATAGGACAGGACGACTGCACTGTATTAAGTATAGGATGGCCGCAGCCATGTATTGTGAGATTTTGGGGAATAATGTCTTTCCCTCAGTCAGAGCTTTGAAGATGGGTCGTGGCTGGGTTTTTCAACATGACAATGACCCGAAGCACACAGCCAGGAAATCCAAGGATTGGCTCCGCAAGAAGCATATTGAAGTTCTGGTGTGGCCTAGCCAGTCTCCAGATCTAAACCCAAAAGAAAATCTTTGGAGGGAGTTGAAACTCCATGTTTCTCAGTGACAGCCCAGAAACCCGTCTGATCTAGAGTAGATCTGTGTGGAGGAGTTGGCCAAAATTTCTCCTGCGGTGTGTGCAAACCTGGTGAACAACTCCAGGAAACCTTTGACCTCTTTATTTGCAAACAAAGTCTACTGTACTAAATATCAACATTGGTTTTCTCAGGTGTTCAAATACTTATTTGCAGCTGTATCACACAAATAAATTGTTGAAAAATCATAGATTTGGATTTTTCTTTTTAGATTATTTCTCTCACAGTGGACAGGGCCCCTACGATGAAAATTTCAGACCCCTCCATGATTTCTAAGTGGGGGTGTTCAAATACTTATTTTTTCACTGTAGTAGGGATTTACAATTGGCAAGTAAGGACAACAAGTCATATTATTCCATTACTGTACAGAACCGTAATAAGTTCCCATATGGAATATCGTCAGAAAGGGACAAATTGTTACTTCCTCGTTCTGTACTCACGACAGTGCCATGAAATTGTATTGGCCTCCATTTCTAATGCTTAATTTTTTTTAATTGTTTCCCCACAATAATGTTTAAGATCATAAAACTAATGTAAATAAATAAATAAAATCCATGCATTATCTGAGCCGCCTATCCTCACAAGGGTCACGGGAGTGCTGAAGTTTACCCAAGCTATCATCGGGCAGGAGACTGGGTACACCCTGGACTGGTTGTCAGTCAATCACATAACAAAAACATAACAGAGACAAACAACCAG
This sequence comes from Syngnathoides biaculeatus, assembly GCF_019802595.1. Classification (NCBI taxonomy): domain Eukaryota; kingdom Metazoa; phylum Chordata; class Actinopteri; order Syngnathiformes; family Syngnathidae; genus Syngnathoides; species Syngnathoides biaculeatus. The sequence continues at coordinate 3,769,322 of NC_084640.1, read as the reverse complement.
TCACACTCACAATCACATCCAAACTAACCTAAACTTTTTCATTTGATTTATTAAGGGGTACACAAATTTCAGTTACGTGGGCTTGTGTAAAAAAAAAAAAAAATAGACACTACCTATCCCTGTTTTAAATCATGAAGTAATGGTGGCCAATCGCAATTTTTTAATTTTCACTGATCTCACCCAAACTGACCTTTTCCATCAAGAAATCACTTCAAACAGAATCTGTCCCAACAAAATCAAGTCGGACACAAGATCTAAAAAAATGGCGATAGTTGTGAGATAAAGTAATTGTAATCTATAATTCTTGTTACCAAAGCCATTTTTGAAGCTTTAGGATTCCAGCGAACCATAGGGTTAGCCATCATCCTCACATGGACAAAACACAGAACAGTGGTGAAGCTTCCCAGAAATGGCTGGCCTATAAAGATTACCCTAACAGAACAGCGAGAGTCATCAACTTCTCAAGCACTGCAGTAAAGTTCAGTGCTCATGGCACAGCAGTAAGTAAGAGACTCTGCAAAAATGGCTTCCTCGGCAAGGTTCCAAGACAAAAACCTTCGCTTACCAAAAACATAAGTAACTCCGATGGGGGATGGGTAATATTTTAGGGCAGTACAGTACAATGGAGAGGTACTAATATTGAAAGAGAAGTACAAATAACTGTGTGCTAACTCCCTTTAACACAAGTTTTAATGTGAATACGATAACAGCCTCATCCCAGGTTACTTCCCCTTGACAATTTTTTTAATATAATTGCAGTGAAAGCAAGTATTTGTTGAACTTCACAATCAAGTGAAAGCTGTAGCTTGGCCTGGTCCACAACTATAATAATGACAACAAAAATTGCTTGTAAGAGTTTAATATAAGAGCTGATATCTAACAGTTTGCTTGGTTTTCTGGATTGTCACCAAAATCCCTGGTAATAGAATTCAGTTTAAGCATGTCAAATGGTATTACATAATCAACTGCAAATTTTGGCATATTCATTGTACTCTTCCTTTAATATACCTTTTTGTGGAACCTGGCATTAAAATGGATATTTCAAAGTGGTCTCATATTCCTTTTCATTACTGTCTTTTGGTATCCCAACAAGACCCTGAAAGTGAAGATTGTCTACATGGTTGTAATTTCTAAATGATAAATTATATTGTTGGAAAGTTCAAGTCAGAATGTAAATTTTTGTACATATTTTTAAAAAACATTCATCAATTTGTGCAAATTGATTTTCCCCCCCTGCTTTAGCTCATGTGACATTGACAGAAACATTTGAAAAAAGCTTTTTAAAAATCCTCACTTCATGATATGTGGGAGTGAGCAACTTTTAAAACATCTTCTCACACAGATGAGATGTGAATTGTCACTCAGTTCTTCAATCTCAGCCTGACTCTCGAGAAACACAGTCCCTGTGGCACTTTTCCACACTGGCTCGTTATTGAGCAAAGACTAAGCGCTTCAGTGGTTCAATTTAAATGCATTCTACAAAGCAGAAGAGCATGTGATTTCGGTGCAGCTCCCATTTTCGGCAGGACATTAGAAATGCTTGTTGATATGATGCGGTGCAGCTACATAACATTGCAAACAACACTAATAAAACTGAACATTATCTTTGCAAAGGAAGCATTTATTGATCAACTCTTGTATTGGACATTTGATATTCTTCATTTTCCCACACAACATTTTTACAGATTTTGTCAGAGAAAATGCTAATCCATAAAAACTAATGGGTATAGGACAGGAGCCTTGAGGACATAGGCCCTTTTCCTTTATTTCAAATCTGGACAGGAGCCTTTATGACTCCCAGTATAATCGTGATTGAAGAAAAATAAGAACTAAAACTGATTATTATTTTGGACATTTATTTTTAAATATAGCACAAATGAGTATATTAGCACCCTTTAGCCTTTTTAAGAAGATCAGATAAAGCACAAATGACAGTGGAAAATAAATCTGTGAGGTGGCAAGTAACATTTTAATGCATGATATGTAACAACACTTTTAGGACTGTTCACAAGGGGTTGATATCCATCCATTTTCCTTGCTGCTTATCCTCATGAGGGTTGCGGGGAGTGTTGGAGCCTATCCCAGCTGGCAGGAGGCAGGGTACACCCTGAACTGGGTGCCAGCCAATCGTAGGGCACATACAGACAAACAGCCACACTCACAATCACACCTCGGGGCAATTCAAAGTGTACAATTAATGTTGCACGTTTGATGTGGGAGGAAACCGGAGTGCCCGGTGAAAACATGCAAACTACACAGACAGGGCTGGGATCGAACCTGGGTCCCCAGAACTGTGAGGCCAATAATTTACCAGCTAATTCACCATGCCGCCCAAGAGATGATGTTGAATGAAAAGGATTCAGTTTGTTTTTTGTTTACCAGCATAATATTTAAGAGACACAAGAAGTAAAAATTCAGGTAATAAACAAGCTTCAAATGAGAATATTTTAGACAGGCAACATTTTTTTTTTCTTGAGAATAAGTTTTTTTTTTTTGTTCATGTTTGGTTTATTTTATCAGACAAAATAAATACTTAAGGGCTTGCGTCCAGATTTGAAATAAGGGTTAAGAGCTCATATCCTTCAGGGAAAATGTCCGTTCCCCAAAAATAATGTGTGCAGAGCTCCAACTGACGACACTTTAGTTCATAGTCAGTTTGCACTGGATTGTGACGAAGAATATATTCTTGCTGAACCTGTTTTTCCTCTCCGTTGCCAAAGAAAACTCAGTACTAACTGGAGCGAGTGAGGACATTACCTGCTGACACGTAAGATGTTTAATGATTAAAGTAAGAGCATTGCAGTTTTACAAGTCACGTAGGGAACGTGTGAACGGCTTCCTTTTCCAACCTAAGAAATCGCTTCAGAAAGAAAGAAAAAGCAGGTGTTGAGATATACATAGATGTTTATGCAGTACAGTATTTTCCCATTTGTATGATGTGCTTGAAAAGATGAGAAATGGCTGCTATTCTTAATCAGATCTTTTGGCATATTAAACATTTAAACTATTTTTGTTCCACTAGGCAATAGCTGAGTGTAGAAAATTGTTTGCTTTCAGTCTTAGATTTCGGGCTAATCTTAGAATTTGAAACGTGCAACTATATATATGTATATATACAGTGAAGAAAATAAGTATTTGAACACCCTGCTATATTGCAAGTTCTCCCACTTAGAAATCATGGAGGGGGTCTGAAATTTTCATTGTAGGGGGATGTCCACTGTGAGAGAGATAATCTAAAAAGAAAAATCCAGAAATCACAATGTATGATTTTTTTAACGATTTATTTGTGGATTACAGCTGCAAATAAGTATTTGAACACCTGAGAAAACCAATCTTATTTGGTACACCATCCCTACCTTTGTTTGCAAATACAGAGGTCAAATATTTCCTGTAGTTGTTCACCAGGTTTGCACACACTTCAGGAGGGCTTTTGGCCAACTCCTCCACATAGATCTTCTCTGGATCAGACAGGTTTCTGGGCTGTCGCTGAGAAACACGGCGTTTCAGCTCTCTCTATAAAGATTTTCTATTGGATTTAGATCTGGAGACTGGCTAGGCCACACCAGAACCTTGATATGCTTCTTATGGAGCCACTCCTTGGTCTTCCTGGCTGTGTGCTTCGGGTTATTGTCATGTTGAAAGACGCAGCCATGACCCATCCAAAATCTCATAATATATGGCTGCAGTCATCCTCTCAATGCTGTGCACTCGACCTGTCCCATGTGCGGAAAAACACCCCCAAAGCATAATGATACCACCTCCATGCTTCACAGTAGGGATGGTGTTCTTGGGATGGAACTCATCCTTAGTCTTCCTCTGAACACGATTAGTGGAACTATGACCAAAAAGTTCAATTTTGGTCTCATCTGACCACAAAACTTTCTCCCATAACTCCTCTGTATCATCCAAATGGTCATTAGCAAACTTAAGACAGGCCTTGACATGTCCTGGTCCTGGGCTGATTCCTTACCTTTCTAAGTATATATATATATATATATATATATATACAGTGCCCTCCATAATTGTTGGCACCCACCGGTTAAGATGTGTTAAAAGTCTTAAAATAAATTCAGTGTTTATTGCAGAAGAATACTGTCACACTGAAAATTAAATTACCTGTTCCACAATTATTGGCACCCTTAACAATTCCCAGGAAATAAATATAATAGCATCTACAATAGTTTACCAGAGTATGTAGGAACATTTAAAATTAGTAATTCATCACTTCATGTTTCCCTGGGGTATAAATATGACGTGACACAGAGGCCATTTCTCTTATCCACTCTTAAACATGGGAAAGACAAAGGAACACATCATACAAGTGAGGCAGATGTGCGTCAACCTTCACAGGTCAGGCGGAGGCTAAAAGAAGATTGCCACTCAACTGCAGCTGCCTATATCCACTGTGAGAGGAATAATGAAGAAGTTCAAAACAACTGGAACAGTGGTAAACAAGCCTGGACGAGGACCCAAGTTTATTTTGCCACCACGCACAGTGAGGAGGATGGTAAGAGAAATCAAAAGATCTCCAAAGCTCACTGTTACAGAATTACAACAAATGGTAGCATCCTGGGGTCACAAAGTCTCCAAATCAACCATCAGGCGCTGTCTATATGCCAACAAACTGTTTGGGAGGCATGCACGGAGAAAACCTTTCTTCACTCGCAATCATAAATGCAAACCTCTGGAGTTCGCCAAGCGGTATTGGGGCTTCAACTGGGACAGTGTGCTTTGGTCAGATGAGACCAAGATTGAGCTTTTTGGCAACAAACACTCTTAAGTGGGTCTGGCGTGTCACGAAAGATATGCATGCTGAAAAGCACCTCATACCCACTGTGAAGTATGGGGGTGGGTCAGTGATGCTGTGGGGCTGTTTCGCTTCCAAAGGCCCTGAGAGCCTTGTTAGGGTGCATGGCATCATGAATGCTTTGAAATACCAGGACATTTTAAATCAAAATCTGTTGCCCTCTGCCCGAAATCTGAAGAGGGGTCGTCACTGGGTCTTTCAGCAAGACAATGACCCCAAACATATAGCCAAATCTACACAGAAATGGTTCACCAGATGCAAAATCAAGCTCCTCCCATGGCCATCTCAGTCCCCAGACCTCAACCCCATTGAAAACCTGTGGGGTGAGCTGAAGAGGAGAGGACCCACGTCTCTGGATGATTTAGACAGACTCTGCAAAGAGGAATGGCTGAAGATCCCTCTGTCTTTTCCCATCTTGTAAAACATTATAGGAGATTAGGTGCTGTTTTGTTGGCAAAAGGGGGTTGTACAAAGTATTAACACCAGGGGTGCTAACAATTGTGACACACATTTTTTATCAAATTATTATTTCTTTATGTGGGATTTTTTTTCCCCACTGAACAAATGCACTTGTATTGAATGTTGTATTTCTCTTTTTTTCCATTGAGGTCCCATATTATTTAGAAAAAAAAATATTAGAAGCTAAGAAACACATCTTAACCAGGGGTGCCAATAATAATGGAGGGCACTGTATACATATATATATATATATATATATATATATGGGGAGCACGGTGGCACAGCTGGTGAGCGTTGGCCTCACAGTTCTGAGGACCCGGGTTCAATCTTGGCCCTCCCTGTGTGGCATTTGCATATTCTCCCCGTCCCTGCGCAGTTTCCTCCCACATCGCAAAAACATGCAACATTAATTGGACACGCTAAATTGCCCCTAGCTGTGATTGTGAGTGGCTGTTTGTCTCTATGTACCCTGCGATTGGCTGGCAACCAGTTCAGGGTGTACCTTACCTCCTGCCCGATGACAGCTGGGATAGGCTCCAGAACTCCCACAACCCTTGTGAGAATAAGCGGCTAAGAAACTGGATCTATTACACACACACACACACACACACACACACACACGTTAATTTGAAAAAAAAAAAATGAAACAGCTCATCATGACTTGGCCACACATAAACCATGACGTGCTGGACAAACATGTTCACTTGGAACTACTGACAACTGCTCAGTTGTAGCCACTAAATTATTATGGTAAAAATATTACATCCTCTACCAAAAATATCCAAAACAAAAAAATCATACTCATTTTTCAGTTTTATTGTAAATCCATCCATCCATTTTCTGAGCCCTTATCCTCATGAGGGACACGGGATTGCTGAAGATAGCTGGGTTGGCTCCAGCACTCCCGCGACCCTCTTGAGGATAAGCGGCTCATGTTTCAGATGGGACAGATGTTCAGGCAGGATTTTTTTTTTTTTTTTACTTCAGTATTGTAGGAGATATTTCAAAATCAGCTGAATGAGGAACAGCAATCATTAGCCCACAGACCTCTGCCAAGCCTGAGCAATCCTAAATTGCACAGGCACCAGTGTACTCCGTCGTTCTGGTACATAATTTAGCAAACATTTACTGTTAAAAGGAGTTCATCATTCATGAAAAAAAGAATTAAGCAAAACCACGCCTGAGTTTTCCCAAAGTCATCCAGCTTCTTCCATTACAAAAATACGTGGCAGGCGATCTGAGTACAAGTCTTAATTGTACAAAAGTGAGTATGGATTTTTTTTAGTTTTGTTTTGTTTCCCGGTTTCCAAACCAGGGCGTACAGGAGCCTCAGTTTTTTGATGAAGTCACAATTACAATTACTCACAATTCAAATGAGGACAGGAAAATGGATTGACAATAGAAGAAAAAAAGTAATTAGTAATGATGTCATCAGCACAATACCCGCGCGAAACCAAGGACTGTTGGGAACATTTTTTCCTCACAGTCAAAGTTTTAGAAAATCAACACAATTCTAACTGTGAGCAGTTTAATTTCATTCAGATTGTTTAAATGATGAAACAAAGTACCTCTTTTGGAGCATTTATATCATAATTTTTTTAAACAATATGCTGTTGGACAGTCAGTACAGACAACAGCTTCTGAGTTGATTGTAGCATAGTGTATACAGTCTAGCTGTATGGGAATTTGGACTTATTTTTAAAATTAGAATTTTATTCTTGTAACATCACCATATTTCTGTCAAAATACTTCTCATAATGTAATTTTTTCACAATATTACAAATCTATGACTAATATTACAAATTTATTCTTGACTCCCCCGCTTCTCAGTGTAGCTTTAGTGCCCCTTTGTACTTTGCTGTTTCTATCCTTTAAGTGGCAAAGCCAGGACTACTGCATTCACAGTTTACGTGCAATAAGTTGTGGTTGCTAGTCAGCCTCTTGCAGTAAGGAGAGATAGATAGTGGACTGGAGGAAGCGGGGGTAACAGTCCATGTCCAGCAGCCAGTAGATGCGCTTCTGTGCATGGGACAGTGATGTGTGAGAGGGAGCCTGCAGCAACTGGATGGTTAGCTCTCTGGTCTTGCAGTCCAAGTTCACCTAGAGGAAGACAGCATAGTGATTGTGAAAAGAGGTGCTAAATTCCACCCAGCCAACACCCTTAAAAAAACTATAATATAATATCACAAGTGCGGCACAGTGGCTCAGCTGGAAAGCGTTGGCCTCACAGTTCTGAGGTCCCGGGTTCAATCCCCAATCCCCCTGTGTGGAGTTTGCATGTTCTCCCCATGCCTGCGTGGGTTTTCCTATGGGCACTCTGGTTTCCTCCCACATCCCCAAAACATGCAACATTAATTGGACTCTCTAAAATTTTCCCTAGGTGTGATTATGAGTGAGGCTGTTTGTCTCAATGTGCCCTGTTATTGGCTGGCAACCAGCTCGGGGTGTATCCCGCCTCCTGCCCTTTGACAGCTGGGATAGGCTCCAGCACTCCCGCAACCCTCATGGTGTAAGCGGCTATGGATAGATGGATGGATGGATAATATCACAAGATATAGTATAGTTCATGCTCACTTGATTAGCATTGGAATCTGTTAGTGTGCAGAGCCATGCATGTGGCACATCCCCAAACACAAATTCCCCCCATGCCCATGTCCCCAACTTTTAAAAAAAAACATTCAAGTACAGTTAAGAAAATAAGTACTTGAATACCCTGTTATATTGCAAGTTCTCCCACTTAGAAATCATGGAGGGGTCTGAAATTTTCATCGTAGGTGCATGTCCACTGTGAGGGAGATAATCTAAAAAGAAAAATGCAGAAATCGCAATGTATGATTTTTTTTAACGATTTATTTGTGTGATAGAACTGCAAATAAATATTGTATAAATCCCTCCTGCAGTGTGTGCAAACCTCGTGAACAACTACAGGAAATGTTTGACCTCTGTAATTGCAAACAAAGGCTACTGTACCAAATATTAACATTGGTTTTCTCAGGTGTTCAAATACTGGTGACCACCACACACGTTTTTTCCCCCCATTTTTTTTTTTTTTTTTTTAATAATACAGTCGGCCCGATCCACTCATGTTGTCAAAATTTTATTGCAGTAATCTGACATCGTGTAATCGTGAAAGAGCAAATTTGTCTTGTAGCCTGATTTGCGGATTAAGTGGCTTTGTTTCAGCCGTCTTGTCTCTCCTATGCCATGTTTTTCTTAATAACTTTAGTGACCATCAGATATTTATAGTACTACATCAAAACAGACAAAAAGAAACCCAAAAATACTACTACCCTATTTTCTGGACAACAGCGCGCACTGGATAAGTCCAGTCCGTGTAGTTTTTTTTTTCTTTCCCCACCATACACGTGGCGCATCTGACCACACGTCACGCATATATGCTGTGCATACAGTTACATTGTAAAACGAGATATTCACAAAGAAAGACTTTGTTAATGTTTATTTATATACCTTAATTCCAAACAGTGACTGTAACGTAGTAATAAAATGACTCAAATGTAACAAGTTATTGTTTTAATTCATCTTCTTCCTGTTCACTGAAAGCACTAAAGTCGTCATTTTCAGTATCGGAATTGAAGAGGTTTTAAATTCATTAAATCCAAAATATATAGTTTGTATTTGTGCGTGTCGTGCTGCATCCTGGTTTCAGGGCACCAAAAACTAGAGGCGTCTTCCTTTACGCACGCCAGAGGTAGCTTAATCTTCCTCTATTGGCAATTGAGGTAGATTCTTCTTCTAATACGCACAATTGAGATAGAGAAAGATCTTCTACGTGCGCTGTATGTAAAGTCGTATTCTTCTACACATTGGAGGACTCTGGGTGTGCCATCTTTTAACAGTTTCTTTCAAACAAGTTTTTAATTGTACTTTTAAACTAACAAAAAAAAAGCAGTATTTTAGTTGTATCGTTAAATATACCACAGCGTTCACAGCGCCTGAAAAAAAGTAGCGGCTTGTCGTCCAGAAAATACAGTATTTAAAAATAAACCCGCTTTTGGATTCAGATATACTGTGCACAATGGTGACACGCAGGAAATGTCTTTTGCGGAGCTGATCTATGTCACTGTTCAGATCAGTAAATTATGAGATTAAAAACGATCAGAACAAAATGCTAATTATAGGTCGATACTAACCAGGAACCTGCGTAGTCTAATTTTTCACTAGCTGTCTGTGACCCACACACAATCAGTTCATAACCCAATTTTAAGTCCTGAACCAGTAGTTGAGAATCACTGGTATACACATCTCACGTTCCGCCACTGAAGTAAAGGTGACGTCACATCCGTTTTGAATTTTTTTCTGTCAGCCATTTTGGGAGGTCTCATTTCGCTGGTTATATTAGATTACATAAGACGCTTTTTGACTTCTGAGACAATGATGCACACGTGTTGTTATTGGCTGCTATAACAAGTTCAGCAAAGAAGGGAACAGACGGTTTTTCCGATTTCCGAAAATAATTACACACCAAGGACCCCAAACAGAAGAAATGTCGAGCAAATGGCAAGCGAAGTGGCTCAGTAATATCTCGCGTGCAGATCTCACTCGTCCCACAGTTTCAAGTCGTGTGTGCAGCAGTCACTTCATAAGTGGTATGTTTAAGCCTAGTATTGCACTTTGACCATATCCTCCTACCGCTATTTTTACATGTATGTGTCGTTTGCTGTGTTTTATATTACAAGACTAACGGTTTGATAGGTCTACATGTACATCCAACTCGGCCGCCGATCGAAATCTACAGTTTAGGATGCAAACATATGACTGTGTGTTGTTCGTTTGCTGTCTGTTTACTGTCTGTAAACGTCAAATTATTTTTAAGACAGAAATATACCGTATATATACTAAAAACAACACGAGTATGCATGTAGCACCTACCACCTACCAGGGCATCATTCATGCTAGCCCTAATACAACAGTAGCGGCTTTCTATATGCTGACATTTGAGTAAGGCAAATGTGGACAAATAGAAAGCCGCTACTGTTGTATTAGGGCTAGTATTACTATTAGGGCTACATTCAGACATTCACGCTATAATTTGTTAGTACTTAGTAATTTTCACCTTGTACATTTTAATTATTGTCACATTACTTAATGCTCCTTCAAATAAATTTAAAAGATGCTGTAATATTTATTTGTCATAGATCTTTTTCCCTAATCGGTCCGCACTCTGTCCCGGGTGATTACAAGTTACTTACTCGGGCAACAATTAAAACCTTTTCTTCAGACAACGTTTTGCAGAGGACACTCTGAATCCACCCGCTTACAAAGTAATTGTAAGCCTTCAAGGACTTGTAGGCCTTCATCTGTTGGTTAGTAAGGCTGTTGGTTGTAAGCACCAAGTAGTTCACAACGTTGGGGTATTCCACTCTCGGCCAACATTTTTCAGTTGCAAAATCAGCCTTCGATAGACTATACAGGTCCAGATCCTCACATAAACTGATTTTCTGCCTGTAGTAGGGTTTCAGATCAGCCGACAGATCCTCGAAATACTTGGAAAACGCCATAGAAAGTGCAGATACAATGAACGCGATGCTGGTATGTAGACAAACTTTAAGAAGTGTTTACAACCTCCCAAAATGGCCGACACAAAAAATTCTTACCCACAATGCACTTGCTCTGAAGTTGTGCAAGTGACCTATATGTTTCAGGCCGTTTAAGTACACTCAATTCATTAACAAGATCAAGTTATCACTTTGCGGTCATTTGACCTTTAGGACGTGTTGTGTCATGCTGCAACAATTCACAGTTGTTGGTTGTGTTCATAGAGGGATGGAAATTTTCAGTTAAAATGTTTTTTTTTTTTTCATCCCCATTATTTTACTTAAATATCTATGAAAACAGTTCCAAATTCTGGTCTCTCCTCCAAACAAAAATCACAAAATTATGCCATCAATTTTTTCTATGTAGTAAATAACTTGTTTTTATCGCCCTTTAAATGATGTCCAGGAGGGAAATTTCCAGATTCAAGGAGATACTGTTACAATACAAATGTAAATAGAAATGTACTGTTACTGGTTACATTTAATTAAAGGCTCTCGAGATCTAAATGTAGATAATTGGAACCAGCAGTTTATATCATTTGTGTGTCCCAATATCTCACTCCACCCAGTTAGTCTGTGGAGATCTTGAGGTGTACAGTAATTCCTCTCTACTATGCGGATCACCTATTACGGTTTCAGTGCATCATGGATTTCTGAGCCCCCCACCCCCTGGAAAAAAAAGCCAGATTGCTACATACTAATGCGCCACCCCTGGCGCGACGACATGGACCAATGAAGCGAAATAAATAAGTCAATACATTTAAATTGGGGGGGGGAGAACAGCATACATTAGTACAGTTTTGTAGGAGGAAGCTGCATTGACAGGGTATAAAGTGGCATCCACAAGGACCTATGAAGCAAAAAAAAAGAAAAAAAAACGCCATTTACCCCTACTTCGCGGTTTTTCACGTTTCACAGGTGGGTATGGTCCCAATTAACCGCAAAAAACAAGGGATTACTGTATATCCATCTATCCATCCATCATCTGAGCCGCTTAATCTCACAAGGGTTGCGAAAGTGCTGGAGCCAATTTAAGTTATCTTCAGGCAGGAAGCAGGGTACACCCTGAACTGTTGGTAGCCAATCGCAGGCCAGGCAAAACTATGATGAAAGGACACTATATCTAAAAAAAAAATGAGTAAATAAATCTGAAACTAGTTTGATATACTGGGCCTGAAATCAGTATTTAAAGTGTCCCCATTTTTTCTCACTATACATACTTCCAAAGGTGCTATTTACCTGAAGATTCCACCAGATGTTGGGAACAACTGAAGTAATCCAGACATTCAAAGAAAGTAGAAAAAATAAGATGAGAAATTAAGATGTGTGTAAAAATGTAAAATGAAAGGGGGAAAGTATTGCGCACAAGAGCTGCAAAAAGGCATGGAAAGCCAAGACAAATCAATCATGAATCAAATAGTAATCGATCCATTTCTTAGTGCAAATGAATATCAGCTGGTTCAGTCCGTATTGATGGCCGACAAAAATGTCTAATTTGCAAGGTGTGAGTCAAGACACATCTTATGATGGGTAAGAGCAGAGAGTTGCCTCAAGAACATCACATACGAATTGCTGCAAAACATAACAATGACACAGGTTACAGGTGCATATCCAAATTTCTGAATGTTCCAGTGAGCACAGTTGGGGCCATAAAAGTGCAAGTGGAAAGCCATTCATACCACCATAAATTTGCCTCAATCAGGTGTTCCTCACAACTAACAGAGGAGTGCAAAGAATAATCAGAAGAGTTGTCAGAGAGCCAAGGATCACCTGTGGAGAACTTCAAATACACCTGGATTTAGCAGATATTTTGTCGGAAACTTTGCTGCCAAGTAAGCCAGTTCGCCTGTATGCACGCTCTCCATGCAATGACCTATTGCTGTCAAAGCTTGTTTAAAACATGTCAAACCTTGTTTAAAGTTTGCTGAACATTTGGACAAGCCAGTTTAAATACTGGGAGAATATAGTCTGGTCAGATGAGAGAAAAATTGAACTCTTTGTATGCCCTACTGTACACCACTTTGGAGGAGAAATGGCACTGCACTTCTTTTCCTTTTCGGCTTGGCCCGTGAGGGGTCGCCACACCGTGTCATCTTTTTCCATCTTAGCCTATCTCCTGCATCTTCCTCTTTAACCCCAACTGCCCTCATGTCTTCCCTCAAATCATCCATCAACCTTCTCTTTGGTCTTCCTCTCACTCTTTTGCCTGGCAGCTCCATCCTCAGCACCCTTCTACCAATATACTCACTCTCTCACCTCTGGACATGTCCAAACCATCTAAGTCTGCTCTCTCGGACCTTGTCTCCAAAACATCCAACATTGGCTGTCCCTCTAATGAGCTCATGTCTAATTTCATCCATACTGCTCACTCCTAGAGACATCGTCAACATCTTCATTTTTGCCACCTCCAGTTCTGCTTCCTGTTGTTTCTTCAGTGCCACTGTCTCTCATCCGTACATCATGGCTGGCCTCACCACTGTATTATAAACTTTGCCCTTCATCGTAGCAGAGACTTTTCTATCACATAACAAACCAGACACGTTCCACCAGCTGTTCCAACCTTCTTGGACCCGTTTCTTCACTTCTTTACCACACTCACCATTGATTACTCTGCATTGTTGACCCTGAGTATTTTAAGTCGTCCACCCTCACTATCTCTTCTCCCTGGAGCCTCATTCTTCCCCCTCCACCCCTCTCTTTCATGTACATATATTCTCTTTTACTTCAGCTAATCTTAATCTCTCCTTTCCACTGCATGCCTCCATATTTCTAATTGTTCCTCCACCTGCTCCCAGCTTTCACTGCATATCACGATATCATCTGCAAACATCATGCTCCAAGGGGATTCCAGTCTAACCTCATCTGTCAGCCGATCCATTACCACAGCAAACAGGAAGGGGCTCAGAGCTGATCCCTGATGCAGTCCCACCTCCACCTTAAATTCTTCTATCACACCTCCGGCACACCTCACCATTGTTCTGCTGCCGTCATACATGTACTATTCTAACATATTTCTCCGCCACACCAGATTTAATGGACCGCGGAGATTTGTTTGTCTTTGTGAGGAGTTTGTTTACATGTAGAGAATATACAGCCTGCGTGGTCTGACTATTTAAAAAAAATAAAATAAAATTTACCCCAAGCAGCAAGCCTCTCATCAAGCCACCGGCAGCAGTGAGGTGAGTTTGGGGCGCACACACGGATCGCTGTAAATAGTAACCGGGTCGTGTTGTGTTCTGAGAGATAGCAAAGCGAGTTGATGCTCTGTGTTATTACTATACCGACCCTTGAACAAACAAAATAAAAATAATGTACAATGTTCAAGCGTTTGAGCCAGAACACACATAAGCGGAATTCGAAATGTTGGGAGGGACGTGGCGCTGACAACGAACAATAACAGTCCCATGAAATGGACCGCAGAGATTTGAGGCTTTTCTGAGGAGTTGGTTTAGATATGGAGAATATATAGCAGGTGGCCAGACATTTTTTTTTTTTTTAAACCAAGTTGTACTTTTTAAGTAGCAAAGCTTCTCGCGATCCAGCAGCGATGGGGTGGGAGGTGATCTGTTGCACGTGCAAATCGCCGTACATAGTACCCGGGAAGTGTTACACATATATATCATCCATCCATTTTCTTGGCCGCACGATAGTCGAAAGTGTGCTAGAGCCTATCCCAGCAGGATTTCAAATATCTTCTTTATTTTAAATTTTTTTTTAATGTCCAAAATATATGTAATAATAATAATAATATTACTTCACATTGGACGGTTTATTATACATATGAATTTTTGGGAGAGTCTTCCTTTATTGTACATTGAATACAAGACGATGATGAAAGTAAGTACCTGTAAATTAAATGTTACGTGATCCATCAATTTTCCAAGTCACTTATCTTTACAAGTGTCAGGGGAGTGGTCATTGTTCAAAAGGGCATGAACCAGTTTATTTTAAACTCTAAAGCGAAAATATCTTTACAGTATATGTAAGCAAAAATGTAGCCTTAGTTCACGTTAACCTGATTGAGCAAAATCAATGTGATATTTGCATTCAGGAAACCAAAACTGTTTTTAAGTAGCTAAAAAAAAAGTTCAACAAATTTGTTGCTGAGGTCATGTAATTAAATGGAATACATAAATTCAGTGTCAATGTTTACTAAATAATTTCACTCTGTTAGGGTCCTTTCCCCGTTAGTCACACTGTTTTTTTTTTTTCAAACAAGTTAAAAATAAAAAATGTTTGTATAATAATTTGCATGATTGTATGTGCAAATGTCCATTATTCAATGATGCATTTTTAATCCGGACAGCTTTAAAATTTGAAATGAAAAGGCTGGGAATTTCGAATAATGCCAATGGAAACCATTGTTAGGAACTAATAGGAGGTCACCAAGACTTTACGATCCAAAAAGATATCACAAACTTTCACATTACAGTGAGTCATAGAAGCTCGCACCAATATCAAAGTGGGCCTTTACCTCCCGGGGTGAACCAGGTTGGATGTAGGTAGCACAGATATCCTTTGCCCTTCTCTGCAGGCTGAAGTTGTTGGATGAATGCTGGTACTGCTCACAGGCAAGATAGAACTGCAGATTTTCCTCACTGAACTCAGAACGTAGGAATGACCCAAACACTGAAATCCCAACTGAGAAGAGGAAGAAAAACATTTGTAGAGTTTTAACTCAGTCACATTACAAATCTCAACAATATAAGCGAACAGAATTGAGACAACAATGTGTGAAGCCAAATAAGGGCATTGAATGCGAAACACTAAAATGAGATTCTCTTTTCTTTACTTGTACTTTAACTCATTCTAACTTTTTAATGAGGCATCAAACAGGAGCGGCCACCTTGGATGACAACTTCAAACATTTGATACAGCAATCAGTCATACTGCGCATGTTAGTACTCCCACTTCGCAGTGATAAGAAAAGTCATGAGGGTCTGGGGTGTAAAACAGAGCCACAGACATCACAAACTGTAACAATGCTTTAAATGTGAACTGACTTTGAACTTCTTGCAAAGGAGAGTAGTATAATTCTACCTGGCTTTGTTCAAGACATTCTCACAAATGACAATTGTGGCTGACATGATGTTGTCACCAGTACAATGAGAGCACAATGTGTTCTGATGACATCATCCTTTGTTTTGGTTTCAACTGCCTTATTTATCATCACCTTTTTATTGATTTATTTTGGGCAATTTTCCAACATGGGAGTCGGAACGGGTCATTGTGAGTCAGACACTGAAATAATAACCTTGGGCTGTCATGGATCACAAGCGCCTGGAACGTGTCAATTTCATGCCTCCATTAATCAGACATGGCACTCTCAGCATCTCTTGAATGAATTCTATTGAGATTGTTTGTAGCTACTATTGTCTACCCTGCATGTTTTTGAAATTAGGGAGGAATTAAGCATAACTTCAGATAAGCCATGCAAGCACAGGATGAAAATAACCCTAACCCTGACTCAAAATTCAAACCTGGGACCCCTTGACTATGAATCAGGCATGTTAACCATTTGTAAACCATGCTACATCCCTTAAATGAATTAGCTCTAAAATACAAATGTAGAGCTTCATTTCAAAATAACGAAAAATTTGACTCACACAATCAGTGAAAGAATGTGGTTACCAGCTGCCAAAGCCATCGTTAGTTTTTTGTTTCTTCTTTATTGTCTAGTAGATACAACATTTATATTTCTCTTTGATGTGGCATTCATATTTAATCAACGTTTGTGCAGGGAAAATGAAGTACGGCAACTCTCAGAATGGATGTTGAAACAAGACTTAATTTTTGGAGTAGTCTAAAGACTTCTTTATACTCCCATGGACAGCAATAGCGGTGACGTCGCTGCAGCTATCCCGCATGCAGTTTAGCTTTATACTCGAGTGCAACGGCTGGTATTGGGCTAGGACACCACAGCTCCTCTGCATGTCTTGGGTACTCCCAGTAGCTGTTTTTACTTTCTTTCCCGTAATAAAGTCAAAAGTAACACTAATGGCGGCCATGGAGCGGTATCTGGGAGAACAAATGGACCAAGATTAGTGGTGTTTTGTTCAGAAGAACAAATCTTTTTCATGTAGTTTTAGTAGTTAGTTCAGTTTATGAAATGATTTCGTTCACCCGCCCCCGTGAGCCAAGCAAGTCGGCTGCGAGCGGAAAAGGAACTGATGAAGTGTTCAGTAACTCACTTCTGAATCCTCAACAAAAGACATACAAGCAGCCAGCATGCATGCAGGAGCAGGACTAAACGTGCTTCTTTTCCTTTCGGCTTGTCCTGTTAGGAGTCGCCACAGCATGTCATCTTTTTCCATATAAGTCTATCTCCTGCATCTTCCTCTCTAACACTCACTGTCCTCATGTCTTCCCTCACAACATCCATCAACCTTTTCTTTGGTCTTCCTCTCGCTCTTTTGCCTGGCAGCTCCATCCACAGCACCCTTCTACCAACATACTCACTCTCTTGCCTCTGGACATGTCCAAACCCTCGAAGTCTGCTCTCTCTAACCTTGTCTCCAAAACATCCGACTTTGGCTGTGCCTCTAATGAAGTCATTTCTAATCCTACCCAACCTGCTCACTCCAAGTGAGAACCTCAACATCTTCATTTCTGCCACCTCGAGTTCTGCTTCCTGTTGTTTCTTCAGTGCCACCGTCACTAATCCGTACATCATAGCCGACCTCACCACTGTTTTATAAACTTTGCCCTTCATCTTACCAGAGACTCTTCTGTCACATAACACACCAGAGACCTTCCGCCAGCTGTTCGAACCTGCTTGGACCCATTTCTTCACTTCTTTACCACTCTCACCATTGTTCTGCATTGTTGACCCCAAGTATTTGAAGTCGTCCCCCCTCGCTATCTCTTCTCCCTGTAGTGTCACACTTCCCCCTCCACCTTTCTCATTCACGCACATATATTCTGTTCTACTTCGGCTAATCTTCATTCCTCTCCTTTCCAGTGCATCTTTCTAATTGTTCCTCCACCTGCTCCCTGCTTTCACTGCTTATCACAATATCATCTGCAAACATCATGGTCCAAGGGGATTCCAGTCTAAACTCATCTGTCAGCATATCCATTACCACAGCAAACAGGATTGGGCTCAGAGCTGATCCCTGATGCAGTCCCACCTCCACCTTAAATTCTTCTGTCACACTTATGCCACACCTCACCACTGTTCTGCTGCCCTCATACATGTCTTGTACTATTCTCACATATTTCTCCACCACACCAGACTTGCGCATGCAGTACCACAGTTCCTCTCTTGGTACTGTGTCATGGGCTTTCTCTAGATCCACAAAGACACAATGTAGCTCCTTCTGACCTTCTCTGTACTTTTCAATTACCATCCTCAAGGCAAATAATGCATTTGTGGTATTCTTTCGAGGCATGAAACCATACTGTTGGTCGCAGACACTGACTTCTGATCTGAGGCTACCCTCCACGACTCTTTCCCATAACTTCATTGTGTGGCTCATCAACTTTATTCCTCCATAGTTGCCAAGCTCTGCAAGTCCCCAATGTTCTTAAAAATGGGAACGAGCACACTTTTCCTCCATTCTTCATTAAACATACTGCCATCTGTTGTGCCTTTTGTCAGCATTGTCACTCACTTCACCAAATGACCAATGAGCAGCTAGCGTCAGGCAAAATTATTTTTTTCATAATTTGATGTACCTTTTTTAAAATACTCAAAAATACCTGGTCTGATTTTTCAAGAATTAAGAAAAAAAAAAGACAATCTCAGAACAGCCAAATAATGTTCCATCTTATTTCATTTCACTTTGTCTATCCATCTCGATTTAGTATCTTAACATTACAATTTTTCAAAATAATTGGAAAAGGCTCTATGCAAGACGCCAACCAACAAAACTGAAATAAAGGACCTGAAATTGGTATCAGCCATGTTTTTTTTTTTTTTTTTTTTTTTTTTTTTTTTTTGCATTAGGCTCATTAAGTTAGGTAGTTAAGTTGGGTAACTTTACTTGCACCAAATGGGTAACACTGGTTGGAGTGAGTTGGCTGATCACACATACACAAACATTGTTTGGAACACAAATAAAAGGAGAATGACATAGTGAAGAGTGCTTCAGTCACACACACACACACACAAAAAAAATGATAAAATCAAAAGAGCAGACAATGACAAAACAAGGTCCAAAAATAGTCCAATTGTAGTGTGGTCTTCAATGTTTTGATGGCTGACTGTATAAATCTGTTAATGTATCTTTTGGTTATAAACAACATTTTGTACCTGCAGCCTGAGGGAAGAAGTTGGTATTCTCCATTTAGTAGGTGGAAGGCATCTTCTTAGATGGACCCACCAACTAGCCTTAAAAAAAGAGTTTTACAAACAGTGTCCTAGCCCACCTCACAATTTGGTTGGGGTTTTTATTTTTAAGGAACAGGTTGCTCACCCAAGACACCACGCAATATACAGTATATCAGCAACACCCAGAAATGGAAGCATGTGGTGTGGTCTGATGAATCCACATTTCAAATTATTCTTGGAACTCATGGATGTCGTGTCCAAGAGGAAAAGGACTGTGCTACATACACAGAGGTTTTGGAGCAACATATGATGGCATCCCAGAAATGTCCTTCTTGGGAATGTCCCTGCTTATTTCAAGAAGACAATGCTAAGCTACATTCTGCAGCTGTTACAGCAGTGTGGCTGCTAACTAGCTAGCAGTGCAGACCTGTCTGTCTCCCATTGAAAATGTGAGGCGCCCTAAGAAGTGCAATATACAATAACAGAGACCGCAGACTGTTGAGCAACTGAAGTTGTACTTCAAATGAGAATGTTAAAAAAAAATTAAAGACACCCACAAAGCCTCAACAATTAGTATCCTTTGCTCTCAAACAGTAATTGAGGGTTGTTAAATGAAAGGTGAAGTAACAGTGGTAAACACGCCCCTGTTGAATCTTTTTTTGGAACTTTTTACAGGCATCATGTTTAAAATGAGTGAATATTTCCAAAAGCAGAATAAAGTTTTTGAGTTTTAACAAATAGCTTGTCTTTTTAGTGTATTCATGTGACTATAGGTTGAAAAATTCCCAATAAGTGTATTCTGTTTTTATTTGTTTCACACAACGTCCCAACTTTAATGGGATTGGAGTTTATATGTTTCCCTTCGCCAAAATGAATAATTCCTAGTTGGTTGGGTGAAAACCATAGCTTTGTTTTCAAGTTTCATTGAATAGTGTTGGCACTGAGTCAGTTAATGACCTAACCATTTTTAATGTCAAGCAATCTGGTTTGCATTCATTTCATAAGAAAAAATATATTGTGTACAAAATGCTTTAGACATGGGGTGTTAATTATTCCAACGGAGAAAATTGTAAACTCAATTACTGTACTGCTGAAAACTAATTTAATGGCACCTAAACTCAAAATAGGGGCTACAAAGGGTGAAAGGACAGTAATACTTAACATGTAATGAATCATTCAAAGAGATTATATTTTCAAACTGTTAATCAATTCCGTAATGTTTCTAAAAGGTTCACCAGGACCAAGTATTTATGAGATTATCTAATAAAAGCTAAAATCATGATGCAGGAAACAATCTCAGTGGACTGCACATTCCAGAGGGAGAGCGAAAGGGAAAAAAAAAAGCACAATTTAAAAAAAAAAAATCTTTGAACAGACGAGCACTCACTTTGACTGGCCAGCAGGCAGTCCAAAGACTCGGCCCATTTTTCCAGTTCCTCTCGATTTAGCTTGTGCTTCTTACTGTGGCCCACCTGGCTCCACTGACGCATGAAGAGCAAACGCGACCGCCTTTCTTTGGGACTGTGCACCAGCAACACGACACAGATTACACCAAAAATCAAGTACCGGGTAACCACATTGTAAAAGCAGACACAAATTCGCTGTTGTCTTCCTTCATGCGTGAGTCTTCAATCTGAAGAAACAAGATATAATAATATCTGTAATTCTTACCTGTCTTTTTGTTCTGTGTTTGAAAGGTTGGAATTTGAGGAATGGGGACTCTGAAAGACATCACAAAATGTACATGGAAGTTACAAGCCTTAAAAGTTGAAATTATAAATACTTCACTATCATACACAGTATTTCACTGAAATAAAACTTGGTTTACACTTCTAAACTACAGGTAATATTTGACAGAATAGACAAACTGAAGCAGGAAAAAGGAACAGAGGCTTAATTTTTGACTGATTGGGACTAATAAGGAAATTTTCAGATTTGAATGATTATCATATAGCAAAAGCAATTTTTACTCCCAGAAATTCACATTTCAACCTGCTTACATAAAATAGAGAACACAAATCTATTACATTCATGCAGCCAAGGAGAGCTGTCAGGAGTCTTGAATGAAGAAAAATGATTCAAAAAAGTTTATCATGTTTTCTTTGGTTTTATTTTCTGTACAAATGAAGGAATATGTTGTTTTTTTTCCCATTTTCACAGCTGGTACACAGCCTGTGTAAAGTACTTAATTTTCAGTTGCACATGATTCAAATGTGGTAAGTAGAGGGAATTCTCCCTCCTCCTCAAAAATAAATCAAATAAATTACTGTTTGTTAGTTTAACACATTTTAATCATGTGCATGTAGACCGGTGGGCACATTAGGCTCAGTTCTGAGGTCGAGAGTTTAAATCTGGACAAACCTGGCCTTCCTTTGTGGAGTTTCTGTTATCTCCCAGATTTTTTCTAGAGAGAAAGTAATCAATAGCTAAAACTAAATCATATGAATAATCTTGCATCATAATGCAGTAGTTTTAATTTGTGACATATCTAATACTTCAGTTGTCAAGCCCTAGAATTAATGATTTGTACCATCTATGCTATTGGAAAATAAATTAGAAATGGAAAAAACACATCAGACAGCAGTAAAGAGGACCGTACAGTTGGCGCCAGAGGTGTGCCTCATCATTTTGGTTTTCATACTTTGTGATTAAATGTTTTGGCAGTGACTAAAATTTAGTTTCCCTAATTTTCCTTTTTCCGCCCTTTTAAAGAACAGGATGCATGATTACAGTAGCCACATGGAGGAAAAACAAAAGGTGCATGTTGCAAGTTTTTTTTTTTTTTTTTTATCTCTGATCATTCCGTGCATATAAAACATAAATTTACTGTTGTGCAAACCTCTGACTATTTAGAGCATCCAGAACGGATTCACAGGGATTCACTTTTTCCTCATATAGAAGAACCGTATTCCAAAATGGAATGATTCATTTTTGGAACATGAGCAGTTGCCTCGGTCTGATGTCAAGAGTGCTCTGGAGCAGGTTTTCATCCAGGATGTTTCTGCATATTGCTGCATCCATTTTTCCCTCAATCCTGACAGGGTGCCATTTCCTTCTGCTGCAAATTATCAACACAACATTATGCCCCCATCACCATGTTCGCTTAAACAGATGACGACTGGTGACGGGTTTCCTAAACATGAAGTCTAGCAATCATGCCAAAAACTTCATTCAATGCGGGTCTTGTCAGAACTAGGCTTGACACGATCAGGAATTTTGGGGCCGATCACAGAGTTTAAAAAAATGAAAACCCACCGATCTGATCACAAGAGCAATGAGTGTATTTAAATGACCAGTTCTTTATTGTATATACTTGCATACTTAATTGCTCAAAAAATATATTTACAGCAAATAATGTATCTTTGTTAATCTTTTTATGTCAGTGAAGTAGAGTGACAAATGAATAGTCTTCTATTAGATGGCAATACATACATACAGTAATGAATGTCTACTTTTTGACATCTTTCTTTGTTGGCGTGTTATGAGATTTTTTTTTTTAATTGTAAAGTATGTTACAGTATGTAATTTGAATTTTGTATGGATGCCTGGCACAAGTAAGGTAGCAAATCACCGCATTGGTCAGATTATGTGTTCAACAGGCAGCATGTTTACAAAAAACCACAAGCACTAGCACTTGCTTGCTAAACTACACAACGTTATTTTGCCTGCTTGCGAGCTGTAATGTAATAAAAGTACATGAATAAACCTTAAATAAGCCTTAAACAATCGTATTCTCCTGTCCTGAGCACCGGTGATCACCAACACGTTTTTTTTCCACCTAATCTTCCTCTTGTAATACAGTCGGGACAATTCACTTGTGTTGTCATCCATACGGTAACGAGTGTATCATGCCGCATTTGAGTTGACAAGATAAAGCCCAATGATAGTAAAAAACAGGATGCAGAAGTATCAGAATACAAGATTTTATTGCAGTAGTCTGACATCATGCAATCATGAAAGAGCAAATTTGTCTGGTAGTCTGATCCATTACGTATTGTCTATGCATTACACAGTGTCTCTCTAAAATGTCTTGTCTCTCCCATGCCACCCCAGTTCGATATTTACAGTTCAATGTCAAAGGACAAGAAGGTTAAAAACAAACTCGCTTTTGTTTTCAAATATTCTGGTGGTGGTGAGTAAATGTCTTTTGCACACCATTGATCGGATCTGCAAATTATCAATCAAGCCTAAAATGCTCATTATTGGCAGATACCAGATCAAATTGGATCAATTGGTTTGGAACAGAGAGTTCGTTCTGTCATAGTCTGAGAGTCCTTCAAGAGCCTTTGGGCATACCCCAGGTGGCCTGCCATCTAACCTTTACTGCGGAGTGGCTTCAATCTGGTCCAGTGGTTTCCGAACCATAGCCCAGGGGCCATTTGCAGCTAAGTGTCTTTTTTTGGGGGGGTAAATTGCGGCATATACTAAAAATGTACCAACAAAAGTTATTTACATGTACTGTATATCAATTATTGATATAAATATGATGTACTTTGGTGAACGCTGGATCAGCTGGTAAAGCGTTGGCCTCAGAGATCTGAGGTCCCGGGTTCAATCCCGGACCCGCCTGTGTGGAGTTTACATGTTCTCCCTGTGCCTGCGTGGGTTTTCTCCGGGCACTCCAGTTTACTCCCACATCCCAAAAACATGCAACATTAATTGGACACTCTAAATTGCCCCTAGGTGTGATTGTGAGTGCGGCTGTTTGTCTCGCTATGTCCTGCTATTGGCTGGTAACCAGTTCAGGGTGTATACCCTGCCTCCTGCCCATTGACAGCTGGGATAGGCTCCAGCACTGCCCATGACCCTCGTGAGTATAAGCAGCAAAGAAGATGGATGGATGGATGGATGGATGGATGGATGGATGTAATTTGAGGAACACGAGCAAAGCCTAAACAATTGTCATCTTCTTTGGTGACAGGTTATGTGAAACAAAAGACATTGCAGATATTCAAAGTTCCATGAGTGCTTTGACCTCCTGTTTCCAACATTTTTCTGTGCTGGAAGGAAGTCCTTTCACCTGTTTTGCTGAATGTGGAAGTTGCTGAAGGTGGTAGCACAAATGCCAAATTCCATTACAGAAGAAAAAATGTTTTTTATTTTCTTCTCTGTTTACCTTTTTCAAATGACGGGGATCAAAGGTAACACAGTTGGGAGATGTGTATTTCAAATTACTGTAACTCCTTTACTGAACTCAGTGAGATCGTCAAAGCAGCAGAGGTTTTTCTATACCCTTTGGCAGATCTGTGCCTTGAGACATTAAGTAAATTTACCACAGTGGACTCCAGAAAGCATGTGAAACATCTCAGTGATGAACACTGGAAACAGGATTCCCCAGACACCAAATTGCCATAGGCAATTCCTGCAAATAATAATATATATCTGCAAAGTTTAAATCCAGGCAAATGGACTCTTCCTGTTCATTGAGGAAGTTTCAGCTAGACATTTCCAGTTTTGAGTCTCTATTTCTCACACAAATTTTGAACTAAAAGAAGCCTTTTGGAGTAAAGGTGAAATGTCTTTGCCTTGAATGAACCTTTGTGGATTACCATGACCTGGATGACTGAGAACGTACACAGGATTTACTTAATTACTTTACATCATCATCATTAGTAATTAGTTAGTTGTTTTAATAAATGTTCTTTGAAAAAAATGTTCAGAAAGTTTTTTCCTGTGGTCATGGGGTGTTCATGTATACAATTTTGACGCAAAAATGAATGCATTCAATTTTGGAATGAAGATGAAACGTGGACAAAGTAAAGCGTTGTAAATACACAATGCAACACCTACTTGGGACCTACCTGACCAAACAGACTCTTGAGGTGCAGTTTAGCAGCTGACAGTTTGGCTCGATGCAGGGATTTGAGGGGAAACGGATTGGAGCACAATGACGCAGATGGAGAAGGGAGGTCATCTCGTTCTACACTCTCCGTGCTTCCCTTTGCAGCAGGGGCCAGTTGGCTATCACTGTAGGCCCTATAGCCTTCACCGATGGAACACGCTTCAAGTTGGTTCTTGCTCTTTTTCTCCAGGTCTCTCAAGTTCTCCACACTGACACTGTGCTCCTTAATCAGTTCTTTCTTCCCAGCTTTAGAAGGACTTGGCTCCTGAATGATAGGAGGCTGCTCTGCATCTCCCTCATCTTCAGCAAAACGAGGCGTGTATGTGCCAGATTCACGGCGTTTGTCATAGTCTGTCCTCTTGAGGTTCACCTTCCTCAATGCGAAGAAATCAAGATCCAGGAGGGATCCCTCAGAGCTGAATCGACGCAGAGTGGCCATGACAGATAATGACAAGGGGCAGTAAAAGGAAGGAACTGCAGCAGGAAAAAAAAGGAGTTAAGGCATTTAAAACTAGAGCAGAGTTTCTGTAAGGCACAGATTGTTGATTGAAACAGATTTTTGTTGTTTGGGGAAGTTTGTAAATTGAACAATGAGTCACAGAAGTACTTGCTCCACCACAGATAAGTGAAAAAACGAAGTATTATTCACTTTGTAATATTAGTTTCTACAAATGATCACCATATAGACAGCAGCATAAAGCCCAATCAAAATCTTTTCATCTGAAAACATTATGGAACCACAGAAGATACAAGTGCTGTTGACACATTATAGCATGGTTTGTGAACAAACCTTGGGTTAAGTAAAAATGTCGGCTTACAAATAAATAGTAATAAGTTGGGTTGTTTTTTTTTTTTTTTTTTTTTGCTAATTTAAGTGGCAATTAAGACCCGTCGAATAAAATGGCAAATGAAACGTGTTTCCTGGGATTACCTCTTGTTTCAGGCTCTTTCCATTGTGGATCTTGAGGTTCCTGCTTGTCTCGTGGGCGGCACTTGCAAGAATGCAAGGCTCAGAGTCCACAAAAAGTCACTTTAAGTCGCCAGAAGCGCGTCAATTCAACCAGCATGGCTCCTGCCTTTTTGTGGCTGTGCGGCTTCGTTACTTTAGGACTTCCCTCCTCCGAAATGATGTCAGCACTATGAATTGACGACAGTCGTGCAGTGAGAACAGACGCAAGCAAAACTTGTGCGAAGTTTCCCCCGTGACACACTTGAGATGTGCAGTAACAGCTTCCTTGCGCTGAAACCGTCACACCGACACACCTTGACGTCTGTCTCAACTTGTCAACCAGGACACAACACCTGGAAGCATGGCAACCCCGTGTCATAAATAATCAAGACAAATGGTCTTTTTACCTTCCGCGGGAAATAAGTGACCGCATCATGATACGTTGTACGCAAACTATATATAGTTTTGGGTACAACTATTTTCTGTCATCATCTATCTTAAATGTAGAAAATAAACCGATGCTTTTAAGACATTCCATGTCGACACAAATTGGCATTCCAATAATGTGACAAAAAAGGGGAACGTTATGGGGGAAAAAAGGCTGCCTTGACTCTTTTTGGGGGAGAGGGGACGCTCCAGTGGATTGCTATGAATAGTTTATTCGACGCGCCACTTAACACTGCGTGCCTACGGTAAAGCTAAGCTAGTCAGGTCAAAATCGCCGCAGCATTCACTGTGTATAACAGCAAAAATCAGAATAAACCAAAGACACCGGTACATTATGTTGTATACAATTATGACAAGGTAACTCGGGGTAACATTAAGTAAGTAAAAGTAAATTACATCTTAATTTTAAATATCCTATATTGATTGCTCGCGCTTTGGCGTTGATAAAAAAAAATAAATTTCACAAAAATCGGTTGAGAAATTATGATTTCATTTCAATGTCCGTGCATTCCCGTTGATGGGAATGTTGCCCTGATAAAAATGACCGTGACGTGAGCCCTATCTACGTAACAGTGTTAGTCGGGTAACTTTCTATCAAGTCGTAACAATGTGTGGTGTTTACATAATTCACCCGTGGGACCACGAGTTGGGGTGCGGGGTTCCGCACGGACTGTTTTTGCTGTTGCTCTTCCGGAGTGCGCAGTTCACAGAGTTCCTGCTGTGATGCGAGTAGTGTTTTGACGTCTGCCAATAAAACAAGTTTTGTTCCTGTGTCCGACACCTTTCTTCTCCTTGCACTACACTGGTGACCCCAACGTCAGTCCTGGCGTTTTCGAGACTGAACCGAACATGCCAACCGCCATCCTCAAATTGCCGGAGTTTAGGGAGATGTCCGTGGCAGCGTGGTTCGCGCAGACGGAGGCTCAGTTCGCCCTCCGCGGGATCTCGGATGATTCCACGCTTTATTACCACGTTGCCTCACCCCTCGGGAGCTAAACGGCGGCCAGAGCAGTGAACTTCATCACCCCTCCCCCGGCCCGAGATAAGTATGTTGGGATCAAGGCTCACCTTCTCAAGGTTATTGAGCTTCCACGGCCGGAGCGTTCCCTACGTCTGTTGGCTATTAATGGACTGGGGGACAGCAAACCTTCCGAACTCATGGAAATGATGCAAAACCTGCTGGGCACGGAAGAGCCCAATTACATTTTCATGGAACTGTTTCTCAGGCACATGCCACCGCATGTTCAGACGGCGCTCGCGAACAGTACAGCCACTGAGCCCCGGGCCCTGGCTGAGGAGGCCGACTGTTTCTTCCTGGCCACCCAGCGCTTCTCCCCTGAGATGCTGGCCGCGACGTGCAGTTACTCGCCTCCGGGCGCGGGGGTGGCTTCCAGCAGAGGCCCCATCCCCACGACGGCCATGCTGGCACAGGCTTGTGCTACTTCCACACCCGTTTCGGTGCGAAACGAAGAGGTGCGGCGGCCCTTGCAACTACGACGCGTCGGGAAACGCCAAAGCCCGCGCTCCGTGGCGGCCAGGAAACGCCAAAGCCCGCACTCCGCGGCGGCCGTGAGCGTGGGCTCGAAGGGCCGGTTGCTGTTCGTCAAGGACACCCTTTCCGGGCGGAAATTCCTTTGCGACACCGGCGCCCAGAGGGGCGTCATGATGGCCACTGCGAAGGACGCCGCTGGCGAGACTCATGGGCCACCCCTACTGTCCGGTAATGGCTCCCCTATCCGCTCTTATGGCATAAGGACTGTGGACTTGTGGTTCGGGAGTCAGCGCTTCACATGGGACTTTGTCACTGCCGATGTCTCGTTCCCCCTCCTCGGCGCTGATTTTTTTGGTGCCCACGGGCTGCTGGTGGATGTTAAGAGGGGCCGCCTGGTGGATGCACTGACTTTCTCCACGATTGCCTGCGTCCGCAATGAGGCGACTTATGGCGGTCTTTCCAGTTCGCTCTCAGACGGCACCAAGTACCAGCTCCTCCTTGGTGAGTTCCCTGGCTTGACACGGCCCACTTTCTCCTCTGCCACGACTAAACATGGGGTCGAGCACCACATTGAGACCAAGGGCCCCCCAATTCATGCGAGGGCCCGACGGCTTGACCCCGAGAAGCTAGCAGTCGCTAAGTCCGAGTTTGCCAACATGGAGTGCCTGGGTATCGTCCGCCGCTCGCATAGCCCGTGGGCGTCGCCGCTACACATCGTCCCTAAACCGAGTGGCGACCGTGAGGTGACTACCGCCGGCTTAACGACGCCACTACGCCCGACCGCTACCCTGTTCCACACAATCAGGGATTCTCGGCCCACCTGGCGGGCAAAATCCTGTTCTCCAAGGTCGACCTCATGGGCGGGTATCACCAGGTTCCCGTGCAACCCTTCAGACGTTCCCAAGACGGCTGTAATCACACCGTTTGAACTGTTCGAGTTTCTGAGGATGCCGTTTGGTCTTAAAAACGGGGCACAATCTTTCCAACGTTTAATGGATTCTGTGCTCAGGGACTTGCCATTTGTGTTCGTCTATTTGGATTACATCCTCGTCGCCAGCTCCTCTGAGGATGAACATCTGATGCACCTCTGCGACCTCTTCGCAAGACTTGACCAGCAAGGCCTGATCATCAACCCGGCGAAGTCCAGTTCCTTGGGCACCTCATCGACAAGAACGGCGCCGCCCCCCTTCCGGCAAAGGTGGAGGCTGTCTCCGCTTTTCCCCAACCTCGCTCGGCTCGGGGCCGCCGGGAGTTCCTGGGGATGGTGACTTTCTACCACCGGTTCATCCGCCGGGCGGCCCACATCATGCGCCCGCTCTGTGAGGCTCTTAAAGGCAAGGCCCCCAACCGGGACGTTGAATGGACGGCCGAGAGGATGGAAGCCTTTCTATGCTACGAAGGCCGGGCTGACTCGTGCCGCTATGCTGGCCCACCCGACCCACGGGGCCCCTGTCGCTTTCACTACCAACGCATCGCAGTACGCTGTTGGAGCCGTATACGAACAGTGGGTCGGCGGCGCCTGGCAATTGCTTGCCTTTTTCAGCCGTCAGCTGGTCCCTAGGGAGCGTAAATACAGCACGTTCGAAAGGGAGCTCCTCGGCCTCTGGCTGGCGATCCACGTCTTTCGCTCCTTATTGGAAAGCCGTAAATTCACGGCATATGTGGACCATAAACCCCTCACTTTCGCCATGTCCAAGGTGGCCGAGCCGTGGTCCGCCCGCCAGCAACGCCAACTGTCGTTCATCTCAGGAGTACACTACAGACATCCAAAACATCGCCGGCAAATCCAATGTGGTCGCGGACTGCCTCTCCAGGGCGATCGTCGGCACTGTGCATGTGGGTCTTGACTACTCCCGCATGAGCGCAGACCAGGCCTCGGACCACGGGGTGCAGGCCCTCAAGACTTCTGACACGGGTTTGCGCCTGGAGGAAGTTGCGGTTGGTGACTCGGGTGTCAGGTTGCTATGCGACCGAGAGGCGTCGGCCGCTGGTCCCTGCAAACTGGCGCACATTTGCGGCAGACCCGAGACTGTTTCCGTGGACAGGGTCAAACCCGTGCACCTGGACATTGCCCAGCCTTTGGGGTTGGCCCTCCCCCCGCGCTGGGTCGTCCCCCTTTGCCCTGTGCCCCTGCGCCTGCCGGGGTGCCCTTGACCCTGCCTGGGCCCTTGTCCCGTGACTCAATGGACAGTCCGGCCCCGCCCCACTCGGCCCCTGCAGTGCACACCCGCCGGGGTCGGGTCGTCATTCCTCCACGGCACGAGGATTTTGATTATGGGTGAATTCTGGGAGGGCTTGTGTGGTGTTTACATAATTCACCCGCGGGACCTCGAGTTGGGGTGCGGGGTTCCGCACGGACTGTTTTGGTTGTTGCTCTTCCGGACTGGGCAGTTCACAGAGTTCCCGCTGTTATGCGAGTAGTGTTTGGATGTCTGCCAATAAAAAGGTGTTATTTTGGTAACTCCCTACTACTTACCTCTTGGACTAATACTGTGAGTGCTAATTATCAAATGTGTCATTTCTAAAATAAACAGCGTCTGACTGATGTATAATTGAAATGTTTTACATTTCCTAAAATAATCTCGCTCAAAAGTTTCATTTGTTATTCTGCGCATTTCCAGTGACTGGGACACGCTTGTTAGCTCACGCTAACAGGCTAATAACAACAACAAACACGTGGGTTGCTGTCCACCTGGTACAACGTGCGATTTTCTACGGCTTGATCCTAAATATCTTTTGTTGTATTTGTAGCATCTGTTGACTTAGGGTTCCAAATGCCAAAGATACCTTGTTGAAAAATGAAAAATATAGTTGTGGTTAAGTTATTTAAACAAACAAATCACTCGGTAATATGGCGGAGTCAACTGGTGTAATAGATGTCACAGTGAAGACTTTGGACTCGGAGAGTCGGAGCTATAAACTTAGAGGCGAGGTTATGCTGCTATCCCTTGATTAAATAGTGTTGTCGTTCGTACGTGTGCACTTCATCCTCCCTATACCCGTTATGCTAGATTTGCTTAACTGCCTTGATCCCTTAGTTCTCTATTAGCTGACAGTGAGACGGTTCAAGGAGCACATTGCATCATCAGTGGAGATCCCAGGCGACAAGCAAAGGCTCATCTACCAGGGCGGAATGCTCCAAGATGACAGAACGCTGACTATGTATAGTAAGTAACGCAAACCCCAAGATTAGATGAGGTGCACAAACAACATGAATGGTTATTGGAGTCAGCTGCATTGCACGCTGAGATAAAAACCCTTTGTGAACATACTGTATCTTCCACTGCAAACATGAGGTAATATTGTTAGCTGAGGAAATTGCTGTAGAACAATAGCTTGAAAGGAGCAATGTTGACAATCAATACTTTCTTACATTTTACCACTTTGAAAGGTCAAAATGATTAACTGGTGTGTCCTGTTGCTGTGTTACCTCAAATATTTATCTCTCAGATGTGGATGGAAAGGGCATTCATCTCAAACCACCGCTGCTGGCTCAGGGAGCCCAAGTGTATTCAATGAAGGGGAAGATGACAGCAGCAGCCTTGTTGCCACTTCCCCAGTGCCGCTCCAAGAGCGCAGTGGCAACAGTTACATGATGCTCGGGACTTTCAACCTCCCTGTCAACATTATGGAACCTCAGCAGATACAGGTGCTGTTGACATTGCTAATCTTGGTCATCTGCTGAGCCAGCTGTTGTCCATATAATTTTTCAATGTGATGGCATATTAATTATGTTCAAGAAATGACATTTGCCTTGTACACATGAATATTTGTTTTCTCGTTGTCTGTTCAGCAAATGATGCCTGGAGTAGGTGAGTCCGGAAGAAAAACCAGGGTTGGCACCAGTGTAGGGGTAAAGGTTTATTGGAAAAGATTGATTACAACACAGCCACATTCATTCTGTAAAACTGTCTGCTGTTTGGATTTGCAGCGCAATGGATCAGTGGATGTGCGAATTAACTTGGACCAGTCAGTGCAGAATGAGGCTCGGGTGGGGGCGCGCTCAGATTCTTATCAACGGGCTGGAGGTACTTTATACTTTCCAGAGCATTGTCTGCAGCTCGGTCAAGATTGCTCATGAGAGTCTGTTCTCAATTGCATTACCCCAAACAATAAAATGAATAAATAAATAAATCAATAAATAGGTCCCTGTATGCTCGCTACTCACTTAACCAAGCACTGTTTCAATTTTTATTACTTAAATATATTTTTAACTGTTACAAGCAAAAAGTTTGTTTTAATTATGAAATAAGAAAATCCATCCATTTTCTTTGTCGCTTATCCTCACAAGGGTCCCGGGGCCTCCTGTAGCCTATCCCAGCTGTCAACGGGCAGGAGGCGGGGTACACCTTGAGCCTTGTAAGTCGTGCATTTGGGTTCAGCCGCGAGTTCCGACCATGACAATGAGTCTTTCAAATTGCTCTGGAGGAATTTTGTCCTACTCTTCTTTATATGATTGTTTCAACTCCATCATAGTTGAGGGTTTTCTATTATGAACTGCTTGTTTAAGGTCACACACAACCATCTGTATTGGACTTAAATCTGGACTTCGACTTGGCTACTCCAAAACCTTTTTTTTGGGCGGGGGGGGGGGGGGGCATTCAGAGGTGGACTTGCTGGTTTGTTTCGAATTGTATTCCTGTTGCATGATCCAAGAGCGCTTGAGTTTGAGGGCACAAACTGAAGGCCAGATGTATGTTCTCCCTCAGGATTTTATGGTACATAGGAGAATTCGTCCATCCATCCATTTTCTTTGCCGCTTATCCTCACAAGGGTCACGGGGTGTGCTGGAGCCTATCCCAACTGTCAACAGGCAGGAGGTGGGGTACACCCTGAACTGGTTGCCAGCCAATCGCAGGGCACATCAAGACAAACAGCTACACTCACAATCACACCTAGGAGAAATTTAGAGTGTCTGGTTAATGTTGCATGTTTTTGGGATGTGGGAGGAAACCACAGTGTCCGGAGGAAACCCATGCAGACACGGGGAGAACATGCAGACTCCACACAGGCGGGTCCGGGATCGAACCCTGGACCTCAAAACTGTGAGGCCAACGCTTTCCATCTCAACCTTCCATCAATCACAGCAAGTTGTCTTGTCTTGTCTTGTCTTGAAAAAAGAAGCAAAGCAGCCCCAGACCATCACACTGCCACCACCATGCTTCACTGTTGGCATAATATTTTATCAAACGATGTGGCATTTTCTACACCAGATGTAACGGGCTTCACACCTTCCAAAAAGTTTGTTTGACACATCAGTCCGCAGAATGTTTCTCCAAAAGTCTTGAGAATCATCAAGATGTTTTTGGGAAATGTGACATGAGCCTTTTGTATTCTTTGTTGAAAGCAGGGGTTTTCACTTGGGAACTTTCCCATGGATGCAAGTGTCGTTTTTTTATGGTAGTCATAAAAACTGACCTTAACTGAGGCCAGTAAGGCCTGCAGGTCTTTAGATGTATTTTGAGGGTCTTTTGTGACTACATGGATGAGTCGCTACACACTTGTAGTAACTTTAGTTGGTCGTCCACTCCTTGCAAGGTTATCCACTGTTCCCAGTTTTCGTGTGAATTTAGACTAAAATCCTCAAGCTCAAACCAGCAAAATACGACAAAGCAGTTGTATTGCATCTTAGACAATTTAACCACACCACAACAACACAACATAAAAATAATAAAACAACTAACACAGAATAGAAGTTCAAAGACCGAGTATTTGAGCCAAGCTATGAATAGTCAAAGAAATGTCTAGGAATAAAAGGCTGAATGCAGTGTGGCGTGTACTTGTCTACTTGTCCAAAGAGTGGTGGTAAGAACCTCTGCTGACGGTCCTTCTCAGTCTTCTTATCTAGGCACACCTCGGAACATTCCAGAATTCCAGATCACAAAAGAACCGCATCATAGTAACATAAAAGTATGGAAGGAAAATAAAAATACACACACACATATCTATTTTGGGATATTGGCCCTGACAGTGGTTCACTGGAGTTCCAAAGCCTTGGAAATAGCCTGAAAATGTGATTACTTTTCACAGAGGGTTAGAAAGTTTTGGATTTTTTTTATGTGTGTCTTAAATTCAATTGTCATTTGAAAATTGCATTTTGTATACTCTTGGGTTGTCTGAGCGATATTAAAATTGGTCTGATGATTTGAAATTTTTGTGTATGATAGATATGCAAACAAAATGGAAATCAGGAGGGGGCCATATACCTTTTCATGGCACTGAATATTTGGGATGGACATTTCGTTACATCTGCATAGCCTACCTTGCCTGTGATGCAAGAGGTAATTATGTTGAAGTGGGGCGGTTCATCCCAAGCAACGGTGTGGGATTTCTAAGAATGTTAGTGAAACGGGACATTCCCTTTCCAGGTCATCTCAATTGTAATGTGTTTATGCTTCTGTTTGTGTTTACTGAAATGCAAAAGTATTTTGGCTTTTGTTAATTTGTCTTTTTGAAATGTAAAAGTGGCGGCACAGTGGATCAGCTAGTAAAGCATTGGCCTCACACTTCTGAGGTCCTGGGTTCGATCCCGGACCCGCCTGTGCGCTCTGGTTTCCTCCCACATCCCAAAAACATGCAACATTAATCTTACACTCTAAATTTCCCCTAGGTGTGATTGTGAGTGCGGTTGTTTGTCTCTATTTGCCCTACGATTGGCTGGCATACAACATTAATCGGACACTCTAAATTGCCCCTAGGTGTGATTGTGAGTGCCACTGTTTGTCTCTATGTGCCCTGCGATTGGCTGGCAACCAGTTCAAGGCATACCGCCCCTCCTGCCCTTTGACAGCTGGGATAGGCTCCAGCACTCCCTGAGACCCTCGTGAGGATAAGCGGCAAAGAAAATGGATACATGGATGGAAATTTAATAGTGTTTCACAATATGTTATATTGTATTTAACTTACAGTTCACCATAGTTTCCTGTTGTTACTATTCAGTCACGGCAGTCTTGGCGACACCACTGCCAGTCAGAGTCCCTTAAGACAATCTTTGGGGTGAGATGTCAGAAAATGGTTTCAAGCAGTGATATGGCATAAAACCTTAGCGAGTTCCTATCTTAGTTTAGCATAGATTTCCTCTTTCACATTTCTTTCAGATTACTGGTCATCTCTCTCCAGAATTTGGATGTTTTTGTCCTTAAAGGAATGTTCTTTTTTTTTTAGATGCAAATGAAACTTCTGGGTCTCCTATGTTGTACAGAGCACTGCACTGTGTAAACTACATGCTGAGTTTGGTTCTTGGGATTTTGTTATTGGGGTGAATCTGCTTTTGAATGAAGAAGTTGTTCGATATGAAGTGCAACGTTGTTGGAGAAAATCCTTCTAAGAGTCTCTTACAAACCAGCTACTTGGTTGAGATTCAAATTACCCCTCCTGTTTTGACCTCAGAATTGGTGTACTAGCCCTTCCTCTACTTTTGGATTTGACTCAAGCCTAGTTAGGATCCATAAAGTCAGAGCCCTCCAGATGTTTGTCTGCTCCTTCTGTCTTTTATTGTTGGTGGAGGGATCACTGCTGTGTGAATTAAAGATGAACTGTTTTCAACAACCATGAAGAGTTCAGTTGCCTTGATTCAACTATTTCAAATTATTTTGGGAATATTGTTGTCAAAAGGTTAAGGCTCCGTCACACCATGACGTTCTTGTCAACGTCCTCTGAACATTTCAATCTTTCTATTTTTCTGCGCTTTCAAACGCAGATGACACATCTGCCGTGTGATTAACGTGTGTCTAACGCACGAAAAGCGTGTAACAGCGACCAAATAAGATACCCTTAAAAACCATTCGCGTGTGCGTGTACACGTCATTGGGCCGCGACGAGCGATTTGTCAACGTAAGACGAGCGTGTTGAGCGTGTGACCAATGGGTGAATAACGACACAAAAGCGTTTTGCTGGCGTGTAATTTTTACAGTGGAACCGGCACTAAAACGTTGGAAAGTTCATAGTCACTTCAGTTGTCGTGAGTTAGAACAGTGAGCATCATGCCGCCGAGAAGAAAAAAAGTTAGGCCGCGGACTTCAGCAACTAGCGCTGCTAGTAAGAAAGCTAAGCCTCTTTCATCACGAGCAATGTGTTTGGAGGAAAAACAACAGCAGGAGGAAGAACACGTCCGTGAAGTCACGCACCATGTGACACCCCCTGGGGACCCTAAACACCTTGCAAACCCCAGTGAGGACAGTCCAACAAAGAGACAAAAGAAGCAGAGAAAGGATTGCAGGATCCTGGACCGGGCTGTTGAGGATAGTCTGGTGTAGTTTTTCCAGGAAAACGAACTGCTGCTTTTTGGATCTTCCATAGTATGTGATCTCTACTGTAGCTTAAATGGACCTTGCTTACAAAGCATCGGTTTATATACCCATATGCATGGACATTCGGGAAACACACGATTGACGCTCAATGTACTCCAAACGACGTTGTTTGACTTTAGTTGCACGCTGTGTGCGCTACGGGATTGTTCAGTGGTCATTGACAGGTCGCCAGTGAGTCGTTCACTGCAAAGCAAACGATTAAGTAACAACCAAGTGAGCTGGAGTTATGACTGACTAACGATAGCCAAACGCGTGCAACGCTCGGCGAACCTTAGTAAAACGTTCCACGAACGTTTTGAACGTTCTACAGCGTTTAAAATTAAACGTTGATGAACGCTGATCTCGGTGAGAACTTTTTTGCATGTTCAAAACATTTTTCCCGGACCGGCGTTCTCCGCCGATTCCCAGCGATCATTGACGTTCACTAGCGTTCAAACAACGCTCTTCTGGAGCTATCCCGGCGACCATGGGCGACTACCAACGTTTCCTCAAACGCTATAGAACGCTGACTAGAACGTCATGGTGTGACGGGGCCATTAATAAAGGCCACTTGCATATCCATTCATCCATTTTCTGAGCCGATTAAGGAACAAGGGTTCCGGGGCGTGCTGGAGCCTATCCCAGCTGTCATCGGGCAGGAGGCGGGGTACACCCTGAACTGGTTGCCAGCCAATAGCAGGGCACATACAGACAACAGTCGCACTCACAATCACATTGAAGGGCAAGTTAGAGTACCCAATTAATGCATGTTTTTGGGATGTGGGAGGAAACTGGACTGCCCGAAACACACGGAGACATGGGGAGAACATGCAAACTACACACAGGCGGGGCTGGGATTTGAATCCCCAGTCCTCAGAACTGTGAGGACAATGGTCTAACCAGTCACTCCACTGTCCCACTGCCTCTTGCAAATCTCCCTCCAAAAAGGTGGCCTTGGTGAATCGCAGAATTTGATTTTGTGTCAGTGAATTGGGGTTGTTTTGCTTTGCAGGGTGTTTCCAGTTGCCAGACAGAAACCAAGGTACAACAGTCCTCTTCATCCTCTGCAATATCATCTCCCTCAACCAGAATGGCTGCCAAATCACGGGTTTTTGAGACAAACATTTTTCCTTTTTCATCATCATTAACCTCCACACAAACTGAGGGCGCACACAACACACGACCCAAGTAAGTGTCCAAGTGGTAATAACAAGTCAAGGTGGTTTACAGATGCAAAACATGGTTTGCATGTGTGTGTGTGTGTGTGTGTGTGTGTGTGTGTGTGTGTGTGTGTGTGTGTGTGCATGTGTCCGTGGGTGTGCGTGTGTGATGTATGATGTGTGTGTGTGTGTGTGTGTGTGTGTTATATATTACATATATAATATGCATGCCTGGCACACAGAGCCATGTTTGTTTTTAATCAATGATGGGCCCCATTAAGTCCTCCACCCAGGATACCATCATAGACAGAGGGCAGCAAATGGAGAGATGGGTGGAACACTACTCTGACATCTCCTCTGTCCAGAACACTGTCACACTTGGAGCAGGCCTTTGAATCCTTCTCCGTCAAAGATGAATTTGAAGCACAGCCCACCATGGAGGAGCTTAGCAAGGCCATTGACATCTTGGCTTATGGCAAAGCCCCGGACAGTGACGGGATTCCCCCCGACCTGCTCAAGCACTGTAAGACCACTCTACTGGACTGCACAATGTCCTCTGACAGTGCTTTTAGGAATGGGCCGTACCACAGGACATGAGCGAGGCCAAGATCATTACCATCTATTGAGATGATGCACGTGATGTCACCGTTGTTTGCGACGCTATATTCCCGGTCAAACAAAGCTGCTCTACAGTGCGGGAGTCGCTGTATCGGAGCAGATATTTCACAATGCCCAAGACCTGTTGTGCTGTTCGTTGTCACAATAGACAAGACAGTTCTTCAAAGATATCATTCTATAGAATTCCAGCTGAAAAGACCAGATAAGATCAATGGATTGCCAGTCAAACAAAGTTGTTCGGCAGTACGGGATTCGCTGAACCGGAGCAGGTTTTTCACAATCCCCGAAACCTGTTGTGGTATTGGTTGTCACAATAGATGAGACGGTTATTCAAAAATATCATTCTATAGAATGCCAGCTGAAAAGACCAGGAAAGATCGATGGATTTTGTGAATTAAATGGGATGGATGGTGCCCAACAAAATACACACGCCTCTGTAGCAATAAATTTACAGTCAAATTTCTTATCAGCAAAAACATCGACTTCGGCATTAAATATAATTTAATGCCAAGTGTCTCAAATTTTTCCTTGTACCTTTGTTTATTATCACCTTATAAATGTTTAACGATATAAGACAAAACTGTGGGTGTCGTGCTAAAAGACATTTTTGTTTCATCTCAGAATTAACTTTCAACAATGCTTTGTTTGACCGGCAATATGGCCACGTAAAAAAAATCACGTGATTTTATGGGTGCACAATCTCTATCTGAACAATGTGGACCACAGTGACTGTAGCAACTATAGAAGCATCTCCCTACTCAGCACTGTAGGCAAAGTCTTTGCTCAGGTTATCCTTGCTCACCTATAGAGACTCACCAATCGTGTCTACTCAGAGTAAGAGTGTGGTTTTCGAGCCGAACCGTCAACAGTAGACATGGTCTTCTCCCTCCGTCAACTCTAGGAGAAATGCAGAGAACAGCAGATGCCCCTGTACGTCGCTTTCATAGATCTTACCAAGGCATTCAACCTCATCAGCAGAGTAGGCCTCTTCAGGATCCTGCCAAAGATCAGCTGCCCACCAAGACTGCAGAGCCTGATCGTTTCCTTCCACACCGACATGAAAGGTGTTGTACAATTCAACAGCAGCATTTCTGAGTCCTTCAGCATCTGTAGCTGAGTCCAGCAAGGCTGTGTCTTCGCCCCCACTCTCTTCGGAATTTTCTTTGCACTGATGCTGAAGCTTGCCTTCGGCACCTTAACAGAAGGCATACTCATATTCATACTACCTGCATACTCGGTCATATGGCAGGCTTTTCAATCTTGCCCGTCTCAGAGCCAAGACCAAGTTCACAAAATGCTGATCAGAGATATGCTGTTCGCCGATGCTGCTGCTGTATTAACCCACACTCAGCATGACCTCCAGTCCCGGATGGATAATTTTTCTCAGGCTTGCAAGGACTTCAGCCTAACAGTCGGCCTCAAGAAAACGAATGTCCTGGGACAAGACACCGAGATAATGCCATCCATCATTATAGATGATAACAAGCTCACTGTGGTCCATAGTTCATCTACCTCGGCTCAACCATTACGACAACCTATCCCTAGATGTGGAAATTGACAGGAGGCTTGGGATGGCAGCCATGACTCTTGCGCACCTCACATCTCGTGTGTGTGTGTGTGTGTGTGTGTGTGTGTGAGGAAAACCCACGGAGGTTCGTCAAGACCAAGATGGTGGTGTACAATGCGTCATCAGCACGCTGCTCTACGGCAGCGAGATATGGACCACCTATGACAGGCAAGAGAGGAAACTGCACACATTTCACATGCGCAGCCTCCGTCGCATCCTGGAAATCTCCTGGAAGGACAAAATGACCAACGCCGAAGTCCGGTCTCGCAGGAATCGACCACGCATGTACACTCTGCTCCGACAGCGCCGAATCAGATGGCTAGGCCATGCCCGGCGAATCAGATGGCTAAGCCATGCCCGCCGAATGCTAAATGGCCGCATCACCAAAGACATCATGGAGAAGACTAATCTGAGATGCAGCCAAGAGGCCAATGATCACTCTGGATGAAATGCAGAGCTCTACACTTGATGGGGGAGAGTCTGTCCATAGGACAACAACCAGTCGTACACTGCACAAATCTGGCCTTTATGGAAGAGTGGTGAGAGGAAAGCCACTTCTCTAAGATATACATAAAAAGTCTCATTTAAAGTTTGCCACAAGCCACCTGGGAGACACGCCAAAAATGTGGAAGAAGGTGCTCTGGTCAGATGAAACCAAAATCAAACTTTTTGGCCACAATGCAAAATGATATGTTTGGCGTAAAAGCAACACAGCTCATCACCCTGAACACGCCATCCCCACCGTCAAACATGGTGGTGGCAGCCTCATTTTTTTTGCCTGCTGCTTTTCTTCAGCAGGGACAGGCAAGATGGTTAAAATTCATGGGAAGATGAATGGAGCCGAATACAGGACGATTCTGGATGAAAACCTGTTGGAGTCTGCAAAAGGCCTGAGACTGGGACGGAGATTTATCTTCCAACAGGACGATGATCCAAAACATAAAGCCAAATCTACATAGGAATGGTTTACAAATAAACATATCGTAGGTTCATGTCCACTGTGAGAGATAATCTAAAAAGAAAAATCCAGAAATCACAATGTATGATTTTTTTTAAACGATTTATTTGTGTGATACAGATGCAAATAACTATTTGAACACCTGTCACCTATCAGCTACAATTCTGACCCTGAAAGACCTGTTAGTCCGCCTTTAAAAGTCTACCTCCACTCTATGTATTATCATGAATCAGATGCACCTGTGTTAGCTGCATAAAGACACATGTCCACCCCATACAATCAGTAAGACTCAAACTTGTAACATGGCTAAGACCAAAGAGCTCTCCAAAGACACCAGAGACAATTTTGTACAACTCCACACGGCATGTAAAGGCCTACGGAGAAATTGCCAAGCAGCTTGGTGAAAAAAGGTCCACTATTGGAGCAATCATTAGAAAATGGAAGAAGCTAAACATGACTGTCAATCTCAATCAGAGTGGAGCTCCGTGCAAGATAACGCCTTGTGGAGTCTCAATGATCCTTAGCAAGGTGAGGAATCAGCCCAGGACTACACGACAGTACTTGGTCAACGACCTGAAAAGAGCTGGGACCACCGTTTCCAAGGTGACTGTTGGTAATAAACTAAGACATCATGGTTTGAAATCATGCATGGCACAGAAGGTTCCCCTGGTTAAACCAGCATGTGTCAAGACCCGTGTTAAGTTTGCCAATGACCATTTGGATGATACAGAGGAGTCATGGGAGAACGTTTTGTGGTCAGATGAAACCAAAATGGAACTTTTTGGTCATAATTCCACTAACTGTGTTTGGAGGAAGAATTCTGATAGACAGAGGATGAAGATGGCTGACTCCATGCCACACAGATGTGAAGTAGTTGTAATAATAAAAAAATAAAACTGTGGTCATTCAAATAAATATTAGTTTAGTGATTCAAAGGATTGATAAAAACATTTGTACTAAATAGTTTTGAGTTTGTAAATTCAACAGCAGGATGCCATATATTTTTTTTAACACACCCCTTTCAACAAATTGCCAAATAGCACAGCGTTAAGAGTGTGATTATCATGAATGCTGGGTATTGTTGGTTTTCTGAGAATCTACTCGGACTATTGGTAACTTGTTTGACATTTAGCTATAAAAATACAGTAATCCGTAATTTTTTACAGTTAATTGGGACCAGAACCACCCGTGAAACGTGAAAAACCGAGAGACCATCACTAGCCTTGTATCAGTGCATCTTCCCGTAATACAGTACGTACTGTATGCCGATCTGCCTTTTATTTTTCTGGGAGGGGGGGGCGATGCACTGAAGCTGCAATAGGTGAACCACGAAGTAGAGAGGGATTAGTCTATACTGAAAATGTGGATTAATCTGATTAGTCACATTAACCCCTAACACTACTATACAGGTTCAAATATATAACATTAGATAAACTTTATTTGTCCGACAATGGGAAAATTTGCTAAAGTGGTACTGAATGTTATTGTTTTAACTTGACGAAACCGGTAAATTGTATGAAACTTATCTTCAGTGATGATGATTTAGTGCCGCTGGTAGTTTTTCTTTGGCAGCATAAAAATTGTGTGATACCACTCATTTTATTGACCAATATTCGCAACATTGGGAAAGTCCAAGGACCTCCAATCTAAGAGTGAGAATTGTAGATTTAGTACAGCCTCGTTTAAATTTCCTTTAGCAAGTTTTGTGTCAGCCGTGCTTTTATACCCATAAACAAAATTTTGGCATAATTTTAGCTAGATATTGTACCACTCATGTTGAGAGAATTGGTCGGAATTGTTTAAATACCCTGGCATCAACTCAGATGTTGTTTTTATTATAGTCCACAAATGTTCATTCGAGTTTAACTGCGTTCGGGACTTCAGGACAACCATTCCAGAAGCTTAGTCTTCCCCTGCCAAATCCATTCCAAAGGCAGTTTGGAAGAGTCTTTGTAATCACTGTCCTGTGTGAAGAATCAAAGTTGTGCAGCTAGTTCTTTTTTAAAATCATTGTAACATGTATCATCATCATGTGTCTTGTAAAATCACTACTACTGTATTTCGAAAAAATGGAGGAAAGAAAAAATCGGAAGGCCAAAATTATTGAGTTATATACCTGTCATGATTGACTCAAAAACGTTTGCCCTGCTGGATAAAAGACAATTATTAATTAAAGTTTTACATTTTAATAAACTTGAAAGTATTCATTTAGTCTGAAAATGGGAGAATTGTGTCACCAAGACAGCAACAGCTCTTTTCACATCAAGCAATCAATTACTGTTGAAATATTTATGATGCATACAAAAAACATCTTTTACATCTATCCATATCAGGCTGTGGTTATTTGTTTTCTTTTTGACATTTTTCCTCCCTGTTGGCATACAATAAACAAAAGAAAATGATGCACGGTGGAAAGCTGTAGCGCGTTGGCCTCACAGTTCTGGGTACTGGGGTTCAATTCCTGCCCACCTGTGTGGTGTTTGCATGTTCTCCTCGTGCCTGCGTGGGTTTTCTCCAGGCACTCCGCTTTCCTCTCACAGCTCTAAAACATGCGTTGATTGGACACTCTAAATTGCCCCAAGGTGTGATTGTGAGTGTGATTGTTCTGTGTCTCCATGTGCCCTGTGATTGGCTGGCAACCAGTTCAGGGTGTACTCTACCTCGTACACCCCGATGACAGCTGGAATATGAACCAGCACTCCCACAACCCTTGTGAAGATAACCGGCTCAGAAAATGGATGGATGGATGGATGGTTGGATTGATAAACAAAGAAAAAAACATGTTGCTATTCATGTCAGAAGAGTCTAAAGATCTTCAGTCACACCATTTAATCATAGACACAAGAACGAGATGAGGATCAACGTGTTCTCAACATGGCTGGAGATGCTCTACGCCTTCTGGGCAATGCCTTGGTTATCCTTGGTGACCTTCGCTGTAACCTGGCAACCCCACCCCCTCGTCATCTGTATGTAGCCCATGGCCGAGTATACCCATCCTGTCCTACTCCAGTCTGGTCTGCCAAACACTGCCACTCCAGTGAGTCAACATTGTGTTATAATCTATGAATAGTGAAAAATGCATCAAAATGACAAGTTAATGACTTTGAAAGAGAGATATTTTTGTATTGAAAATAGTCTCACTGCAGAGTAGATCATTATCAATACAATATA
Organism: Syngnathoides biaculeatus; assembly: GCF_019802595.1. Taxonomy (NCBI): domain Eukaryota; kingdom Metazoa; phylum Chordata; class Actinopteri; order Syngnathiformes; family Syngnathidae; genus Syngnathoides; species Syngnathoides biaculeatus. The sequence goes on along the minus strand of NC_084640.1, from coordinate 3,725,737 downwards.
CTATAATAATAATTACATTATATAATAATAATATTTCTGCTGGAGTCTATTTAAATACTGCTACACAAAGAAACATAAAGGTAAAGAATATCAGTCCGATGTGTGAGAATGTAATGTGACAGAGAACCGTGGGAATCAGAATGAATGTCAAGTGTTTTGTACTTAAAAGTAGTGCTGCACCAAATACCGAAACCAGTACCATACCAAGTTATTTTGATGTAAAAAAAACAATAGCACACTATCTTTTTTTTGGTTTGTTTTGTTAATTCTTCTTTTCCTTTCGGTTTGTCTCGTAAAGGGGTCGCCACAGCGTGTCATCTTTTTCCATCTAAGCCTATCACGTGCATCTTCTTCTCTAACACTCACTGTCCTCATGTCTTCCCTCACAACATCCATCAACCTTTTCTTTGGTCTTCCTCTCGCTCTTTTGCCTGGCAGCTCCATCCACAGCACCCTTCTACCAATATACTCACTCTCTCGTCTCTGAACGTGTCCAAACCATCAAAGTCTGCTCTCTCAAACCTTGTCTCCAAAACATCCAACTTTGGCTGTCCCTCTAATGAGCTCATTTCTCATCCTATCCAACCTATTCACTCCAAGCGAGAACCTCAGCTTCTTCGTTTCTGCTACCTCCAGTTCTGCTTCCTGCTGTATCTTCAGTGCCACCGTCTCTAATCAGTACAACATGGCCGGCCTCACCACTGTTTTATAAACTTTGCCCTTCATCCTAGCAGAATCTCTTCTGTCTCATAGGACAGGACACCTTCCGCCAACTGTTCCACCCTGGTTGGACCCGGTTCTTCGCTTTCTCTCTCCATTGCGCTGTATTTTTCACCCCAAGTATTTGAAGTCATCCGCCCTCCCTATCTCTTCTCCCTGGAGCTTCACTCCTCCACCTACTCCTCCCTTCACAGTCATGCACATATATTCTGTTTTACTTCGGCTAATCTTCATTCCTTTCCTTTCCAGTTCGTGCCTCCATCTTTCTAATTGTTCCTCCGCCTGCTCCCTGCTTTCACTGTAGATCAAAATATCATCTGCGAACATCATTGTCCAAGGGGATTCCAGTCTAACCTCATCTGTCAGCTTATCTATTACTACCGCAAACAGGAAGGGGCTCAGCATGGATCCCTGATGCAGTCCCACCTATATCTTAAATCCTTCTGACACACCAACGGCACACCTCACCGCTGTTCTGCTGCCCTTATACATGTCCTGTACTATTCTAACATATTTCTCTGCCACACCAGACTTGCGCATGCAGTACCACAGTTCTTCTCTTGGTACTGTGTCATAGGCTTTCTCTAGGTCAAATACACAATGTAGCTCCTTCTGACCTTCTCTGTACTTTTCCACGGGCATCGTTAAGGCAAATAATGCATGTATGGTACTCTTTCTAGGCATGAAACCATACTGTTGCTCGCAGATACTTACTTCGGTCCTGAGTCTAGCGTTTACTACTCTTTCCCATAACTTCATTGTGTGGCTCATTATCTTTATTCCTCTATAGTTTCCACAGCTCTGAACATCGCCTTTGTTTTCCACCATTCTTATGGTATCTTTTCTCCTGCTAGTATTCTATTGAATAAGTTGGTCAAAAACTCCACAGCCCCCTCTCCAAATTGCTTCCATACCTCCACTGGCATGTCATCAGGACCAACTGTCTTTCCATTTTTCATTCATTCATCCTTACTAATCATTGCCACTTCCTGGTCATTACGCTTGCCTCTTAGACTCTACCCTCTCACTCATTCTCTTCATTCATTAACTTCTCAAAGAACTGAAGAACTGTGAGGCCAACGCTTTACCAGCTGCTCCACCGTGCCGTCACACACTACCTAGTCTATGTTAAAGTTAAAGCAATCAAATATACAAAGTTAAAGTCAACACATAAGTTACACAATTTACATCCTACTTAATTTATGTTAAACTTTAAGTCAGATAAAAGCTATCAAATGAACACAGTCAGCGCATAAGGTACACAAATCACATACTCCCTGTGTGAAAATATAATGGATATGACGATTCAAATATGTGTGGATGTAAGGGATTAGGTAAGGTTGTTTGTGCGCTAGGCTAAATTTGGGCCGAGCAGCTTCTACGCGAACGATACGGCTCGTATTTGTGTACTAACATAAAACTTGTTAAATTTCCTATAAGTCCTCATGTCCCTCATTGTACAAGTTGTTTCGGTGGTACACATGAAGTTACACACGTTCGATGCTTCTTCAACAGCACGGTTTGATCGCAAACGTTACTCGTTGTTAGCCAGCTAGGCTAAGGTGGTCTGGGCCTATAAGCAATTGGTATAGGTAAGTAAGTACTAAGTACTCACAGTCCTCGTAAACAAAACGTAGGTTTTGCAGGTTGTGTAAGTACTCAATGTTGAATGTTTACCTCCTCAGCAAATATTTTATTACACATGTTGCTTGATGTTCATGAGTTAGGCTAGGCTAGGCCGCGCAGGTTCAACCCAAACAAATACGGAATTTGGGTACTAAGATTATACAGATGATGATTTTAGTCCACTGAAGTCATCACCAGGGGCGTCCCATGTCCACTACTCGCAACATTCGGTCCAAATTCAGCAGGATTTAGTTATTGAATGGTCGTGCAGGTCGGAGGCTCTTTGATTTGTTGTCACCAATTCGGAAACCGGAACCATCTCCTTTTTTTTGGGGTTTTGTTAATACCGCTGGATTAAAAAAAAAAAAAAAAAAAAACTTAATCAATGGGGCACAATTCATCCATGTGTCATCAGCAAGGCTGGGGTCAAGAGGGGCGTGGCCTGGCCATCTCTGACACCTGTTGCCTGTCACAGCTGTGTCACATGAGCCACTGTGATTAGACAACATATTTAAAGTGGAACTGTCATCTCTATAGATATTGTAATGAAATATACATATAACAGTATTCACTTCAATGTCTATACGAAAACATAAATGTGAGCGGATCGTGCGTCATCCATGCGCAAAGTTGCGCAATTGAGTTTCTCGACATCCAAGTGTTCGCCATATTAGTCGCGTCCTTTGTCCTTGACGTCATCGTCACTTCCGCCGTTGAAAACGCGCAGTGCCTGCTACTATAGAAGCCGAACAACAGAGATGGTCGGATTTTTACAACGCCCCTTCTGACACCGAAGCTCTTTTCGAAAAGGACAACACCACACAACCGAGTGAAGTTACCGGGCAATATTACACTATTGTTTCGAGCCCTCAGGGCAATATTACACTATTGTTTCGAGCCATATTCAGATGATATATGATCACGGCCAAACCACATCCCCATCTGATCCACTTCCGCGACGGAGATGAGCCATCGTGGCTCATCACAGCCGGCCGGTGTGGCTTATGACAAAGCCGAGCGGTGCTGCTTTAGGGCGGTGTTCACAGACGTCGCAGTATGCGATGAGCAACACAGTCGAGCTGGGGAACTTTATGAACACATGCGACTGAGTAACGTATTCTCGGCTGGGTTCTTCAGAGTCGCCCGACACGCAGGCTTCGCAGAAGCTGTGACCGCCGAACGCGGCACGTCGGTGGCGGATTTTCGGCGCCGTGGTGGCATATAATGGCGCCGAGGCGTGCTGCTTTTAGAGGGTTGTTCACAGCCACCGCAGTACACGATGAACACTATCAAGACGAGGCTGAGTGAGACATTGTTGGCTGGGCGACGCACACCGACACATTTCATACGCGGATCTTTTGTTACGTTATGAGAGAGACCGATTACGATGTCCCCCCCAAACAATTTTTTTTTTTTTAGTAGCTGTATACACACCTACCTGTTATTTGGAACCCACAAAGCTCTCGTCCTGTGCCCCTGTGCAATCCATTTTTCACAACAAACAGGGTCTCTTTCAAACTTATGAAGGGTAATTCCACTCTCCTGAGTGGTCAAGCAATGTCCAGCAATGCAATAAGCCGGCATTTTGGCAAACACAAAGGAACAACGAGCTACCTTCTCGGAGGTAAAACTAATGGAAACTAATGTCCACCAGGGGGTGCCGCTGTCCTTTACGTCACTTCCTGGTTCTTCTCGAAAACAAATCCCTCGAGAGGATTTTCATGGCGGGAGTTACAAAAAGCTGTATTCGTCAAAATCATGTTTTGTGGTGAAAAAAACACATGGGACCATATTGGCTGTGGGTTTTTCATTAATAATATATATTAAAAAAACCCATCCATTTTATGACAGTCCACCTTTAAGTTTGAGTTTTGTCACTGGTTTTTGCCAGTTCATTGAGTATGTTTTCCCGCATCCAGGGTTACTCCGCCACTGTGCCATTATAGTCCTGTCACGCTTTTGGTTATGCTCTTTAGTTGACTCATAGTTATTGGACATTGTTTCTTGTGTTCTGGATCCTGCCTTCTTGGACTGTGTTGTCATGCACACCATTTGTTTATAATAAAACCCACTGAACATCATGTTCTCGTCGTGGAGTCCTGCATTTGGGTCCACCTGTGCACCGTTGGTGTGTTACAGAACAAACTGGCCAGAACAGGCCCCAGCAGGGAAGACGCGGCGTCGTCAGGCACGTCGAAGGGGACTCCGCCTGCACGAGGATCAACCATCTCCTATCCAGGTGGGCTCTGTTATGTCATCCTCTTCTACTTTGCCTCCCGCACCACCCGTGTACTACGAATACATCCCAACCACGACCAACTCACCAGCAAATATTGTTTTGGATTCAGATTTTTCAGAAGGAGGAAGAATTAAATTTATTTGACCGACTGCCTGATTCTGACTCGGACAATGAATTTTAACTTTCCAATGACGGGCAAGCCTCATCCAACCTCCGCCGGCACTTCGCCAACAACCAAGCTACAGCATCATCCAGCTTCTGCTCCAGCGAAGGCCGAGCCTCAGGTGACCTCTACCGCCGCGTCGCCGACAAACAAGCCACAGTGAAATCCCACTTCCGCTCCAGTGACGGCCGAGTCTCAGGCGACTTCCCCCGACGCTCAGTCGCCAGCGGGCTCCAAGTCGCCGATCTTTGAAATTGCAGATCTTACGGACGGGATTCAGCGGCAATTGGACATTCTCATCCCGGGATGGCCACAGCTGATGAGCGACCGGCTGCCGAAACACGCCCACATTGCGGTAGCAACTTACCCACTACCAAGCCAAGCCCACGTTGTGTTGGTGACAGACTTCCTGGTGAACCACGCCCACCTCGCGGTAGCAACCAAGCCGCTAGCGAGCCAAGCCCATGTTGCGGTGGCGACTGACTTCCTGGCGAACCACGCTCACGTCGCGGTAGCAACTGACCTGCTACCAAGCCAAGCTGCAACCGACCCGCTTCCGAGCAAGTCAAGAGTAAGGCTGGACCACGGCCAAGAGGGGCGTGGCCTGGCCACCGTTCCAAGCGGTTTCATCTCTGACACCTTTTGCCAGTCACAGCTGTGTCACATGAGGCACTGTGATTAGACAATGTATTTAAGTTGGAGTTTTGTCACTGGTTTTTGCCAGGTCATTGAGTAGGCTTTCCCGCGTGCAGGGTTACTACGCCACTGTGTCATTATAGTCCAGTCACGCTTTTGGTTATGCTCTTTAGTTGACTCATAATTATCGGATATTGTTTCTTGTGTTCGGGATCGTGCCTTCTTGAACCGTGTTGTCGTGCGCAACTTTCATTTATAATAAAACCCACTGAACATCATGCCCTCATCGTGGAGTCCTGGATTTGGGTCCGCCCATGCACTGTTGTTTCGTGACACTGGGCTGTGTCCATAATTCTGTGCTTTCACCCTATTCCCTACTCCACAGGTAAGGTTGCTCTAGACAGTGGACTATATAGTGAGGTTATTCATAACGTCACTGCTGGTACACGTTATCAACTTTTGATTGTTGCGGTGGCTTTAACAAAAGAAAAATTTCACATTATTGATCCAAGATGAGTTTACTGTACTTTTCCATAAAAATGCCAACAACAGAAGCTTTGTTTAAAGTTACTTTGAGTCATACAAAAAATCCACTCCCTTCATTTGCAAGCTCTTATCTGTATTTGGCATTTTGTCCTCATCCAACCATTCATCCATCTTCCACCGGTTTTCTGGGTTGTGTTGTGAGGGCAGTAGCTTTAGCAGGGATACCCAGACTTTCCATTTCCAAGCCACTTTATCCAGCTTTCCTGGAGGGATCGCAAGGTATTCTCAGGCCAGCAGAGTGACATAGTCTCGCCAGCATGTCTTGGGTTATCACGGGGTCCCCCTCCAGTGGGACGTGCCCGGAACACCTGACCAGGGAGGCGTCCGGGAGGCATCCGGATCCGATGCCCCAGCCAGGCTCCTCTAAATCCGGAGGAGTACCAGCTTGACACTTGGCCCCTCCCGTATAACCGAGCTTCTCACCCTATCTCTAAGGGAGAGCCCTGACACCTTGCTGAGGAAACTCATTTTGCCTGCTTATATCCGGGATGTTGTTCTATCGGTCATGACCCGCACAATGTAGATCGACTGGTTAATTGAGACTTACCTCCCTCTTTACCACAATGGACAACACAAAGTCCACATCACTGCAGATGCTGCACCAATTTGCCTATCAATTTCCCGCTCCGTTCTTCCTTCTCATCCCAGCCGCTTCACACTCGGCTGCGAACCACTCCAGTGAGTGTTGCAGATCAGGGCTTGACGAAGCCAACAGAACCATAACATCTGCAAAAAGCAAAGATGCAGCACTCTACACCTCGGCTGCACCTAGAGAAAAATCAGTGAAATTGGGTCCAACTCTCACTGGAAACAAGTCCAACTTACTGCCAGCAATGTGGACCAAACTCTGACACCGGTCATACTGGGACCGAACTGCCTGTATAAGGGGATTTTGCAGCCCATACTCCTGAAGAACCCCCGCAGGCCTCCCCAAGGGACATGGTCGAACACCTTCTCCAAGTCCACAAAACACATGTATACTGGTTGGGCAAACTGCCATGCACTCTCAAGGATCCTGGGTGTAGAGGTGGTCCAGTGTTCCATGGCCAGGACGAAAACCACATTGCTCCTCCTGAATTTGAAATTCGATTTCCTGATGGACCCTCGTCTCCAGCACCCATGACTAGATTTTACCAGGGAGGCTGATGAATGTAATCCCTCTGTAGTTGGAACACACCCTCCGGTCACTCTTCTGATAAAGGGGTACCACCACCCCAGTCTGCCAATCCAGAGGCACTGTCCCCGATGTCCATGCAATGTTGCAGAGGCGTATCAACCAGGACAGCCCCACAACATCCATAATCTTTAGGAATTTAGGACAAATTTAATCCCCAGGGCCCTGCCATTGAGGAGCTTTTTAACCACCTCTGTGACCTCAACCGCAAAGATAAAAGAGCCTGCTGAAGAGAACCCAGACTGGAATAGAGGTCTTCGAAGTATTCATCACTCCACCGACTCACAACGTCCCGAGTTGAGGTCAGTTGAGGTATCCTCACTATACACAGTGGTGATAGTCCACTGCTTCACCCTCCTGAGACGCCAGACAAGAATTTCCTTGAAGCCGTTTTGAAGTCGTTCTCCATGGACTCACCAAACTCCTCCCACACTCAGAGTTTTACCTCAACGACCACCAAAGCTGTATTCCGCTTGGCTAGCCGGTACCAATCAGCTGCCTCGGGAGTCCCAGACGTCAGAAATGGCCAATAGGACTCCTTCATCTTGACGGTATCCCTCACTGTTAGTGTTTGGGGGTTGCCACCACGTAATCAACCACCTTATGGCCACAGCTCCAGAGGGCCAGAGGGCTTTAGCAATTGAGGCATGGAACACTCGATTAATGGCACCTGCTGCAAAAACTTTGTCCATGTTAGGGACTACCTACCTTTGTGAGCAAGTTTTCTCAGTAATGAACATTAATAAAACAAAGATGTGCTCATAGCTCACACATAAGCATTAAAAGGACATTCTGAAATAGCTGCTACTCAGGACATGGTGCCTGACAGATACACTTGTGCAGGATGAAAGATGTCAAGTTTGAGGAGGAAATACAAAGCAAGACTAAATCCTGCGAAATGCTGCTTTAAGCCTTGTTTGCAGTAAAGAAAAATTTCACTTCTTTTTCTTTTGGCTTGTCCCGTTAGGGGTCGCCACAGCGTGTCATCTTTTTCCATCCAAGCCTATCTCGTGCATCCTCCTCTCTAACACCCACTGTCCTCATGTCCTCCCTGACAACTTCCCTCAACCTTTTCTTTGGTCTTCCTCTCGCTCTTTTGCCTGGGAGCTCCATCCTCAGCATCCTTCTACCAATATACTCACTCTCTCGCCTCTGAACATGTCCAAACCATCACAGTCTGCTCTCTCGAACCTTGTCTCCAAACCATCCAACTTTGGCTGTGCCGTTCCACGTTGTGCATGGCTACCCCTCTCTCTGTTCCCTTCGGTGGCCTCGGACTCCGCGGTGCCGTCGGACTTGGCGGTGGTAAGTCGCTGTAAGCGGACCTGGGAGGTGGCACACAGGACGCTGCTGCACATGGGCAGCTCCTACAAGTCCACATCGGACTGCAAGAGGAGAGGTGCGCCAACGCTCAAGGTGGGACAGCGAGTGTGGCTGTCCACCAAGTACCTTCCGCTGCGGGCTGAGTCGCCCAAGCTGGCCCTCAGGTTCGTTGGTCCGTTCCCCGTCTGTAAAATCATCAACCGTCGCCGTATCCCTGAAGTTCCCTAGGTCGATGAGGGTCCATCCTACTTTCCACGTTAGCAGGCTCCATCCAACCCGTTCGTCGCCGCTGGTTGACCAGTATGATGTCAATGAGGTTACATGACATTCTGGACCACAACCCAGTTACTGAGGATCATATCCAGCACTATGTCAGATTTGTACCGGTAAGAAACAGCTTCCACAAAGCTGACCTCACACCACCAACTGGCCATAACAATAGGAATAGTTTGATAATCAATCATAAGCCAGGTTTATATAAAAAATATGCCTTTACAAAATAATATGAGAACTAATATTTATTTAGATAACAGGCAGTGCTAAATACATCAGAATCATCTTTATTCAGGAACATACAAGAAATTTTTATCCGGCAGTTGGAGCTGCTTTAGTAACATGACAACGACAGACAGTCAATTGAGATGTAAAGACATTGCCGTAACAGTCATGGAGTAAAAAGGGTTGCTAGTAATATGGCAATGTTGGACCATTTTTAAAATGTTACTTATTTTTTTTAAACAATTGCCCAAGGGATTACGATTCTTCTAGCATTTAGAGCAGTTAGAGTGCCAAGTAAGAGTCCAGTGCATAACCATTGTGCAAAGGGCGCCAGGACTTCAAGGAACGTACGCAGTTTTAAATTGACTACCGGTAGTTGTGATACTCTGGGACAAAGTTGATTACGCAAGTATCGCAGATATTACTCAATCCTCAATTCCTATGCTACTTAGCTACGTGAGGCTCGTAGTGGTCACATGCAGATGGTGCAGCATGGTGAGAATACAACAGTGAGTGGACAAGTCATATATTATGTGATTTAGTAAATACAAACTATAACTGCAGCAAAATCAAACTATATGTAGGACTACAACTATAAATATAATGTTATAACATTTTATTGGGTGTCGTTTGCATGTGTCCATGTACGTTGTTGTGTCCAGTGAGTTTAACGACTTATTGAACAATATAGAATGTGGACTTGTTGTAGTAGTGGTGATAATGTGTGACTACGATATTTGTCTTTATTATGTGTTAGTAAATCTAAATTAAATTCCATTCTAGTTTGTCAGTCCTTGGGTAATTGCAACAAATCGTCGGACCATTTTCAAAAATAATATAATCAACGGTCAATATTTGCGTACCCAATGTGAGTACAGTTCCACAACATTTATGATCGTTGATGCCTGTCACGTCCCATCGGAACGGGAGTAGGACCCAAATGCAGGACTCGGATGATGCAAGGTAGTTCGGGGGGAAACGTTTATTATTTCGTGGTCGGGGATCGGGCAGGCAGTCAGGTGCAGCAGCGGTAGTTGGAACGTCGGGCGAAGAGAGCAGGTGAGCGGGCAGGCAGGAGTCGGTACACAGGAGAACGATCAAAGCAGGCAGAAGTGTCAAAGGAGTCAGGCTTACGGGGTTGGTTGGAGAACAGGCGAAGGTCGGTACACACGGGTTGTCGATCAGGGATACGGGACTACTCGAACGGGACATGAAACTCAATGAACTGGCGCGGACCAGTCGTTATCGGGGTCATATAAATATGCCGGATAATCAGCCTGCATGAGGCGCAGGTGTGCGCCTCCCAATCAGCGCAACCGCGCGGGCACCCGCACAGCCTGGGCTGGAGCGGCAGGATCATGACAATGCCTTTTCAGGATACCATATTTTCGTGACTATACAGCGCATTGTATTCAAAGGCCCAGTCTCAGTTGCGGGTGAAATTTCAGTATTTAACACAGGTATAAGGCAACCTTATTTTTGGTCTGCATGCTGTCCTTTCACATGTCCATTTTTTCTCCCGTGGAATTAACTGTCACAATATGTTGATTTCTGTGTGTGATCTTCAGTGGTACAGAATTAGTCCTGCATCATGATATATTGTATTAATGGGCATCAGTGTAAAGTTTTTAACTAGTTACAGCCAATCATTCCAGCCAAAAATACCTGTACACACATACTTGCATGTCTTTTGAAGTATTTTTTGTATCAAACCAAAAAAAGTCCCACAAATTTTGCCACAAAACGCACTTTGAATCACTCCTCACTCAGTGTAATTAGCCCATTATTTTACACTCAATTTAAGAGTCAAACGAGAAATAATAACACTCCAAAAACAACGGAATATTTCTGAACATGTAGCTCTACCATATATCAGAATCATCTTTAATGGCTAAGTGTGTAGAACACCCAAGGAATTTTTCTCCAGCAGTCTGTGCTGCCCTGGTACGACATACAGAACAGAAAACAGAGAACAAGGAACAACATAGCAACAAGAACAAGAAATTTCTGTTTATAGGAATTATTCCTTATAAGACGTGCAAAATGTGAAATCCATATAAATAAAGGTGTTAACAATGTCAGTTGTGCAAAGGGAGCAGTTTCAGTGATGAATTGTCCAAAATAAATAAAGTAAAATAAATAAATATAAAATCTATATATATTACTCATACTACTACTGATTGGACCAGCAGTGTGTGAGCAAGTGTCCCAACAATGGCACAAGGCGAAAAATAATACGTTCGTTGATCAAGAATTTAATGACTTAATTGCCAGAGGGAAAAAAACTGTTCGAATGCCTGCTACTTTTGACTTTCATTGATCTGTATCGCTTTCCCAACAGAAATACCTGGAAGAGCTGGGGGCCAGGATGTGGAGGGTCTGAGAGGATGCTGCCTGGTCTTGGACCTAGTTCACGTTGCGTGCAAGTCTTCAATAGTGGGTAGCATCGTCCCAACAATCCGTTCAGCGGTTTTGATTGTCCGTTGTAGTGAGTCTGAGTTTGTTCTTTTTTGTGGCGGCTCCAAACCAGACTGTGATGGAGGTACACAGTACTAATTGGATAACAGCTGTGTTGAACTGTCTCAGCAGCTTTTGTGACAGGCCATCCTCAGAAGCCGCAAGAAGTGCATCCTTTGGTGGGCTATTTTGAGGATGAAGGTTATGTTCGTCCCCCACTTCAAGTCCTCTGAGACTGTTATTCTCAAAAACTTGAATGTGTCGACGGTTGACACAAGGCAGTTGGACAGCGTCAGGGGGAGCTGTGGTGAAGGATGCCTCCTGAAGTCCACAATAATCTCCACAGTCTTTAGAATGTTCAACGACAGGTTGCGTTGACCACACCAAAGCTCAAGTCTCGCCATTTCCTGTCGATACGCAGACTCGTCACCGTCTTTGATGAGGTCAATGACCATGATGTCATCTGCGAACTTTAGAAGTTTGACAGTCGGATGCTATGTGGTGCAGTCGTTCGTGTAGAGAAGAGTAGAGGGGAGAGGACACAACCTTGAGGTGCCCCGGTGCTGATAGTGCGCGTGGATGAGGTGGTGTACCCCAGCCTCACCTACTGTGTCCTGCCCGTCAGGAAGTTGTAGAACTACAACCTGCATCCTGTGTTCTAAGACTGTAATGTAAATTTGCTAACCACCAAATTATGTCATCTATATCACACCAAGGGGCGGCACGGAGAGCGTTGCTTCACACTTGATTGAGAATGCACCACACATTTTCAATGGAAGACAGATAGGGACTGCGACTAAGCCTCCTCCTCCTTCAGTGTCAAGCCACACTGTTGTGACACGTGCAGAATGTGGCTTGGCATCATCTTGCTGATGTAAGCAGGGATGTCTCAGAAAAAGATTGCTTGGATGGCAGCATATGTTGCTCCAAAAACTGCATGTACCTTTCACCATTAATGGTGCCTTCACAGATGTGCAGGTTACTCATGTCATTCGCACTAACATAGCCCATATCATCACAGATGCTGGCTTTTGAACTTTGCGCTAATAACAATCTGGATTGGGTTTTTTTCAGTGGCCCGTAGAACACAATATCCATGAATTCCAACAACTGGATTTACCACACCACAGCACACATTCCCACTTTTTCCACTATTCTGTCTGGCAATCTGAAATGAGCCCAGGGCCTGACTAGTGAGCAGCTGTTCATTGTGTTGTGAGCCAGACCATGATAGTCCCAGACAAATAAACACTAAGTGCTAGATAAATCAGGGCTATTTTTCTGTTTAAAGTTCCTTGTTACTCTCACGCGTTGGACACCGAGCAGCAACGGATGACTGGAATTTTCTTAATCTACTGTAGTGAAAGATTTACCTTGGCCCTAGGTTCTCACAGTGAACTATGAAGTGTCAATCCAGCTACAGTTATACGTTATTTAATAGGTAACCCAATAAATAAATAAATACATAAATAAATAAGTACAATTAAATGAAAGAAAAAACACTGGTTTAAGGCTCCTCTCACACATTTTGTCTGGAGCACTTGGAATAACCTAGGTATTATTCGATGGTCTTTACACGACACCCAGGGCCTCTTTATTATATATTTCAATCAGACGAAATAACCTTTAAAAATAGGTTTAGAAATATTCCTGTTGAAAATATTAAATCTGGTAACATTGAGAACACTGCACTAACGATTCTTAAGAAAAAGGGAAAAGGCATTTTGAATGCTCTAAAATCATTTAATTGACTCAATCTAGCTTGGCCAAATCAAAAATCAGAATAAAATAAAATAATTTCCACAAAGGAATAAATAATGATGTAAAATAAAATACTAAAATGTACATACAGGAACTGGTTAAGAAAAATACTCACTCTTCAAGTAATTCAAAGTTCAGTTGTCTCCTTGAAATGTCAAACACAGATAATCCAAACAGTGTGTAATACTATACTCAATCACATTCAAAGTTACAAAAGTTGAAAACTTGGTGAGTTTAAAATGTAAAATCATCCATCCATCCATTTTCTTAGTGGCTTATCCTCACAAGGGTCACAGGGTGTGCTGGAGCCTATCCCAGCTGTCAACGGGCAGGAGGCGGGGTACACACTGAACTGTTTGCCAGCTAATCGCATTCAAATGGAAAAAGAACTATTGGATAAATCATATCAAACATTTCTAAAGGCTTAAAATTGACTCGAATAGGTAAAGAACCCAGGAAAGATCAAAGGCTCAAGTTCCTGAGTTAGTTAACTCCACTCTCAGTTAGTTTTCTAAGTCAATGTTGCCTTTCTACTTATCCTGCGTATTACGCAAATAGAAAAAGGAAAAGAGCAACACAGACCACTGTAATCAATGTGATCTGCGAAACAAGAACCACAATTTTCACCAGTTTTTGCTATGTTACATTATACGTTGTTACATAAATTTGTGAGTTCTTTTCAATATTTTGCCCTCCGTGGGCAGAGTTTCTCTTCCACATCAATACACTCTAAGGGTTAGAGTCTAAACAGTCATTAGTCATCACTATTCTTTCAAACATCTGTTCCTACTTCCCTTTCCGGAGAGGACATGTTTTTCCTAACAAAGTTTCCAACATTTCTCAACTTTATTCAAATATAATGGCAAACATGATTTTCATAACATTGTTCTTCTATGATACTCTTCAATCAATAATTTGATTCATCTTTTGTTTTTTTCCCACACAAACTATTATATGACTCAACTCACAGAACATTGATATGAGCATATTGATTGTGGGTTCTTATACTTGAACAGAAAATCAAGTCTTGTGACTAACTATGTTAGCAAATAAGCATTATAGCAAGCATTAACTATAAGACTGTATGACAGCCAAATGAGTGACATCTATGTTTCCATCTTGTGGTTGAATTTGTGTATTACACTTCTCGACTTTTAGATGGGTCTATTTACTTTAGGCAATAACTAAGTTTTGACTTTAACACAATTATCAATTTCTAAGCATATAATTTTCTGAACATGTATCCAATTAACTATTAAGTAATTTTTCTCATGTCATCAACCTTTATACCATGTCACCAGTCGGTCCAGGTGAGGCAGTTGTTATCACTTTCATGGTAGAGGTTTAACATACATTTGCAGAAGTGGTGACAATCTGTGTTCATTATCAAGGTTTTTTTTTATTTTTTTAAAAGGTGTTTATATGACCACGTGGCAATATACTTCACACTCTCTTTGCGATCAGGTCAAGAGTGACATAAAAGTGCAGGTGCAAGAAGATCCAAACTACAACGCCCAGAGATTCCCCAACACACATCGAGCTTTCTCCTTAGAAGATTCTTAATTTGCATCAGGTGAACGCAGCAGCATGAGATCCTAGTTCAATTATTACTTAATAGGTCCTGCACCCAATTGGCTTGCCTTAGACAGGGACAATTGTGACCACCTGTGCTTTAAAAACGCTAGTTCTGTGTCTGTGCTTAAAACTTTGTTGCCCTCTTCACTGAATGGACAACACGAAGGAAATCAGCAAAGGAAAAAACCCTTTCAAAATAATTCGATGTTTATACGAGTGGCTGTGGCTGTGAGCCCGTATAAATGAATGGTCACCTCATATTATTACATATACACGAGAAAATTCTGGATAATTACTTCTGAAATTTGTTGCAGCCCCACTACCCTAGTGAAGATAAATGGTACAGAAAATGGATGGAAGGATATTAGTCACATTATTTTGAAAGGGGGATTGGTAACCAAAAAAAAAAAAGCTTGCTATTTCTTAATGTTATTAAAGTGGAAATACGTTGCAATTTTAGTATTTTAGCAAGCAACATGATGTCAACGCACAATTTGATTTACCTGGCCACATAAAATAATTTGACAGGACGTAGCTGGACCCAGGGCTGAAACTGTGTCACAGCATTTAAAGCTGTTTTTTTGTGGACATGATACATATGCTGAACTTGCTTCGGTAATGCTTGACTAATATTTTGGATTTTGTAAAGAATTTGGCAAAGTCATTGCAGGCCTTGGTGGAATGAAGTTCAATTGCTGACACAGGTTTGTTACCCTCTCATTTGTGGCAAATGAGGCCCAAGCATTATGATTGTTTTTGGTGATGATATCAGAGAAGTAGTAGTTCCTTGTATTTCCCAATGTTTAATTATAATTCTTCTTTGTAGATATCATAATGAAGCTGGAGATTTGTTTTCCTCAATTTGCGTTCAGCCTCCCGACTCTCTTCGTCCATTTTTGTCGCCTTGGAGACTTCTTCCTTCCAGGGATAACCTTCACCTTAATATGAGCAATAGTGTCCAGAATATTTAACATCTTAGCATTGAAGCTAGTGAAGAGCTCATTGACTGCACCCCAGGACAAGCCAGGTGTTAAAGGGAAAACCTGATCTTACTGGTATTTTCAGTTAAACATTTTGTGGTCAATGCTGTTAAAATACATTTGTGTGCACTGAAATAGTCCGCACAGAAATAATCAGAAAGGCCCACATCCGACACAGTAATGTTTAAAATGTTCAGACCCTGAAAGATCAATAAGTCTAATGTGTGTGCCCCCTAATGTGCGTGGCCAGTGTTACTGCTTTGTTATGCTAACTCGGACCAAAGTTGTCCGGAATGTTCCTCAGGTCTTTAGTTCATTTGTCAGGAGGGTTGGCCACATGGATTTTAAAATCAGACAATAAACACAGTTTAAAAAAAAAAAAAAAAAATCAATGCAAATCACAGACAGAATTTGGGTCATCACAAAAGTCTGTACATTACTAAGGGGGTTTGTAAACATTAAGAAACAAGACTCTGGATGTGGTCTTCAAAAATTTCCAAGAAATAACTGACAAAGTATTTCTAAAGGGCAAACTATGGTTCAGCTTATGGTCTACAATGGATGCCAGTAGTTCCTTCCAGGCCTGTCACGTTCTGATGGGGTCCCTTGCGTGTCAATCATGGTCTGACACGTTTGTCATATTCACTCAAGACTTTCTACAGCTGAAATGCGGATGCTGCTGTTTGTGGCCACACAACACAATAAAGCTATCATACACCCTAGCTCTCTGAGAATCATGACAAAATGTGGCAAACCAGGACAAAAAGCCTAGCAGATAGCAGAACGTGATGAAAGGATGCTAAAACCTGTACATGGAAATACATACTGTGAGGCTCCTTTTTTTGAACAAGGTGTCCAAGAAGCGTTAATAGATTTGTTCCGAAGCTATTGTCACCACTTTAAATTGGTCAATAATTTCTAAAATGACTTGACAATGTGGGAATAGATCAATTGTTTTGAGAGAAAAAAAAAAGGGCAAAATCTGGACATATAAAGTCTCTGATCATCATTCAGATGACTTGCTCACCCATCTGTATTTTAATTTCATTTAGTGTGGCTGAATCGTGTTCGTTTGGAAAACTGGATGGTTGGCAAAGAAGAACTATTTATTCATTCCTTTATTTCTCTACCTGTCGTACATCAACCAAAGTTGTCTTTTTTTTTCTTCAATAATGTGGCAATATTTTTTTCCTCTTAAAATTCCCAATTCATTTAGAAAGTTGAAATGACGTGCAAATATAATGTACAGCATACAGACGTTCTGAGTCTTATTTGAACTTGGGTTCTTGAACTGGCCATCTATTAAAGTGCCAGCTGCATTCTCACAGTATTTGGATTTAAGCAGTGACTATACATTTTTACCTGGGTGCCAAAGCTATTTAAGTAATGTTAATTTTCATTGTACATGTGTCAACAACTAATGAAAGACTTAAATGTTCTTTTGGTGGTCATTATTGGAAGCTTTATTTGAATATTATCTACAACACATCTGGGTGGATGAAAGTCTGAAGTGAGTATTCTTGGCTTGGGAATCATGCAGAAAGCAGTCAGGGGGGAAAAAACCCCACACAAAAACAGATTTAGTGCTGCACTCTTGTAGATACACATTTTAAACATAATATAAATCCACATTTAACCACAAACACCTTTGAGTGCACAAGACTAAATCGTATCGCTAAGTTTGTTTGAAATGGTTCCGCCTGAAGTATGTAAAGCGATTTTTATGAAGTTTTCTTCACACATGTATTGCACATGTACAGCTTCAAACATTACATTGACAATAAGCCTGGGGTACTGAATGGAGTATGTTAGACAATTTCAAGAAACAGTTTGGGTTTGCTCTTAAGAAAATGAGTTTAATTAAAGATCCTTCCAGTGCATCCTGTATAATGAATTAATTTAGGAGAGAAATCTGTTTTTTTTTCTTTTTGAACAAATATGTTCACAACACTGAGTAAATGTATTCAGTGAGTTGACCCAAAAATATGATGCCACCATGATTACGAGGTCAGACAAGAAGCTGTGTGTAAATGTGCATTTTTTTCAGGAGCAAAAATCCGAGTGTTGGTGCATATTTTGTCAGGTGTTCCTATGATGACCATGAAATAGTCTTGTGGACCTTCAGCATGCCGAGGTTGAACTGTTGTTCCTCCAACCACCGTCAGTCTTGGACTTGCCGCAGTGACAACAGGAGGAGGGGCAGCAGATTGAGAGCAGGTCGGTTCTCCTCCAGCCCCAGAGCCACTAAAGCGCTGGCCAGGATGGACGTGACTCTGGGCAGAGCTGGGGGCTGAGCCGGCATCACCTGCAAATAGATAACCAACACGGACGGGATAGTGAGGACGACGCCACGACCATTGTGGGCGGGGCACGCTCATACATGTGCGCGCGCGCGCGCACACACACACACACACACACACACACACACACACACACACACACACACACACACACACACACTAGTCCATCTAAGCCGATTTGTCAAAGCCTTCGCAATCAAAATCAAATCAATGTTTCCTACGGCATAGTATAATACTTAATAGTGAAAAAATGTACTGTTGTTGCTCAAAGGGGATAGTCACATTATAGACACTTGACGTGTACTTTTCAATTTATGTTGTAATGTAATTGGGCACAGCTATGGAGTGTTGGCCTCAACGTTGAGGACTGGGGTTCATATCCCAGCCTCGCCTGTGTGGAGTTTACATGTTCCTCCAATGCTTGGGTGGGTTTTCTCCGGGCACTCCAATTTACTCCCACATCCCAAACACATGGATTAATTGGACACTAAAATGCCCCGAGGTGAAATTGTGAGTGCGACTATTGTCTATCTCCATGTGCCCTGCGAATGGCTGACAACCAGTCCAAGGTGGACCCTGCCTCCTGCACAATGACAGCTGAGATAGGCTCCACCACTCCTACAACACTCGTAAGGATAAGTGGCTCAGAAAATGGATAGATGTTTCAAAAATGAATGCAGACCAATTACTCTTAACAGCGCCACAAAGCTGATCCTACTGTTGGGATGTTGTGCATCCATCCATTATCTGTGCCACTTATCCTCACAAGGGTGGCAGGAGTTGGGACGGTGTTTTAAATTAAAACAGATTACATACAGATACATAAAAATATAACTTTTTTTTTTGTCAAGAATCAACAAGTGGGACACAATCTTGAAGTGGAACAAAATGTATTGGTTATTTTCAACTTTTTTACCAAATAAAAACCTGAAAAGTGGGGTGTGCAATATTATTCGGCTGCCTTGCATCAATACTTTATAGCGTCACCTTTTGATTCAATTACAGCTGCAACTCCCTTGGGGTATGTCTCTATCAGTTTTGCTGAAATTCTTGCTCATTCTTCCATGGAAAATAGCTCAAGCTTAGTAAGATTGGCTGGAGAGCGTTTGTGAACAGCAGTGTTCAGTTCTGGCCACAGATTCTCGATTGGATTCAGGTCTGGACTTTGACTTGGCCATTCTAACACCAGGATACATTTATTTGTGAATCATTCCATTGTAAATTTGGATTTATGTTTTGGATGATTGTCCTGTTGGAAGATAATCAAAAAGAAAATGTAATTTATTTGTGTGATACTGCTGCAAATAAGTATTCGAACACCTGAGAAAACCAATGTAAATACTTGGTACAGTAGGCTTTGTTTGCAATTACAGAGGTCAAACGTTTCCTGTAGTTGCTCACCAGGTTTGCACGCACTGGAAGCTCCCTCCAAAGATTTTCGATTGGGTTTAGGTCTGGAGACTGGCTAGGCCACGCCAGAACCTTGATATGCTTCTTACAGAGTCACTCCTTGGTTTTCCTGGCTGTCTGTTTTGGGTCATTGTCATGTTGAAAGATTCAGCCACAACTTGCAATGCTCTGACAGAGGGAAAGAGGTTGTTCCCCAAAAATCTCATAATACATGGCCGCAGTCATCCTCTCCTTAATACAGCCCAGTCGTCCTGTCCCATGTGCAGAAAAAAACCCCCAAAGCATGATGTTACAACTCCCATGCTTCAAAGATGGGAAGTTGTTCTTGGGATCGAACTCATCTTTCGTCTTCCTCCAAACACGGTTAGTGTAATTATGACCCAAAAGTTCAATTTTGGTCTCATCTGACCACAAACCTTTCTCCCATGACTCCTCTGTATCATCCAAATGGTCATTGGCAAACTTAAGATGGGCCTTGACATGTACTGGTTTAAGCAGGGGAACCTTCCATGCCATGCATGATTTCAAACCATGACCTCTTAGTGTATTACCAACAGTCACGAACAGAAACGGTGGTCCCAGCTCTTTTCAGGTCATTGACCAAGTCCTGTCGTGTAGTCCTGGGGTGATTCCTCACCTTTCTAAGGACCATTGAGACCCCACGAGGTGATAACTTCCATCGATTGAGATTTACCATCATGTTTAGCTTCTTCCATTTTCTAATGATTGCTCCAACAGTGGACCTGTTTTCATCAATCTGCTTGGCAATTTCGCCGTAGCCCTTACCAGCTGTGTGGAGTTGTACAATTTTGTCTCTGGTGTCTTTGGACAGCTCTTTGGTCTTGGCCAGGTTACAATTTTTGAGTCTTACTGATTGTATGGGATGGACAGGTGTCTATCAATCTAACGACCTCACACAGGTGCATCTGATTCATGATAATATATGGAGGGGAGGTGGACTTTTAAAGGCGGACTAACAGGTCTTTGGGGGTCAGAATTCTAGCTGATAGGTGTTGAAATACTTATTTGCAGCTGTATCACAAATTGTTTATAAAAAAAAAAAAAAAAAAAAAAAAAAAAAAATCAAGCATTGTGATTTCTGGATTTTTCTTTTTAGATTCTCTCTCTCACCGTGGACATGCACCTACGATGAAAATTTCAGACCCCCCATTTCTATATAGCAGAGTGTTGAAGTACTTATTTTCCTCACTGTATATATATGTGTATACACACACACACACACCACACACACACACACACACACACACACACACACACACACACCACACACACACACACACACACACATATATTCGTAAATCATTGTATTCTGTTTTTAACAAAATGTCCCAACTTCATTGAATACGAAAAGGATTAAAAAAAAAAATCAACCACAGCTGAGTCTTAATCTTCATCTTTTCCTTTCGGCTTGTCCCGTTAGGGGTCGTCACAGCGTGTCATCTTTTTCCATCTTAGCCTATCTCTTGCATCTTCCACTCTAACCCCAAATGCCCTCATGTCTTCCCTCACCACATCCATAAACCTTCTCTTTGGTCTTCATCTTGCTCTTTTCCATCCTCAGCACCCTTTCATCAATATACTCACTCTCTCACCTCTGAACATGTCCAAACCATCGAAGTCTGCTCTCTCGAACCTTGTCACCAAAACATCCAACTTAGGCTGTCCCTCCAACGAGCTCATTTCTAGTCCTATCCAACCTGCTCACTCAGAGCGAGAACATCAACATCTTCATTTCTGCTACCTCCAGTTCTGCTTCCTGTTGTTTCTTCAGTGCCACCGTCTCTAATCCGTACATCATGGCCGGCCTCACCACTATTTGGTAAACTTTGCCCTTCATCCTAGCAGAGACTCTTCTGTCACATAACACACCAGACACCTTTCGCCAGCTGTTCCAACCTGCTTGGACCCGTTTCTTCACTTCCTTACCACACTCACCATTGCTCTGGATTGTTGACCCCAAGTATTTGAAGTTGTCCCCCCTCGCTATCTCTTCTCCCTGTAGCCTCACTCTTCCCCCTCCACCTCTCTCATTCACGCACATATATTCTGTTTTACTTCGGCTAATCTTCATTCCTTTCCTTTCCAGTGCATGTCTCCATCTTTCTAATTGTTCCTCTGCATGCTCCCTACTTTCACTGCATATCACAATATCATCTGCGGACATCATGGTCC
Source organism: Syngnathoides biaculeatus (assembly GCF_019802595.1). NCBI lineage: Eukaryota > Metazoa > Chordata > Actinopteri > Syngnathiformes > Syngnathidae > Syngnathoides > Syngnathoides biaculeatus. Next base: position 3,704,136 of record NC_084640.1, on the reverse strand, counting down.
AAGGGAATTCCAATCTAACCTCATCTGTCAGCCTATCCATTATCACTGTAAACAGGAAGGGGCTCAGAGCTGATCCCTGATGCAGTCCCACCTCCACCTTAAATTCTTCTGTCACACCTAAGGCACACCTCACCATTGTTCTGCTGCCATCATACATGTCTTGTACCATTTTAACGTACTTCTCTGCCACGCCAGACTTACGCATGCAGTACCACAGTTCCTCTCTTGGTACTCTGTCATAGGCTTTCTCTGGATCCACAAAGACACAATGTAGCTCCTTCTGACCTTCTCTGTACTTTTCCACTAGCATCCTCAAGGTAAATAATGCATCTGTGGTACTCTTTCTAGGCATGAAACCATACTGTTGCTCGCAGATACTTACTTCTGTCCTGAGTCTAGCCTCCACTACTCTTTCCCATAACTTCATTGTGTGGCTCATCAACTTTATTCCTCTATAATTCCCACAGCTCTGAACATCGCCTTTGTTCTTAAAAATAGGAACTAGAACACTTTTCTCCATTATTCAGGCATCTTTTCGCCCGCAAGTATTCTGTTGAATAAGTTGGTCAAAAACTCCACAGCCATCTCTCCAAATTGCTTCCATACCTCCACCGGTATGTCATCAGGACCAACTGCCTTTCCATTTTTCATCCTTTGTAGTGCCTTTCTGACTTCCCCCTGACTAACCATTGCCACTTCCTGGTCTTTCACACTTGCCTCTTCAACTCTTCCTTCTCTCTCATTTTCTTCATTCATCAACTTCTCAAAGTATTCTTTCCATCTATTTAGCACACTGCTGGGACCAGTCAACACATTTCCATCTCTATCCTTAATCACCCTTACCTGCTGCACATCCTTCAAATCTCTATTACTCTGTCTGGCCAACCTGTAGAGATCCTTTTCTCCTTCTTTCGTGTCCAACCTGGTGTACATGTCTTCATATGCCTCTTGTTTAGCCTTTGCTACCTCTACCTTTGCCCTACGTTGCATCTCGATGTACTCCTTTCGCCTCTCCTCAGTCCTCTCAGTGTCCCACTTCTTCTTCGCTAATCTCTTTCCTTGTATGACTCCCTGTATTTTAGGGTTCCACCACCAAGTGTCCTTCTCCCATTTCCTACCAGAAGACACACCAAGTACTCTCCTGCCTGTCTCTCTGATTACCTTGGCTGTCGTAGTCCAGTCTTCCGGGAGCTTCTGCTGTCCATCGAGAGCCGGTCTCACCTCTTTCCGAAAGGCCACACAACATTCTTCCTTTCTCAGCTTCTACCACATGGTTTTCTGTTCTACCTTTGTCTTCTTGATCTTCCTACCCACCACCAGAGTCATCCTACACACCACCATCGTATGCTGTCGAGCTACACTCTCCCCTACCACTACTTTACAGTCAGTAATCTCCTTCAGATTACATCGTCTGCACAAAATATAATCCACCTGCGTGGTTCTACCTCCGCTCTTGTAGGTCACTATATGTTCCTCCCTCTTCTGGAAATAAGTGTTTACTAAAGCCATCTCCATCCTTTTTGCAAAGTCCACTACCATCTGTCCCTCAAAGTTCCTTTTCTGGATGCCGTACTTACCCATCACTTCTTCATCACCCCTGTTTCCTTTACCAATATGTCCATTACAATCTGCACCAATCACAACTCTCTCGCTGTCTGGGATGCTCAGAACTACTTCATCTAGTTCCTTCCAGAATTTCTCTTTCAACTCTAGGTCACATCCTACCTGTGGGGCATAGCCGCTAACCACATTATACATAACACCCTCAATTTCAAATTTTAGCCTTATCACTCGATCTGATACTCTTTTCACCTCCAAGACATTCTTAGCCAGCTCTTCCTTTAAAATAACCCCTACTCAATTTCTCTTCTCATCTACTCCGTGGTAGAATAATTTAAACCCTGCTCCTAAACTTCTAGCCTTACTACCTTTCCACCTGCTCTCTTGGATGCACAGTACATCAGCCTTTCTCCTAATCATCATGTCAACCAACTCCTGGGCTTTTCCTGTCATAGTCCCAACATTCAAAGTCCCTACACTCAGTCGTAGGCTTGTGCATTCCTCTTTTTCTTCTGACGACGGATCCGGTTTCCTCCTCTTCTTTGTCTTCGACCCACAGTCGCTGAATTTCCACTGACGCCCTGCAGGTTAGCAGTGCCGGGGCGGGCGTTGTTAACCCGGGCCACGACCGATCCGGTATGGGATTCTTTAGATGAACGCGAATATTTGTTTGGCAGTTTTTACGCCGGATGCCCTTCCTGACGCAACCCTCTGCATTTATCCGGGCTTGGGACCGGCCTACAGATTGCACTGGTTTGTGCCCCCATAGGGCTGCAGTCTTAATCATTACCAAAATTATGAAAACCTTTCTGATTTTCATTGAGAAATTGATAAAGTATACTTTTAGACAAGGTGTGCACACTGTATTAACTACTAACCCATATGCACACCGAGCTTCTTACCTTTTCCACTTTATGACAGTGAATGAGTCCGTCATGTCCTATGTAGAATGTGGAGAAAGCATCATAGGACCTGTAACAGATGCCATTCATTCATATAAGTAGGACATACTTGGAAATCATCTTCATGCTAGAAGTTCAGTTTAGAACTGAATACTAAAAACCTCCTCATTGCAGCTGAGTCCAGTTCACTTCCCATCCTCATCCTCCTTTACCTAAGTGCAGTCTTTGCATCATTCTTCCACTGATACCATGTGCACCAACCCTGACTAGTTCCATTTATAACTCAAAGACCACACTTGGTTCATTAAGCTTAAGTCCTCGACATCCGATCCTTCCACTGTCTTTACTGGTAAAAACCTGGGCTCTGTCCTGAATCCACTGCCCTTCATCTACATCACAGGCATCAAAGTCTGGATCCAGGGGTCAGATCCAACCTTCCATATCATTTCACGTGGCCAGCAAAACCAAATCATGTGTGTTGACTTAAGTCTCTTGCTAAAATACCAACACTGCTGATAGAGCTATTGCAAGCATAAAAAATGCTTGCAATAGCTTGCAATCACCCTTTAAAATAAATTGAAAAAATTATTAGTGAAAATGATGTATTCATTTTCACTAATACTTTACTATATCCTTATATTTTACTTTATTCTGATTTCAAAACTAGTGATCCATTACTTTGTTGTGACTATGCCATAATATTTGGGGATGATACATTTGTACGGGTCCATAGTAAGGATTTTCAATGCCACTTGTTTTCAGACTGATACCAGTACAAGTACAGTATTCACTCCTGAGTACTTACTGATACCAGTATGACTGGTACCTTTTTTATGTAAAATTTCAATTGACAATGACAATTAATTGTAAACAAAGATCTTTATTTCTGACCCACTTAATGATTCACTGATGGGTCAAATCAGTCTGTGTATTAGCAACTACTACCAAGGAGGACTTGGTCAGATTTTTTTTTCTTCTTTAAAAATCTGCAGCTGGTATCGGCAGCATTCAAAAGTACCCTTCACAAGTATCAGCTGGATGCCGACACCTGGTATCAGTACCCGCCCACACCTAGTTCAGTCATAAAAGCACTCCGAGGTAAACCATAACTACGATGTGGCTCACCACAAAAATTAGTTTGGCCTCATTTTCTATTAATTCGATATTCACTTCCATAGCGTTGTGGATGACACCTAGCTTTACCTTAAGTGTAAACATTCATTTGCACCCTTCTCTTTCACCTCCTGGTTGTTTGAAAAAAAAGTTTCCCCCCTCTCCTCAGGTTAAGAGTCTGGGTGTAACACATTCTTCTATAAATACATAAAATATTATATAATGTGACTGCGAATGGTTGGTTGTTTGTATGTGCCTTGTGATTGGCTGGCGACTAGTTCGGGGTCGAAACCACTTCTTCCCTGAAGATAACTGGAATGGGCCCCATCACGACCATGACCCTAGTGCGGATAAGTGGTACAGAAAATGGATGGATTATATATATTTTATTCTTTGCTTAGATTGGTACCAGTATTTTAGGAGTTGGTGTTAGGGTGTCATCTGTTATAAAAAGTACTGTTTTATATTAGTAGCATTACATTAGTGATTAAATTTCTAGAAATTTTTTTCAAGACTTGTAATTTCTAAGTCACCCTCAGTTGACATGACCCTCATGGAGTCAACAACCTTGTGTGCTGTAGACATAGTGGTAAGGTAGAGGCAGCCGTAAGGAGCTGACTTGGTAAACGCAAATGTAATTGTTGTTCTGAAAAATCATGTGATGTAACATTGCATTTTTGATTGGACACTACATCTTTAACATTGCGACAGCATTCAACTGCGATTTCAATTTCTAATTGCAGTCAGTACAGTCAGCTGCTTATGAAAACACTGCTTGACAGTTTAGTCACATCTGCTTGTCTTGATGGTTGTGCGGCAGGCTTTAGGATCTGGATCATGGGATCATTTGCCCAGTGGTACATGGGTGGGATGAGGGCTGGCCCACCTGCATGAAAAATCAGCCTCCTTTTGGGAAAACAATAAATGGGATGTGTTAAGGATACTAAAATTATTGATCCTCACAGTATTTTGACAACATTCAATGACTTGGTCGTATTAAGATGAAGAAAATGTTTTAAATTGAGGGGGGAAAATGCATGCCTCCTTTAATGTGGTAATTGTGTAACTTATTTTAACAGTTGGATGGCAGTTATGAATATTAACATTTTCAAACATCCATCCATCCTTTATCCAAGCCACTTACTCTCGAAGGTCAGGAGAGTGCTGGAGCCCATCCCAGCCAACTTCGGGCGAAAGGCAGATTACACCTTGAAATGGTCCTCAGTCGCTGGGCACATATTGACACCACTGAATCCGGTGTCTGCACTAAAGTCAGGCAAGTGTACCACTACACCAGTGACACTTTTTTTTTTCAGTTCATGGGTTTATGATGCAACACTGATGTTGGAAATTTTTATTCCGATCTACATTATTGCTGATTGAAAAATTTGGATTTTAATAAATCAAGAGGTCAACCCAACACCTGATGGAGGTTTTACTGTAACTTGAACCAAAATAAATCAACAATGAAGTGAGAATTAAGGTTGTCCAACCCTAAACAGTATGGAAAACAGGGTGTATCAATGTTTGGAATGTTACCTGTACAGCTGTGATTTGTCTTTGCGGTAAAAGCGTAGCATCAGCGTGAGGAAGGGAAGGCCCCTGAGCCTCCAGCGAGCCTTAATGGTTCCATCTTCCATGTGCTTGGTCAATTTGAGCACCTCCAGCCGTGCATCAGCGAAGTACAACAGACACATGAGGCGCCACAGCGAGAGGGTAAGCTGGTAAACCACACGTCCTCTGCAGAGGAAATGTATATCAAGTCCTGTGAACAGGTATTTGCCCTCTTAACAAATTCAAAGTGTTTCTCCTCTTTAATGATGAAGATCAGCAAAGAAATCTAAACAGCAGTCAAAGTTTAATGAAAGTTAACATAACATTTGTTTTTTAAAATTATTATTATTATGAGCTGGCCCTGTGTGAAAAATTGCCCTCCTTGTTAAATCATTAATTGAATGTAGCTAATCCCATTTTTAGTTCATTTTCACTAACCGCACCCAAGCGTCATTACTTTCAGACCTGTTCAGTTTGAAATCACTTCAGTAAAACATGCTTTTAAAATGAAGTCAGTCATAAGATTAAAAAAAAAGAAGCAAAAAAAATGCTTCAATCCAAAGAAATTCAACAGCTCATGAGAAATAAAGTAATTGACATATCTGTTTGGAAAGGGTCAAAACGCCATTTCTATAGCTTTAGGACTCCAATGAGCCACAGTGAGATCAATTATCCTCAAATTTAGAAAACATGGAACAGTGGTGAACCTTCCCAGGAGTGTCCCACCTGTTAAAATTACCCTGAGAGTACAGCGAAAGCTCATTCAGGTGGAACATAGAGGAACCTAAGACAACATTTGAAGAACGGCACACCTCCATTGCTTCAGTTAACGTTACTGTCTGACATGATGAAACCTAAAGTCTTGGGAAGGTGTGTGTTCGTTAATTTAACAGCATATCCTATAGAGCTCATGCACTTATGTCATCAAATCACGTCACTGGGCGGAAGTGTCGGTCAAGCAAACCATTCTTAAATGCTAAGATCATTTAGAGACGACGCGAAAATACGTTTTATAGCACGACGCCCAGAATTTTGTCCGATACCGTTAAACATTTAGAGGGTGATAATACACGAAGATATGTGGAAAAAATGAGAGACACTTGGCAGAGAGGACCCATATTTAATGCCGAAGTCGATGTTTTTGCCAATAAGAAATTGGACTATTAACCAGATTCCGCTCATCTTGGACAACTGGCTCTACACATGTATCTGGTGAGTAAGTCGTCGAGATTTACACGGAAGAGTTTCAAAGCGTAGAAAAATCTGGACGCATACAAATTCTTCGTTGCTAGATCTGTTCTCAATCATGAATAAATCCCACGTAGTGATGGAGCCACTCAGATTTTTTCCAATACAAATACAGTTTTACACAAACTCGCATTCATTAACTATGATTAAAAAAAATTTCAGCCGCACGTTAAACTTTGGTAAACTTCTCCACGACAGCCTTTTTTTTTTTTAAATATGCATTGTTCTCAACAGCCTAAGTTGGATGTTTTGGAGATAAGATTCGAGAGAGCAGACTTCGATGGTTTGGACATGTTCAGAAGCGAGAGAGTGAGTATATTGGTGGAAGGGTGCTGAGAATGGAGCTGCCAGGCAAAAGAGCAAGAGGAAGACCAAAAAGCAGGTTTATGGATGTGGTGAGAGAAGACATGAGGGCAGTTGGGGTTAGAGAGGAAGATGCAGAAGATAAGCTAAGATGGAAAAAGATGACACGCTGCGTATTTCAAAAAAGAAAATAAACCGCTGGGATAGGCTTCAGCCCCCGTACACGGAAGCGCGTTGTGGCCATACGAACTTTGGTAAACCTCTGTGTGACAGACGGTTTATTTTCTTTTTTAAATACCCATTGGACTCATTTGAAAACAATGCATATTAGAAAAAAAAAGTCTGTCGGGGAGAGGTTTACCGAAGATTAATGTGTGGCTGCAACACGCTTTGTGTACATTGGAGATGACTCCCTGTCGCTTTTTTTTTTTTTAAGACACATTGTTCTCGAATGAGCCAACTTGGCATTATAAATACTTCTTGGAAATTTGAGATTGAGAAAAATAATTCCTACCTGAAGTGAAGTGATCGCTACACAGTCGTGTGTATTTGGTTAGACACCATTCATCACTTTTAATTGCCGAAATCCATCGGTCTTTTCTCGTCTTTTCAGCTGGTATTTCAGAGAATGATCTCTTTGAATATCTATCTCGTCTGTTGTAACAACCAACAGAACACAAAGTCTCCGGCATTGTGTATATTCTGCAATGGTTCAATGTCCTCCACACTGTCGAGCAGCTCTTTTTGACCAGTAATATGGTGCCGTGAAAATGGTGATGTCACATGCACGAGCGTTATAGACACTTATAACCTGCTTAGCAACTCCCACTACACTTTAATTGTTCTGCATAATTCTTCTCCTGTCCTGAACTCAAACTGTGTAGCTCTAATGCCCCATACACCATCCTTATCTAATCTGTCATTATACTGTATTTAATTTTTTCATCTTGTTTACAGTTAGTGCTGTCTTTGGTTTTCCATTCTCACTCCCTTCAAGAGACTTCTGTTCGACTGAGGACTATGATTCTCAATACCCATTACAATATTAAGAAACCACAGTGGCAGCTTAAAGACTCCACTGTGACATAGTAAAAATGTTCAAGCATTAAAGGGATATAGATCCTCCTTTATGCTTGACCAAACAAGGGAACAGGAAAAAAAAGTAATTAAAAAAATACTAAAAAGTTATACCATCAGTCTAACATGATGGTGGTAGTCTGCTTTTCCATTCAGAACATGAACAACTTGCTGTGATTGGTGTAACCAAGAACTTTGCCCTTTACCAGAAAATCCCAAAGGAGAATGTTCCGTCATCAGTTTGTGACCTCAAGCTGAAGCAGACCTGGGTTCTGCAGCCAGACAATGATCCAAAACACATCAGCAAGCCAACTTCCGAATGGTTTAGAAAAAAAACATACTAAACTTCCAATCCAATTGAAATGCAGTAGGATGATCTTAAAAAGGCCATTCATGTCCACTAACCCTCCAATGTTGCTGAATTAATACAATTCTGCAAGGAAAAGTAGGCCAAAATATCTCCACAGAGATGTGAAAATGCTTATTTCAGTTGTTGCTGAAGGTAGCCCAACCAGCTACAGTATTAGGTTTAGGGGGGGCATTACTTTTTCCACACACGACCAGATTAGTTTTGTTTTCATTAAACTGCATTTTATACATACATATACAGTTTACTTTAGTTATTTCTGTCAGACATATACATTTGTGGTAACAGTGAGCACATCTGCCTTAAGGGATCTGAGTTCAAATCCAGCCTTGCCTGTGTGGAGTTCACGTTCTCCCTGTATCTCTGTGGGGTTTCTCCGGACATTCTGGTTTCCTCCCACATCCCAAAAACATGCACGGTAGGTTAATTGAAGACTCTAAATTGTCCAAATGTGTGAATGGTTGGTTTTTTATATGTGCACAGTGATTGGCTGGTGACCAGTTCAGGGTGTAACCGGGCTCCAGCCTGAAGATAGCTGGGATAGGCTCCTGCACATTCGTGAGGATAAGCGGCTCAAATAATGGATGGATTTACATTTGTTTGATGATCTTAACCATAAAAGTGGGGAAACTTTAAAAAAAAAGATTGAAAAGAAAGCAAATACTTCCTTGATGTGTAATATTCTCAAGCAATAATAAGCATAATTACCTGGTACTGGTATTGAGAAGTCCATTGATGAATTCAATATCATTGGAGTACATGGTGTAGTCATGATTCTTACGGAAGAAATTTGGAAGCTGCAAAATAGTTTACAATTAGGAATAAACCTAAAGAGAACAGAATACCATCTGTACCATAAAACTTATGAACTGATTTGCTTTACGACCATCTCCACAAAATCATATGTACTGAAAGGACATATAAAAAGTTTTCTTTGATCATGCTAATTTTGATTGATGATAAACAGATCAGAATTAAATGTTTGTCAGCGTAAATCAGAATAGTGCCGGACTGCGATCTGTCTGCTCGCCATTAAATGTAGTGCACATGTACACACAATCACATATCACCGTTAGAGAGGTATGAATGAAAAAATACTCATTATTCTGCTTGTCGTTTGTACTGACCTAGACCTGGACTGCATGACACTAAACAAGGTAACAAAAATATTACCTCATATCGTTGCATGGTGCACACTAATGCACAATTTACAACACCAATTATACATCCTACTTTAAGGAGTTGGGCTGATTTTAGCCTCTAAGATGCTGGCAAGGTTGTCATCTCTTGATTGTCTGATTAAAGCATACAGACTGTGTAATATGCTCCAAAACGGGTTCATTAAAAATTGGATGGAATAATTACATTTTGTTATGCCTCTAGGGTGTGTGCTCACAGGTTCGCTTTATTTAGTAGCAAAATATGGAATAATGCTGATACAGCATCTCATGTAAGAAAGTGCAAGTGAATATACACACATACCTTCAGTAAAAGTGTTATAACTGCCATTTGGTCCATCCACAGTGCCTTTGTGAAAGTATTCAGCCCCCTTGAACTTTTCAACCCTTTGCCACATTTCAGGCTTCAAACAAAGATATTTGAAAGAGATTGGATATTTTAAACTTTTTTAACAAATAAAAACCTAAAAAGTGGGGCGCGCAATATTATTCGGCCCCCTTGCATTAATACTTTATAGCGCCACCTTTTGCTGCAATTACAGCTCCACGTCGCTTGGGATATGTCTCTATCAGTTTTGCACATCGAGAGACTGAAATTGTTGCCCATTCTTCCTTGCAAAACAGCTCAAGCTCAGTGAGGTTAGATGGAGAGCTTTTGTGAACAGCAGTCTTCAGCTCTGCCAACAGATTCTCAATTGGATTCAGGTCTGGACTTTGACTTGGCCATTCTAACACCTGGATACCTTTATTTGTGAACTATTGTATTTTTGGCTTCAGGTTTTGGATAATTGTTCTGTTAGAAGATAAATCTCCGTTAGAGACTCAGGACTTTTGCAGACTCCAACAGGTTGAACTTTTGGAGTGAGTTTGCAGCAGTGAAAGTAAAGGGGCCGAATAATATTGCATCTCCACTTTTCAGTTTCTTTAAAAATGAAAATCCAATAAATTTTATTCCACTTGTTGTTGATTCTTGACAAAAAAATGAAAATTTTATATCTTTATGTTTGAATCCTGAAATGTGGCGAAAGGTTGAAAAGTTCAAGGGAACTGAATACGTTCACAAGGCACCGTACACGTATAGAGGACAAACATTGAAACTGTTACTTGTTTTCTTGGTGCTAGTAAAACTACAGCGGGCTTTTTAGCAGACCACAATATTTTGTAAAGTGACTCTCAAGCACTGTAAGAGAACCGGGCTTAATTAACCCTCTCTGGACCAGATAAAATTTTGCAGAGAGAAAAATCTGATACTTTCAGAAAATGATACTCTAGACATGAAATTTTCAAATATATTAAACCTGTTACAAATTTGCAACCACTGCCCGGAAAGGGTTAACCTCGGTTGTGTTTTGACGCTTCTATGTTTTCAAGCAATGCTGGCGTTTGAAGTCTCCCGTCAATTAGTGAAAACACAGTGTGCACCCCATACTTCACTCCTCAGTCGTTTGTATGCTATAGCCAGCTTCTGCTCTCCTTCACTGTCTCCTTCACGACTCGACCCCTCTGCTCTTGCTTCAATGCTACACAGAGAGTTCGGATAGAACTGGGGTGACTCCTCCTTGTTTTTCTCAAGTCCAATATCCTGCCTGGGGTTATCCTTGCTGTGGGCCATAGTTTGTGTTCCCGGTGAATGGAAACAATAAAACTGAGAACCACACATGAGGGGTGCGGGGCACCTCTCCACTTCAAAAAGACTTCTAAAACAGCCATGCTCTCTCTCTAGTGGGTGTTTGATTCTTTTGAAGCTTCTGACGCTGATGTCATCCTCTCTGCTGCCATCCACTGTAGTCAATACAAAGGAAAACTCAGAGGATTTGTGATTCACTGGAGCAAGTAACTCTCCTAGTTTAGTTTCACCAAACAACGGGATTTCCACCAGGGTGTGCACACCACTTGACTCATTTGGTCGCACCAGCACACACATGCTGAGCGACTCCTCCCAGTCATCTTCGTGGTAAGGAGACGTGTGTGGCCAGCTGACATGATGGAAGGGTTGTGATGGAATCAGTTTCTTAATTGTCTGATTTCTCAAGCTGTTGGTGGGCGCCAGGTCCCACGATGCACTGCTGAAAGGACATGTATGGCAGATCCACTGCAAGTCAAGTGGCTGAAAGAAACACAGAATCAATTGATCTTGAAAATGAAATCAGTTGTTGACATGCTCATATTTCTCAACAACAATCAGTAGGCTATAATGCATAAATTGTTGAGACTGACTTGTGCATTTCAATGTGAGGTTTATCAATCCTTTACTATAACTGTGTCAAAAATCCTGCTCTTACAAAGATAACAATAGTCATTATTGATGACACAATCAGAGGTATTAAAATAACCACGTTCATTATTGTGACTGTATTCCCATCCACCCCAGTAAAAACCCTGAATGACCAACCAATCAGGGTAAATGGAAGTAGGCCTAGGGGGAAGGCTGCAGTTCCCCCACTGACTCCATCAATCCCGAGGCCAGCTGTGGCCTTGTGGTCTGAAGAGGCAGTCATCTCCATCAAATTTACTGTCCCACAGGAGGAGTCCAGTGAACAATCCTTTGAAAGGAGGAATATCATGTACCAGGACCTCGAGAGCAGGGGTGTCAAACTCAAATTCACAGAGGGCCAAAATTAAAAACTTGGACTAAGTCACGGGCAATACCAAATATTTATTGAAAGATTTCAACATCATCTGCATGTTTTCTCTTCTTTCAACATATATAATGTCAAACTATTTCTTATTAAAACAAATGTTTATTAGTTTTGGTTAGACTTTCTAGAAGAAGCATTAAAAAAATGAGAAGTAATATATTCAATAAATTTTTTCTTGAAAGCTTTTAAGCTCCTTTTAAAAGGTTTTTTTTTCCCCACAAGCCAACAAGTAAAAAAAAGAACTTGTGATTTATTATGATGCACTTTGTTCTAAACTAGATACCTCTTCTTAGCTGCAACTTCATCAAACTCTGGGATCAGACTCTGAGCTGACAAAATCCTCAGGACGGAATGAAGGTGCTCATCAGTCAGATGACTCCTGTGTGGTGTTTTATTGATCTTCATCAAAGATACGTGTTGCCGAACATTGACAGCATTTGAGCAGCTTGTGCACGGAGTTGGGGCAGTGTGTCGGGAAGGAACTGCAAAACTGTGGGACCTGCGTGACACCGACAGTCTTACTTTGATTTGAGCGTGTCATTACATTGGAGCTCAACAAGCTCCATTTGGAGGTTGGTTGCAGCCCTCGTCACTTCTTCTTTTCCTTTCGGCCTGTCCCATTAGGGATCGCCACAGCATGTCATCCTTTTCCTCTTTTTTCGTGTCATCTAAGCCTATCTCGTGCAACTTCCTCTCTAACACCCACTGTCCTCATGTCTTCCCTTACAACATTCATCAACCTTTTCTTAGGTCTTCCTCTCGCTCTTGTGCCTGGCAGCTCCATCCTAAGCACCCTTCTTGGATCAGTTTCTTCACTTCCTTACCACACTCACCATTGCTCTAGATTGTTGACCCAAAGTATTTTATTAGCTGAAGTATAACAGAATATTTGTAAATATAATGAGAAGGGTGGAGGGGGAAGAATGAGGCTACAGGGAGAAGTGATAGCAAGGGTGGACGACTCACGTCAACCGCAAATTGACTGCTGAATAATTCAAATTTGTATTTTGAGGCTTCAAAGTCAGCAAATTGTCAGGAAAACTCCACATGAAGTATGCTTAGATTTTCAGCAAATCCTTCACATGGCAACATGACAGATGAGACGTGTTCTTTCATAATTTGGCAACACAGAAAATGGGCCATGTTTCCCTGCAGCGTCTGAATCTCCCAAAAGCACAAGTTGGTTCTGAAAGCCCTCTCTGCACTGGACATCACTGTAATGACATGCCCCCAGGAGGCACGGTGGCCTCAGCTATTAAAGCGTTGGCCTCACAGTTCTGAGGACTCTGGTACAATAGCGGCCCCGCCTGTGTGGAATGTTTTCCCCGTGCCTGCGTGGGTTTTCACCGGGCACTGCGGTTTCCTCCCAAATTCCAAAAATATGTAACATTAATTGGACACTCTAAATTGCTCTATGTGCCCTGCAATTGGCTGGCAACCAGTTCAGGGTGTACCCTGCCTCCTGCCCGTCGACAGCTGAGATAGGCTCCAGGACGCCTCACAATCCTCGTGAGGTTAAGCGGCAAAATAAAATGGATGGATGGACATGCCCTCGTCCCTGAAGCTGCATGTTTAGTGCATCGAGATGACTCACGATGTCACACAGGAATGCAAGCTCGCATTGAAACTTTTTATCCCGGAACTTTGTTGTGTCTTTGCCTTTGTCTCTGTAAACAGACCTATTTCTTCACACAGCCCATCGCACCTCTGTGTGATAGGGCACGTCTCCATATTCTGACCCTAACTCGTCCAGAAAGGACGTGAACGAGCTGTGATTTAAACCTTTAGCTCTTATGAAGTTGACTACTTGAGTTACAGTGTTTAATTATGCGCTCCATTTTCAAAGCTTTGCCACCTAAGGCTTCCTTGTGGATTATGCACCTCCATGATTCTCCCGCATCTTCTCCCAAATCCTGCCCACCAGTCCACTTTTCTGACTGCACATCCCTGGCCCACCATCTGTCGTTAGTTCCACAAGTTTATCCCAAGGCAGCATCGTTTCAGTGACACATTTGGACACCTCCTTGAAGATTTCTTTTCCTGTGGTTGTGCTAAGTTCCTCTCTAATGGAAAGATTCGTGTCCACTCCACAGATGAACATTAATAATTGGGCATTATCTGATATGTCCCTGCGTTCATCAACAGCAAATCCAGCGCTTGAAGTTGCTTCGTCAAGCCTCCTGGAACAATAGCTCCAAGCTCATTTGTTGCACTTGTTTTGTCACAGCAGTTGTTTATTATTTGTTCTATGATCATTAATCTATTGTTTGAGTTGCTCTTCCAACTCAGGCCTCCTCGCGTTGTTTCTGTGTAAACTCCGCTTCATCTTTTTTACTTGGCGAAGCTCGTTTTCCTGCTTCCTTCACTTCAGCACCATGGATTCGTTGATCTTAAATTTTCTCACGGATGCTTGATTCCTATGTTTTTACGTGTAAATCATAGCTTGAAGTTTTAACTGTGTTCCGTCAGTGTGTCTCTTCATCTGTGCCATTTTTGGGGGTCCTTTGCCAAAACGGTGTTGTTCCGCACAAAACACATATCAGCATTGCATACCTTCTGGGGGGCCTTTAGCGTCCTCTCCCATGCCCACATCTCTCCCAGTAACGTCCACATACTGTCCTCTCACACGTCCACTTTTCCTCTATATAAGCAGCGTGTCAGCAGGAAATGCTCCCAGTCAGTTACAGATTTTGGACGTGGGTGCATAGATGAGACGCGCCGCATAATAATTTCCATTTTGGAGAAAATTTAGGACTTAGTCAAGAAAATATGTAATCACCCTGTTTACCTTTTATTACACAAGCACAACAGTAATCAGAAAACCTGTTTTTTACTATTGCTGGCACATACAATGAATTCTATCTTTAAAAACTTGGGGTTCAACTTCCCTTTAAGAAAAGCGAGCATATTACCTGATTGAGACTCCCGATGTGCTTTGTGACGGGCTGCCTTCTGCCATGGATGCGGAAACTCCCCACCCAGAAGGCGAAGGCCCCTCTGCTTACAGCCATTCACCACAGGGGCCGAAGCAACCCCAGTCAGTATGTCACCATCACATGCAGGAAGGCTGCAAAGTCACGTTGGTGGTGCTTGAGGTCTTCGCTGTATTTTTATATCCAAACTACAGCTGTGGTTTAAAGTCCTGAAAGAACCTAAAGTTTCAAACAATAGAGAACATTAGCAAGGAGTTGAAACACTAAGTGTAGTTGTGAACTTAGTTGCGTGCAAGATAGGCAAAAACAACTGAGTAAAAAAATGTACAGCATGTGCAATTGTAGTCAACTGACTCCAGCTCCAGTTTCATTCTTTACATTCTCTGTTTTTTTTTATATAAACAGTGTTTTTTTTTCTAAAACCATGAAAAAAAAACAATTGCAGTGTTTTTGGGGGATGAAATGCATTCCCATTAATTTCAATGAAAAAAATTGATGTGCGCGTAAATTGAGTCAAGTTTGGTCAAGGTACAAATTAAACTCACAAGTTGGGTACTATTTTATCACAAAATGACCAGAAATTTGGCCATTATATTTCATTAAACTTGATATTAATTCATTCATAATATCACTATCATTTATTGCTTTGTATTAGAAAATGACAAATATCAAAATCTCAGTTGATTGACTGAAAGCTGTAGACTCAATGTCAAATGACTTATATTACAGACACATTTTAAGCGTAAATTGAAACCTAGCTATCTTAATGATGTTTATCATTATGTACTGTTCTTAACCGATACTCCAAAGCCTAAATAGTTTACAGTTGGCATTTCACAAATACAAATCATTCAACTAGACCAAACTAGGCGGAAAGATGGAGCATCGGGTTAGATTGTTGGCGTCACAGTTCTGAGGACTGGGGTTCAAATCCAAGCCCTCTCCATGCCCTCCTATAATTATTCCTTAACTACTAATCGTTACAGATTTTTATATATATAAGCAATTTCATCACTACTGAAGGGTTCTGAGAAGAAAAAATATATATATTGGGAAACGCTTTGGTTTTTGCAGCATTTGCGTCCAGTACTGCGCTGACATTTCAAAGACTCTTCTAATGCATGACCTGGAGTTGACCACGAGTTTATAATAAGAACCGTACCGGCAGCAAAGATTTGAATTAACCAGTCAAGAACCAACCACAACTGTTTCGCATGCAGCATCTCTGACAGTGGGATAGAGTCAAATTGTGCAATATATTCTCAATAATTTTAGCTTGTTAAGTCTGTTATTTAGACGATTTTAAGAGATTATGTTGAGTTCGTGAAGGACCTGCTTTACTTTCCTGACAAAGCATACTTTAAGTAACCACCAATGTAAAATATCAAATATTAAGGTAATCAGATCACAATTATTGTTATTTAACAATGTGACAGTCACGTTTACTGACGTTACAC
This sequence comes from Syngnathoides biaculeatus, assembly GCF_019802595.1. Lineage (NCBI taxonomy): Eukaryota > Metazoa > Chordata > Actinopteri > Syngnathiformes > Syngnathidae > Syngnathoides > Syngnathoides biaculeatus. The sequence continues at coordinate 3,687,805 of NC_084640.1, read as the reverse complement.
GTTCTTTTGCCGACTAAAAAAATGATGAAAAGGAATAAGTCACATCATTGCATGAACAATAATGCATTCTATGACATATATCAAAGGACTAAGAACTGTTTTTTATGTATAATATTGTCATGTTCTCAAACTAGCTTCCATTAAGTAAATTTTCTCCAAAGTAGATCTTCTCCGGCATTGTTCCACAACAAGGACATTACTTTACATATGCCGGTTGGCTAGCGCTAGCAGGCTACTGCGACTGTCAAATGCTAAGCTAATATCACCGAGCTAGTCCTGGACAAACGTCCAACTGACGAGACTGCAGTCATCTTATTAACCATCGGCGATGGTTCTACTGATCCCATGCTGTCCATTGTTGTCATAAAAGGACATCTCAAATATAATCAAGTGATCTTAGTTAACAGCTAACTTACACAAATGTCATCCAATCTTGTGTGCCCTTGCCTGGCCCAGCAAGCCACGCCTCTTTCATTGTGACGTAATGCTGATTTCAGGTACTGTAGAAAATTGTTAAATCATAGTCGTATTTTCCGAGTGCAGTGAGAGTGATCTGTGATATAATTCAGTGCAGTGTGTATTTGTTGCTGAAACCAGTTTCTTTCAGAGAATGTACGAGACGTGTGGCGTAATTTGGTGTTCTGAGGAAGACTACTAGTTTATTTGAATGTCTTTCATGTCTTGAACGTTAACAATACCTGTTCCTTTAATGAGACCGGACAAGAATAAGAGTGGTGTGTTTATGATCTCGGGAAATACAAAACTCACAATTTCTGGAATCTTCTGACCCCAGAAGAATCAACTAAACACTTAAATACAACGGGAATAAGAATCCAGAAGAAACTCTCGTGTATAACATACAGTGTAATATGTAAATCCAGTGTGTTAAAGAATAACATCATGATGGCCTATACTGGCAGCTTCATTGTGTGCAATCGTTAAAAATAAAACAAAATTATTACAGTACAGTATTATGAAGTTCATTGTACTGAAAGCTAATTGAGTACTTAACTTTTGAATGTGATATTTTTTTAAAATCAAATTTAATGCAATGAAAGTATATAAATATATTCTAAACCCCTGTTTTTACATACACCACACAAATGTATAAATAAATGTATAATGATCATAACTTAGTCCTTCACTTGTGCCTTCACACGTCATAGCATGTCTCTGGAAAATATTGGAGGTGACTTAATGCAAAATATTGTTATGGTGAACTTCATGGTACCAGTTGCTCTTCCAGCCAAACCAGAATGTGGCAGTAAAGCGGCCCAAATTGCCAAAATAAACAAAAGTGCTCTGCATCTGTATCATCACGCCATCCCTTTATGACGACATAGATATAGAATAAAGATGTTGTATAAGCTATCACTGTTCAGCATGCACATTTCAAAGCAGAACTACTGTACTTCATAACTTCAATACAAAGATGAATCACAGAATGAAATTAATATTATTTTAGCTTCTGACACCCTCTCCACATAAGCCAGCAGAGCTTTGAGGCCCAAGGTATGGAAGAAGATCTGCTAGCTCCGACATTTCCAGCAAAATAATGTAACTGAAAAATAGGGCTCAATATCTTGTTCCTCTGAATCTCTGCTCATCTAGGGCTTGGTGACATTTACAGCACTGTTTTCCAACATTGAGCCAAGGTGCATGTTTATATCATCTTCTTTTCCTTTCAGCTTGTCCCATTAGGGGTCGCTACAGCGTGTCATCTTTTTCCATCTAAGCCTATCTCATGCATCCTCTTCTCTAACACCCACTGTCCTCATGTCTTCCCTCACAACATCCATCAACCTTTTCTTTGGTCGTCCTCTCGCTCTTTTGCCTGGCAGCTCCATCCTCAGCACCCTTCTACCAATATACCCACTCTGTCGCCTCTGGACATGTCCAAACGATTGAAGTTTGCTCTCTCTAACCTTGTCTCCAAATCATCCAACTTCGACGGTGCCTCTAATTAGCTAATTTCTAACCTATATATATAAGGAAAAAATAATTCACACCATACCACCAACAAAAATGTCACAAAAAAGTGCATACACAGTTTAATCATGTACTTTCTGTTATCTAGTGGCAGAAGGGAGGATTGAATTGTTCAGTCTGTCACTATTCATGTTCGATACAGATAACTGTGCAAAGATACAGTACAACAATCCATCCATTGTCTGAGCCGCTTATCCTCACAAGGCAAGCGGGAGTGCTGGAACCTAACCTACCTATCATCGGGCAGGAGGCGGGGTACATCCTGAACTGTTTGCTAGCCAATCGCTAGTCAAATAGAGACAGACAACAGTCACACTCAGTCACAACTAACGGCAATTTAGAGTCCCTAATTAATGAATCTTGAACGGTAGTGCCTGGAGAACTCCTGCGCAGGCACAGGGAGAACATGTAAACTCCACACAGCCGGGGCTGTGACTCGAACCCTGGTGTCCCCGTGCTAAAAAAAAAATCTCCTTGTGATTAATGTGCAAGTGTTACTAATGGGGGAATTCTGGGTACATAATCAAGGCGTACTGGGAAATCACCTGCTCTTATAGTTCCCCTTCTTCTACATAGAGGGAGGTAACTTAAGTTATATCAATCTTGATGAGAGTGGAGCGCTAACCCTAACCTAACCTTAAAACAAAAGTTGATAAAAAGATATACACATACATGTACGTGCATTCGCATTAAACACGGGGATCGTACAGACCGTCACACCCCTGTCCTCAGAACTGTGAGGCTAAAGCTCTGCAGCTGCGCCACCATGCCGACACAGTGCAACCAATTAAGTGAAATTGGAACATTTCTCTCATGGCTTTTAGTCTAAATCTTGGGCAAACTTTCACTCGGACACAGAAAGATGGATTCACAACTACATACCTGTTCCAAGAACATACACACTATGCCAGGGACATATCAGGACGGAAAGGAAAATGAAAATCTCTGTATAATAGCAGAACAAATTTATTTGTATCGCGGATTTCAAACCGTACTGCTGACCCAAGGAGCTCCCTCCAGGCTTGTCGTAAATCAGAAAATGTGGTGTTCTATTTGCAGGTTCTTAAAGGAATTTAAACCAAGTTCAGTGTTTCAGTGTCCCTTTTAAAGTAAATGAATATTCGCTCCAACTATTGGTTTACCTGTAGTTATTGTTGAGTTGTTGCTGTTTTCAACGCATTTTTCTTAACGTACACTCCAGTCCAGCTAGTGACGGTAATGCGTCATTCACCCATTTTTCGAACCACCAAAGAAAACTCAGACGACGACGACGAAGAAGAAGTTGTCTTCACATTGCTGGGCCGCATGGCATTTGTTGTCTTGATACCGGCTTCAGTTATACTGTTTAGATAAATTGTCAGTTTACGGAACAAAATGCCTAAAAAAGGGAAAGAAGAAGCACAGTGGGTGGGCGATGAAGATACTCCAACAACAGGTTAGATCTGATAGTTGTTTAGGGTAGCTAGGTAGCCAAGTTAGCAGCCTGCGACCATGCCTTAGAATATTAAAAAAAAACCATAGTATTATGTTGTTAGTGTATAACTAGCGTATATTGAGTCGTTAATGTGTGGTCTTCTGAATTGTTTGGCTCTTTTGAGTATTTTGGCTCAAGTGTAATCCCATCATTAGTGTAATGTTTTCGCTAATAAAACATCGAGCAGGACAGAAGTGACTTCAGTGAGGCTTAAATGTTATTATAAATAAAGAAACCGGCCAAATTCGCATATTTAGCCGAGATATTTATGACCACTTACACCACTGAAAGTATTGGTTTGAATAGAAAAGAATGGCAAATAAACTTCTCGTTAACAGTGATGCGTCTGCCGAGTCATGAAAATGATGCAATGCTGTAACAGGCATTGATAAAGACAGTTGCTTGTTGGACTAAAGTTAAAGTTCAGACTCTGGAATGTACTTAATTTTACCGTCAATTCGATACAATATCGTTGTGTTCAAGGTTTGATTTAAAAGCTTATTGCACACAAAGTAGTGTCCCGCTTACTATCTTTTATTGATCGCACTGAGTGAAAGAAATTTAGCTGGTAAGTGTTGATCAGATTGTTATACCATCAAAACTAAAAAGCGTTGCGCAAATTTTGCCAATATTCTAAACTGACTAGCAAAAAAACAAAGAAAAACTGATAACCTAGCTACTGACAACCACTTGAAAAATGTGACTTACATTTTACCGGAATGTTTTGTTTTTGCGTTTCCCCAAATTAGACTGATGGAGACTTTTTGAATGACAGAAGGTGGTACTTTTTATGCTGGCACAGAAAACACAATTGACACTAATATTTGGCGCCAGCAACATTTAAAAAAAATTCTTAAATAAGTACATAAATGAGGAATGTTTTGCTTCTTGGAATCAGTCATCATTAATCCTCCTTGTTTTTTTTGTTTTTTTTTTCGCCTTGAAGCGCTCCAAGATCTCAGTCAAAATCGCAACATTGGTTGATTTTATGTCTCACTGTCATGCCATGGAGATTGAAAAAAATAACAAGCGTATGTTGTTGGATGTATGGAATAGGATGTAGAGCTAGTTTGTTTTGAAATGTAGGAAGTGAAAGTTATTTTTTAAAAAGTATGAAAATTCATACTTGGGGACAGATGCCTAAAAAATCTGCATTACTTTGTTACGTTCCAACACTGCTAGTGACGGATACATGTGCAGCTCATCAAATTAGATGAATATTGTGGTAACTTAGTCTACATCTGGAGTTCAACACAATAAGTGAAACTCATATAGATTAACTGAAGTTGAAGTGAAATGTTTCATGTTTGTATTTTCAGTCATTTCATGAAAAAATGTTATGCAGTACTGTATTGCATAAGAAATATATATATTTTCCTGAGTTGAATGTATCTAAATAATGTTTCACTTTTTGAACTAAACTACTAAAATAAATAAAATATTATCTGATAATCAAAATTATTGAGATGCACATGCATGTTCTTTGTCGGGATATTAGCGTGTCAAATATCTTTACAAGTACAGCGATCCCTCACGAACAATGACCGATTCGTGTGTGCAATATTTTTTTCAACGTTTTTTTTACAGCGTATGAATGCGCATTCTGTTCTGTATCCTGATTCACTTAGGAAAACCCTGCATTGTGTTCTGCATCCCGATTGGTTAAGGGACTGTAAACCATTGTTAACTGCCCTTAGTACTTGGACTGCTGCTGCGTGGTGTTTTGGCGTATCCGCACAAAACGGCTTTGTAGAAAGCGTGCAGCAAAGTGTCTTCAGTTCTCAGACATAATCGAAGATGGCATGTCTGTTTATAAGAATATTCTTGTCCAGAAGGAAAAAAAAGAGCACCAACAACGACCCATACCTATTTTTCTCACTCACACCTGCACCAAGTGTGGTACAGTAGAGCTCTGTCAATTTGCCAGAGCCACTGTAAAATATGTCTGTGTCACTATTTACAATTTATTGTGTCCAACCTCATAGATTGATCATTAAAATTAAGATGTATTATGTTGGACAGATGTTACTATCCCTCTATAGGAGGAAAATGGAGGGAGCGACGTTTATATATTTACTTCTCAAATGTTTTGGCCTCAAACAAGTTTTGATTTTGGGTGTCATTCTAGAATACAGTTGTGATTTTTTTTTTTTAAATCTACAAAAGTTTGAAGTTTGAGTGTTTAAATGAGAGAAATGTAAGAAAATGTTAATGCGTGTCTGAGAAAAGTTGATGAAGTTTGTGGTCAGTGGTTTAGCAGCCTTAAAACATATAAGAAATTAAAAAACATACTATACATGTAAACAACCTCCACTGGAAATAAAAAAAAAAACACCCTGTAAATGAAAAATATATAATGAACAAAAAAGCAAAAAAAAAATGAAAACAATCAACTTCTACCACAGGGATTTCACTTAATGTGGATATTGTTTTTTTAAACTTAACCATTGCAATAAATGAGGAAAGACTGTATTTCGACAATTTTAGTTGTAATTTTTCTAGTGTGGTGTTCCTGGATCTAACAATTGTTTCACAAGTTTTCCACATTTTAAGGTTTAATGCTCTTTCATCCCACAGAAAAGACTGTGAAAAAGGGGAAGAAAGATAAAAAAGCGAAAAAAAGTGTGAGTATTTGCCAAAGTATTTAGTGTCCATTCTACCTTTTTAAAGTTTAATCAGTGGCCCACTTTGGCTTATTTGATTTGCTGTGAACTGTATTTTCTTTCAGTTTTTTGAGGAGCTACAGACGGACGAAATACCTGAAAAGGAAGCTGAGGTTCCTGTGAAAGATGCAAAACAGGTACTCGCTCCACCCCCAACTCAAAACCTATTCCTGGAGTTGTTTCTTCCATTTGTTTAAAATTTTTGTAGCGGGCCCATTTTTTTCCAGTAACCCATTTACCTCTGTTTTGAAACAATAATTTGAAATTAAGTAAAAGTTTGCTCTTTTTATGGATAAAGCGCTATTTACTCTAGTGAAACTTCTGAAGTCAAACGCAATCTGTTCCAAAATTTTAGTCACTATAGACAACATTATCAAGGAATTAATATTTTCCTATATGCTGCCTCTCAAACCTTTTACACCAAGTACCATCTCAAAAATACTTGGCTCTCCAAGTACCACAATAGCGACTTACATTAATACATTGTAGTAATTAGCGTTTTTGAAAACCCCCCTGCGGGGTGGTCCGGTACTTAGAGCAGTCGACAACGGTCTAGTTCTTTAGTCAATCGGAATGCAGCACATGATGCAGGGTTTCCCTTAGCGAATCAGGATACAGAACACAATGCGCATTTATACACAATTAAAAAAAAAAAAAATAAAGCCTGCTACACTGTAAAAAAAAAATTATACAAAAATCCATGTAATATCGACGCTGTGTAAAGTGAACCACGTTGTAGTGAGGGAACATTGTGTGTGTTCGTGTATTAGTGTGTGTTAATTACATATTGTGTTATTTCATTTGCGAACATTTCCTCCAGAAGAGCAAATCTTCTCAGTAAATGTAATGAACTTAATTAGTTTATGCAACAATTTGTTCTTTGAGCTCTGCTGCTGTGAGACTGCCTGCTTGCTACTGAAGCATTTGAATCAGCCGTGTGGGACCTGAATCAAAAGCGCTCTGTGCAGTATCATTTGAGACACCTAGCTGTTGATTGTTGTTTTTGTTGTTGTTGTTGTTGATGATGAGTCACTCAAGGCGCCTGAGGATGGTCCTCAGAAGCGCTAGACACACAGTGATTTCAACTTAATCCGTTTTTTTTTTTTTAAGTTAAAGGTGACCCAAAGATTGTTTTAATAATTTATGCCCATCCAAGATACAAAAGAACATTTATGGAGGATTTTTCTGAACTGCCGTCAGTTATTTGTACCGACTACAACTATTTGTCATAACGAGAGTCTTTAACATTCATGGTGACATCCATCCATTTTCTGAGCCACTTATCCTCATCAGGGTCGTGGGAGTGCCAGAGCCTATCCCAGTTGTCATCAGGCAGAAGGCAGGGCACACTCGGGACTGGGCACATGGAGACACACAACAGTCGCACTCACAATCATACTTAGGGGCAATTTAGTCTGATTAATGCATATTTTTAGGGATGTGGGAGGAAACTGGAATGCCTGAAGAAATCCGACGCAGGCACGGGAGAACATGCAAACTCCACACATGTGGGGCCAGGATTTGAACCCCGGTCCTCAGAAATGTAAGGCCAACACTCTACAGCTGCGCCACTGTTTATGTGCCTTGCGATATCTGGCAACCAATTCAGGTTGTCCTGCCCAATGACAGCTGGGATTGGCTCCAGCATTCTCATGAGGATAAGCGTATCAGAAAATGGACGGATGGATGTTAGCAGACAATATGCTATATCAGACAAGTCCACACCCCGATCAAGCCGTTCTATCAAGGTTCCACTATGTTACTCTTATCAATAAACTGTTTCCCGCTTTCCTACATTAGTACCTTATGCAGACAAAAGCTTCTTCTTCTTTTTCTTCTTCTTCTTCCTCCTCTTCTTCTTCTACTTCTTCTTCTTCTTCCTTTCGGCTTGTCCCGTAAGGGGTTGCCACAGCGTGTTATCTTAGATGAACACATATTTGTTTGGCACAGTTTTACGCCGGATGCCCTTCCTGATACAACCCCTCTCCATTTAGCTGGGGAGACAAGCTTACAGCACCTGGTATTCCCAGGCGGTCTCCCATCCAAGTACTAACCTGGGCCAAACCCACTTAGCTTCCGAGATGTGACGAGATCGAGCGTTCTCAAGGTGGCATGGCCGTAAACTTTTTATGCAGATAAAAGCAGGTATGTAAAAAGCTGTGTGAGGGGCTTAATGTCCACGGTCAAATAGTCACCAACACAAAAGCGTTATTAAACTAGACATACAATTATTCAGGTAACATTAACATTGTCTACTTTCATACAAGTGTTAGATTATTTTGAATTGGCAGGTAAAGGGGAGCTCAGTTAGCAATGTACTTGCATATTTTTGATCTCATCTGTTCTGTGTTCATGCGTATTCCGTGTCCTATCAAAGAAGTCAGCGTTGTCAAATCCGTTAACGTCCTGTATTCAAGCAGCTATATTCAGTGTTCCCGATGGCATTTTTTCAGCCTCATAAAAAGAAGAAGGACCGGCGGAAAGGAAAAGTTGGAGATGCAGACGATGATAGCGACGAGGATGTTATGTTGAAGCTAAAAAAGCTGTCGGTACAAGCAAGTGATGAGGAAGATGAGCCTGGTAGGAAGACTTGTGACCAAGTTGTTATCACATTTAGTCATCACAGTTATGAAAGAAAGTGTCTCCCTTTCTCCCCTTAGTTGTTGCCCCCAGGAAAGGAAACAAGAAGAACAAGGTTTGCCATCGTCTGCTTACTACTAGCTTTGCCAATCATTCTTCACATACTAGCTGCATAATGCATTTGTGTTGTTCTTCAGGGTGGGAACATTTTTGCAGCTCTCAGCCAGGGCATGAGTGATGAGGAAAACAACTCTGATAAGGAAGATGAACCAGAAAAAAAGGTAACATATTGTTCTTCACATGCTGTCAAGTAAATTTAATCTAGTCATGTAATTTGCTTAAATAGGATAGCTGAGGGAATGTTCATATCCTCATAGTGAACAAACAGTGCCCATAGAAAGTCTACACACCCTGTTCAAATGCACTTTTGTTTAATGATATATAAAATAAGAGCAAGTTCAATCATTCCAAAACCTCGTCCAGCAAAACCCATCTGAAGTTAAAAAAAAAAAAACTGCAAATCCATCCATCCATTATCTACCGCTTTTCTGGCTCAGGTCGCGGGGGAAGTAGCTTCAGGAGGGATACCCAGACTTCCCTTTCCCACAGCCACTTCTTCCAGCTCTTCCAGAGGGATCCCGAGGCGATCCCAAGGCAGCCGAGAGACATAGTTGCTCCAGCGTGTCCTGGGTCATCCTTGAGGTCTCTTTCCGGAGGGACATGCCCAGAACACTTGACCAGGGAGGCGTCCAGGAGGCATCCGAATCAGATGCCCCAGCCGCCTCATCGGGCTCCTCTCAATGCGGAGGAATAGCGGCTCGACACTGAGCCCCTCCCGGAGGACCGAGCTTCTCACTATATCTCTAAGGGAGAGCCTGGACACCCTACGGGAGAAACTCATTTCAGCAACTTGTATCCGGGATCTTGTTCTTTTGGTCACAGCCCACAGCTCGTCGTGCAAGTGTGCATGCCCCTGTATGCATGCCCTTGGGACGTGGCAGTGTTAAGAATTAAACAATTACGTTGAAGATGCTAAATGGGAGAGTCACCACACATTGCCACTTTTTGAAGTGCTTCTAATTACTCCCAAATATAATTCAGGTCTTCTCGTAGGCTTTTCATTCCATTTTTTGTAGTTGCATCCTGCAGCACAAATCATGGTCTGCAGAGAGCTTCTGCATCATCAGACTAGAAATTGACAGATTCATTTTTATAAGTCAGAAGAGCAGTACAAAAGAATTTCCAAGTCATCAAAAGAGCGTACAATGGAACAAAGTTGAAGAGGGTCATCACATGTTCGGAAATATTAAAAGAAATTGGAAATAAATTGTTGCGATTGCTGAAATTTGTAAAGCAATTTTTCAAAACACATTTTTGGCAATAATGGGGTAAAAGTTCTCCTAAGTACTAAATCTTATTTCATGGTTTTCTACTCTAGATTTTAAAACGCTGGAAATTGGACTACTCCGCTAGATAATGTTATTTCCCCTCATCCTCTCTTGTTAATGACACGGCGATGATTAGTGATTTATAATCCATGGACACAGGACTCAAGAGGTTTCTCCGCCGAAGCCTGGTAGTTGGGAGATTGAAATAAAATAGCGTGCACCAAGGCTTCATCAGTCATAGTACCCAGAGATCAGGGAAGTTGGGCGACTGTTAAATGCACACTCATTTTGAGTTACGAGAAATAAGCAGTTCAAGCTTTGTTTTGAGAGTTGCTGAGTGGTCCGTTTTACTTACTGTAAACTTTATAAAAACATGCATCACATATTGTAGTGGTGGAATTTGAGGAATTCATGGCCAAAGACTTAATTTTACATTGTATTTGACAATGGCAGATATTTTTGAACAGAGCATCATAAAGTGGAGAAAATATGGCATAGTAATGTTTCTAAAATCTGTAAGTACCACCCAAAATAATGAAAAGAGAAGAAGAAAATTGATCAGGGTCCTGCCAAGAGGGCAACAACAACAACAAAGAAGATGCATGATTTCCATCAAAGTACTGGCTTTTTAGTACAAATCTCCCACACGCATGAGAAATTGTTATAGTCCAATTAAAGCAAGGTTAAACCTTTTCCCCATAATTCCAAAATGTATGTTAGTAATAAACAACATTTGTCATCACCAAAAGAACAGCATATCTGCGCTGAACCATGGTGGTAGAGGCGTCACGCTTTGGGGCTTTTTTCATTGAACTAGAACTGGGGTCTTTGTCAAGGTGGAGACTTATGACGATTTCCAAATATTTGTTGGTGATAGCACAGGAGCTTCAAGCTTCTGCTAGAAAGGTAAAAAAAACAGAACAACTAACTTTTATTTTTCATTTTGATGGATGCACTTTAAATGGTGGCAGATATGTGCTGACTGACATTTAACAGGAGTTTAAAAATTAATTTTGAACACAGCCACAGTCCCAGTTATAAGAAAATCTGCAATTGCATTTTCAGTTTATTTTTACTTCCCCACTCTACAAGATTTCCATCATTTTTTCAATTGAGTTTCACAGTTTAAAAGGGTACATTAAAAATGTAATCATGGTCTAATTCGTTTATATCCGCAAAACCTGGTATTTAAACAGGGTGTCTGGCTTCTTTTATACCACTGCATATGTGTATGTATTTTATGTTATAAATAGTGTAAATAATTGTCAATTTTTAGCAATTTTCTATCATTTGAGATTGAAACTGCAAAAACAAAAACCCAGGCATAAGATACTGGAAATAAAAATTGGCTTTAAAATGTATGACAGTGGACAGAGGCATATTTGTTTTGACTATGATCATACATGTATAAACCCCAATTCTGATGAAGTTGGAATGTTATTTAAAACGTAGATTAAAAACAGAATACAGTAGTACAAACCAGACGTCCACACTGCTGCCATTCTTTGCATGTCTTTGAGGATATTATGAACCATAGATTAGAGGTGCCCACACTGTTTTGCCCCAAGATCTACTTTTCAAGTAGCCACGCGGTCAAGCGATCGACTAAAACTAGCTCGGCAATCGACTGGTCAATCAAAATCAACACATTTGACACCTCTGTCCTCGTTGATATCCCAAATTCCTCCCAATTGTACGTTGATAGACATTCTTCAGTGATGAAAGTCCTCTGGAATTCCGGATTTTTAAATTTTCATGAAAATTGCTACGGAAAATTGAGGAAAAATTGCCTAAAATTAATCCGGATATTAGTTGACGACATTGAATGAACATGCGTTTGAGTTACTTGTTTTGCTTTCACGAGCGTAGCCATGTTGAGACACTAACACTAGTAACAGTAACGCCCCTCCCCTCGCATTTTCTCAAGATGTTTCTTATATTGTGTGGTCTTGACATTAATTTACATGTTTATTTCATAAACGTTAACAAAACAAGCCTGCTTCAAAACAACCGGTATTTACCCGGAAACAGGAAATGCAAGTTAACCTTACTGAGCATGTACGAAAGTGCATGTTCAGAACTGCTTCACGTAATGCAAGGGCATCTATGTCGAAAGTCATCAAGATCATGAGCCATGTCAAAGGAAATTCAGTTACACCAGGCAGTGTGACGGTGTAAAAAAACAAAAAAAAACATTACCTCGTAGCTTGATTCAGGTGGCCGGGGTCCTATTTACGGCTGTCCCATGGTGCGTGCCTCCCCCCTCCACAACAATACATCACGATTGCCGACAAGAATGTTTGTAAAGTATCGCTAGCTTGTTGCCACGAATGTCGATTATGTTGAACTAAACTTTCAGCATTTTCAAAACATTGCAAGTATAGACCGTTTGTGTTTATTCCTTGACAGGCCAGTGCATTTAACTTTTCTTAAGATGCAGTTTGTCAGATCAAGAATTTTTATTGATGAAAAATTTTAAATACCGTTTTATATCATGTTCTTCTAATATCAGTTGAAATTGGAAATGATCACTTCTGAGTTTTGAATTTTAGTTTTCTATTTAGTTATGTATTTATTTTATTTTTAATTTACAGTTATGTTATATTAATCCAGTTCCCTAATCACACCCGCAACTTTATCTGCGAACACGACTGACCACACTCGTACACTTTTCAATATAAGTGCTTCAAAGGGGGCTTACTATTTGCTTTACGTCCCGACTTCATTGGAATTCAGGTTTAAATGATGTAATTGTGTATCTTTTCTTAATATTTTGCTATCATTTTCCCAGTATAACGATAGTTTGTGTATCTTGCAGGCTGAGAAGGGCAAGAAAATAGACAAAGCTAAACCTAAGGTGAAGGTGGGTCTCTGAGGGGTATTCTGTTTTAGTATTTCCCCGATTCAACTGCTTCTCAGTGTACTCCTAATTCTAGATATTCTGTGTTGTTTTCCTTTGCTTTTTCTTGCATTTCCAGCTATCACCTATATTGTATATGAAAGGTTATCAGGTTACAAACGTTTTTGTATGCTAGTTGTTGTTTTTATTTTTTTTTTTTGGTTCTAATTTAGCCTTCAATTTTTTTTTTTTGCATTATAGTCACCAGAAAATCATGAGGATGAGAAGCCAAAGGACAAAGTCAAAGCAATTGTATGTAATGTGTTTTGTGTTTTTTTTCCCCAATCTTCCTTTTCATGAATTATCAATTCACAGCAATGCAAATTTCAAAATGTCCATGTAGAAAATGAAACCTGCTGAGCATTCCAATCATGATGATGAAGATGAGGGGGAAAGCAGTGACAAAGATATGATGATGGTTCGAATCTGTTTAAGATCATTTTGGCACGTTCTTTTTTCTGGGTCTGTGTATTAAATGTCTTGTGTGTCAAAGCAGAGTGCTGAGGATGTCATTGCAGAGCAGGCAAAGCAGCAACAGGACGATGACCCCTTTTCTAACCTAAGCAAGAAGGAGAAAAAGAAGAAGAAAAAAATGGTAAATTAAAAAGATGTTTATCAACTTCACTTTAACATCTAGTAAAAGTATATAGAAGAAAAGGTTTTTTGTATGAAAAAAGTCATCAGTTCAGTAGAAAATAAGATGCCAGTACTAACTAACCAATTCACTTTTGGTGAGGCTCTGGATAAAAGTGTGGATCCAGAAATTTATTTCACTGATAAGGTCAGAATGGAATCAGTGGATAGATCCACCCCAAGAATTATTGTTGCGCTGGTTACCAAATGGTCAAATTCAGTAATTTGCCTTTCAACTCCATAGCAAAAATGTAGTTTGCTTAAAGTGCCTCCGAAATGCCTATATACATTTTAAAATGGATATATTTATGAAAACTTCATATAATATTATTCACTTCAATGTCTATATGGAAAAAAGAGAGAGAGAGAGTTGTCATTCATGCGCAAAGTTGCGGAAGTCTCACTCAACATCCCAACGGAGCCATATTGCCTGCAACGTCATTTACAGATGTCACACTGGGACAGTCGCCATTGAGGAGACCCTGTTGCCACCTGCTATGGGAGACGAACAACAGAGATTTTCTGATTTTTCCAACGCCCCTTCTGACACGGAAGCTCTTTTCGAAGAAGAGAACATCTTACAATCGAGTGAAGTGACCAGGGCAATATTACCCTATCGTTTTGAGCCATATTTAGATGATATGCAGATCACTTGTAACTAACAACAGACTCCCCGACAGTATCTATGACAGTATGTAGCGTACTCAGAAGTACCCTTGCTGAGCGAAGTAACTACCAGATACCGGTTCCCGGTGGGGGAGAGAGCTCCTTTCTCCTCCTGCACGCAACCAAACCACCTCCCCGCCCGATCCACCTCTATGGCGGCGATGAACAACGAACCTGCCAGTGTGGGTGTCTAGAAAAATGTCACTTTCTGCTTCTTTAAAGGGTTTAAAATTAATGCCTCGAGAGGATTTTCATGGCTTGAGATACAAAAATCCATATACGACAACATCATGACGTGTGGTGAAAAAACGGCTGGGTAGATTCCGGCTGCCTTTTTTTTTTTCATTAAAAACATACTAAAAATCATGCTTTACGTGTCGATGGCACTTTAAGGTATTTGAAATGACCAATGGCTGAATACAATAGTATAAATATTAATACACTTATTATTAGTTTTTTTGAGGGGACTTAAATACTCATTTAAAAGGTTGAATTTGTTTATAGATGGAGTATGAGCGGCAGGTGGCGAGTCTCCGTGCACAGAGTGCCTTGGAGGGAGATTTCTCAATTTCCCAAGCTGAAATGTCTTCCAGACAGGCCATGCTGGAGAACGCTTCTGATATCAAGGTTATTCTCTGCTTTATGAATCCTGCAAGCATTCATAAAGTGTTTTTTTAAACAGTCTAATTACGGAATCAGATTAATTGTATTCATTCTCTCGCTCAAAGTCCTGTTCTGTGTTGTGTAGCTGGAAAGGTTCAGCATTTCTGCCCATGGCAAAGAGCTTTTTGTCAACGCTGACCTCCTTGTAGTTGCAGGAAGAAGATATGGCTTGGTAGGACCAAATGGGTAAATATGTTTAAAACTTGTGGTCGTTTAAGTGTGACAAAGAAATAAGACTTGGTTGCCGCACTCGTCACTCAGTGCCAATTGGTTAATTTCATATGACTCTTTGTTGCAATTTCCACCACAATTGTGCCATAACACTATTTCTCTAACTTTGTGTTGCTTCTTCAGGCATATGTATTGCACACTGTTGTCACGCAAAAGCAGCAAAGAACCTATTTAAAATTTCTGTTTAAGTTAGCGCTTCTTCAACTTAAGAATTGATTCTTTGCTCTACACTTGTACTACCTACAGTTGCATGACACCAGGCATCTTCAATATGGTGCCTGCGTGACCAGGCGGCCCCAAAGGACCACATGAGTAGCCCACAGCGATCCTGTTGTAAAAGTAGCTCACCAGTGAGAGAGGTTAATTTTTTTTGTGGTACTTTTCTTAAAAAAAAAAAAAATCCCAATTAGTCTGTTCCTTTTTCAAATCACACGTTAGTATAAATTTTGAAATGACAATATTAAAAATTGTATTTTTCAAAGGTCGGTATCAGTATTCTGGCACGCGACCAGAAGGGGTATAGCAGTTGTGGTGAAAAGCTAGTGGGCACAACAACTTGATGATTAGTTTTACACCTCTTAACATTAATCAGTACACATTACAATAAGTATCTGTAATTTTTAAAAAGATTCGTGAGCCCTGTGTTAGACAAAAAACTAAAAAAAGAAACAACAAGTTAGTCCGTGGAAAAGCGTTACAGCCGCATGCTTACACAAAAGCCTGGAAAAAAAGTGTGGGAGAAGTGACCAATAATACTGCAGAATATGCATACTGCTGTGGAATACAAAAATAAGCTACAGCCAATTGGCACTAAGTCATCAGTGCCACAGTTTTATCCTTTTTTGTTTCACCTCGTCCATACCCCGTTTACAACTATGCCGAGGTAAACTCAGTTTACTGTCTCCCCCCCCTAGCAAGGGGAAGACCACATTATTGAAGCACATAGCCAACAGAGCTCTCAGTATTCCCCCCAATATTGATGTGCTGCTGTGTGAGCAAGGTAAGAATGTGCTATCTCCCATCCTCTCGTCAATGTGCCTGGTCCTACTCACACCCGCCCTGTATGTATGTGCAACCAGAGGTGGTGGCTGACGACACGCCAGCAGTCCAGGCAGTGCTGAAGGCTGACACCCGGCGTTTGAAGCTGCTGCAGGAGGAGAAACAACTTCAGGCTCGTCTGGAGAAGGGAGAAGACAGTGTGACAGACAGGCTAGACAAGGTGACTCGTTAATATAATAATGTACATTCATATCTGGGTAAAGATTGGCATCTGCATAGTCAGCTAATTGTCTTTGCCTGATCTATACGTGATGGCCACCCACCACCTTGAGTCTGTATTTTCCATCCATCTATTTTCTGAGACAATTATTCTCACGAGGTTCGCAGCAGTGCTGGAGCCTATGCCAGCTATCTTCGTGCAGGAGATGGGGTACACCCTGAGCTGGTTGTCAGCCACTTGCAGCGCACAGAGAAAGAAACAATCAATCGCACTCACATTAATACCAACGTGGAATTCAATTTGATTCAGTCTTCGATTAACCTATAGTGGCTTGTGAAAGTATTCAGCCCCCTTTAACTTTTCAACCTTTCGCCACATTTCAGGCTTCAAACATAAAGATATAAAATTTAATTTTTTTGTCAAGAACCAACAAGTGGGACACAATCGTGAGGTGGACCAAAATTTATTGGCTATTTTAAACTTTTTTAACAACTAAAAACCTGAAAAGTTGGGGCGTGCAATATTATTTGGCGCCTTTACTTTCAGTGCAGCAAACCTTGGACCATGATGTTCGCAGATGATACTGTGATATGTAGTGAAAGCAGGGAGCATGCAGAGGAACAATTAGAAAGATGGAGACATGCACTGGAAAAGAGAGGAATGAAGATTAGCCGAAGTAAAACAGAATATATGTGCGTGAATGAGAAAGATGGAGGGGGAAGAGTGAGGCTACAGGGAGAAGAGATAGCGAGGGTGGAGGACTTCAAATATTTAGGGTCAACAATCCAGAACAATGGTGAGTGTGGTAAGGAAGTGAAGAAACGGGTCCAAGCAGGTTGGAACAGCTGGCGAAAGGTGTCTGGTGTGTTATGTGACAGAAGAGTCTCTGCTAGGATGAAGGGCAAAGTTTACAAAACAGTGGTGAGGCCGGCCATGATGTACGGATTAGAGATGGTGGCACTGAAGAAAGAAGCAGAACTAGAGGTAGTAGAAATGAAGATGTTGAGGTTCTTGCTGGGAGTGAGCAGGTTGGATAGGATTAGAAATGAGCTCATTAGAGGGACACCCAAAGTTGGATGTTTTGGAGACTAGATTCGAGAGAGCAGACTTCGATGGTTTGGACATGTTCAGAGGCGAGAGAGTGAGTATATTGGTGGAAGGGTGCTGAGGATGGACCTGCCAGGCAAAACAGCGAGAGAAAGACAAAAGAGAAGGTTTATGGATGTGGTGAGGGAAGATATGAGGGCAGTTGGGCTTAGAGAGGAAGATGCAGAAGATAGGCTAAGATGGCAAAAGATGACACACTGTGGCGACCCCTAACGGGACAAGCCGAAAGGAAAAGAAGAAGAGACTTTCAGTGCAGCAAACTCACTCCAGAAGTTCAGTGAGGATCTCTGAATGATCCAATGTTGACTGATGATAAATAGATTCCACCTGTGTGTAATCAAGTTTTTTATCTGTTAAAAAAAATATAAAATATCCAATATTCCACTTCAAGATTCTGTCCCACTTGTTGATTCTTGACAACAAATTTTAATTTGATATCTTTATGTTTTGACGCCTGAAATGTGGCGAAAGGTTGAAAAGTTCAAGTGGGCCGAATACTTTCACAAAACACTGTACTATGCCTGTTTTTGGGATGTGCGAGGAAACCATAATGCCACGAGAAAACCCGCACAGGCATGGGGAGAACATACATACTCCACGCAGGTGGTGCCAGTATTTGAAACCCAGTCCTCACAACTATGGCCCAGAGATTAACCAGTCGTCCACCGTGCCCCTTTCTGTATTTTGCGTGTCTTAATGTGCTTTGACTAATCTGATTTTCTCTCATCAGGTCTATGAGGAGCTGAGGGTGATAGGTGCTGCAGCAGCTGAGGCCAAGGCAAGAAGAATATTGGCTGGCTTGTCATTTACCCCTGAGATGCAGAACAGACCCACCAAAAGGTTTTCAGGAGGTTGGAGAATGAGAGTCTCCCTTGCCAGGTAGACTTTAACTCAGTTGTTTAAAAACTGATCTGTCATTTTGAAAGAGTTTTTACCCATTCACGAATACCACATCCACAGAGCTCTGTTCATGGAACCCACCTTACTGATGCTTGACGAACCCACAAACCACCTAGACTTGAATGCTGTCATCTGGCTCAACAAGTATATAAAACCTTTTTTTCCTCTTTAAAACGTTTCTTATACTACCTGCTGAGTCTCTATGCTAACTTTTTTTAAAAATTCTTTGCTGAAAATGACATGGAAAGTTATTCTGGTCAATGGTTAGTTTCAGGCGCCATCTCGTAAACTTAAGATACTACTAATACTAGTAAAAGTGCACTTTCTTCAACAGGTTAGATAAGAAGATGCGCAATAAATGGGCATTCATATCGTCTTAATAAAATGTAGTATAAATAGGTTGAAATGTAAAATGACAATGTTTTGTATTTCAGAATGATGGTTGTACAAAAATATAGACAATTCAGTCATTTTATGACAATTTTTAACAAGGCTACAAATCACCAGTCAACGATATCTGTTCATACATGTTTTCTACCCCTTCTAGCTACCTTCAAGGCTGGAAGAAGACTCTGCTCATAGTTTCCCACGATCAAAGTTTCCTTGATGATGTGTGCACTGACATCATGCATTTAGACAACCAGAAACTATACTATTACAGAGGGAACTACTGTAAGTGTTTAATACCTCTCACCTTAAATATGCATTCTAAATTGGATTTACTTTTCTGCTACATTAAATACACTATTTTGATTAAAAGTGATTCTGTCTTGATGAAGATGTTAATGAACACTTTCGATGTCATACAGATATTAGTTAAACAATACAGTGGTACCTCGAATTACGAACGTCTAGAGTAACGAAAAATTCCAGTTAAGAAATGCTGGCTCAGGAAAAAAATTCTCTAGTTACGAAGGAAATTCAGGATATGAAG
Organism: Syngnathoides biaculeatus; assembly: GCF_019802595.1. Classification (NCBI taxonomy): domain Eukaryota; kingdom Metazoa; phylum Chordata; class Actinopteri; order Syngnathiformes; family Syngnathidae; genus Syngnathoides; species Syngnathoides biaculeatus. The sequence continues at coordinate 3,668,459 of NC_084640.1, read as the reverse complement.
GGAAAAAATAGGCGCTGGATTCCCCAAATTCCACCAAACTTAAATCCTGTATCTCGTTTTGTGTGGCGTGATAGAGCTGTTCTTCCATTGGCTATCACCAGCCCATCTTCCTGGCATCCCATTGGCTAGGTGGGACGTCAATCTTTACCCGTGATGCATGTCCTATATCTTGGTTTGTGTGGCGCAATAGAACTGCTCTCCCATTGGCTATCGTTATAACTTCTTCTTGGGATCTCATTGGCTACATGGACGTCAATCTTTACCCATGATGCTTTGTGATTCCCTTGGACACTTGACTGTCACCGAATCACACTAGCGCTGTCACAATCTCATGCACTTTGGAAAAGTACAACTTTTTTGTTTGTGTATTTACAAGTTTATTCATCTTTCTTCACCATGAAATGTTAGTGGAATTGAGTTGTGTGCATGTATACGTTCGAATGTATGTTTTCACTCGGCTGTCAAAGTTTAACTCCTCCATCCCCCACAATGCCTTTTGCATATCACTCAATGTTCTCTTCGCATAGTTGCCCTACGCCAAAAGTAAATCAACATAATTTGTTTAATATTCTTTACATTATGTATTTTGACTGCTTATTTTTGGTGAGTTGTGGTTGGCTTGGAACGGATTAGGCTGTTTATTTGTAAATGCACTTCTACTTAATGAAAAATTCCCGTTACAAAACCACTTCCGGAACGGATTAATTTCGTAAGTAGCAACTTCGTAAAGTTTAAAAATTTTCCAGAATATTTACTGTATGTGTAATGACCTTGATGTTACATGTTTTATTATAAGCCATTATTTTATTTGCCAAGACATAATGACGTATATGAACTAAAATATACAATGGAGAAACTAAGTATTTGAACACCCTGCAATATTGCAAGTTTTCCCACTTAGAAAACATGGAGGGGTCTGAAATTTTTATTGTAGGTGCATCTCCACTGTGAGAGAGATAATCTAAAAAGAAAAATCCAGAGATGACAATGTATGATATTTTTAAACAATTTATTTGTGTGTGACAGCTGCAAATAAGTATTTGAACACCTGAGAAAATATTTGGTACAGTAGCCTTTGTTTGCAATGACAGAGATCAAACATTTCCTGTAGTTGTTCACCAGGTTTGCACACACTGCAGGAGGGATTTTGGCCCACTTCTCCACACAGATCTTATCTAGATCAGACAAGTGTCTGGGCTGTCGCTGAGAAACACGAGTTTCAGCTTCCTCCAAAGATTTTCTATTGGGTTTAGGTCTGGAGACAGAACCTTGATATGCTTCTTACGGAGCCACTCCTTGGTTTTCCTGGTTGTGTGCTTCAGGTCATTGTCATGTTGAATGACACAGCCACAACCCATCTTCAGTGCTCTGACTGAGGGAAAGAGGTTGTTCTCACAATACAGGGCTGCGGTCATTCTCTCCTTAATATTGTGCAGTCCTGTCCCATGTGCAGAAAAACACCCCCAAAGAATGATCTCACAGTAGGGATGGTATTCTTGGGATGGAACTCATCATTCGTCTTCCTCCAAACACGGTTTGTGGAATTATGACCAAAAAGTTCCATTTTGGTCTCATCTGACCACAAACCTTTCTCCCATGACTCCTCTGTATCATCCAAATGGTCATTGGCAAACTTAAGGCAGGCCTTGACGTGCTGGTTTAAGCAGGGGAACCTTCCGTGCCATGCATGATTTCAAACCATGACATCTTAGTGTATTACCAACAGTCACCTTGGAAACAGTGATCCCAGCTCTGTTCAGGTTATTGAACAAGTCGTGTTGTCTAGTCCTGGGCTGATTCCTTTACCTTTTTAAGGATCATTGAGACCCCACGAGGTGATATATCGCATGGGGCTCCACTCCAATTGAGATTTACCGTCATGTTTAGCTTCTTCCATTTTCTAATGATTGCTCCAACAGTGGAGCTTTTTTTACCAAGCTGCTCGGCAATTTCTCCATCGCCCTTTCCAGCCGTGTGGAGTTGTACAATTTTTCTCTCGTGTCTTTGGACAACTCTTTGGTCTTGGACATGTTACAAGTTCGAGTCTTACTGATTGTATGGGGTGGACAGGTGTCTTTATGTAGATAATGACCTCACACAGGTGCATCTGATTCAGGATAATACACGGAGTGGGCGTGAACTTTTAAAGACGAAATAACAGGGCTTTGAGGGTCAGAATTCTAGCTGATAGACAGGTGTTCAAATACTTATTTGCAGCTGTATCCGTCAAATAAATCGGTAAAAAAGTCATACATTGTGATTTCTGGATTTTTCTTTTTCGATTTTCTCTCTCACAGTGGACATGCACCTACGATGAAAATTTCAGACCCCTCCATGATTTCTAAATGGGAGAACTTGCATTATAGCAGGGTGTTCAAATACTCATTTTCTTCACTGTAAACCAGAGATGCCTTTGTCAGATGTCAAAGCATGTATTATTTGACAGACTTGCATTTTAAATTTGATATGTTAGAATAATTTTGAATTTACCATTGCAGCCTGTTTTTTTTTTTTTTTTTTTTTTTTTTTTACATTTTTCAAATTGAGTTTGTTTCAAATGGTTTTTAGAGCAGGTTTGTTCTTTTGTTATTTAAAAAATGCTTCATTTTTTGTTTTCAAGAGTATTTTTTATGGGGGGTTATTTGTCAACATCACAAGTACTGTGTAATAAAAATAAAAGCAAAAAAATGCAATTTAAAAAATACATATTAACTTACTAACAGATGAACAAACATCCACAAATTAAATTCAGGTACTGTATAAAAGTTGAAGTGCAATAAGTGCACAGCATAGTAGTGCATCTTAAGGTTCATTGGATGCAGCACAAAGCGTTACTTTGAACAGACATGCTACCTTCTATTATGTTTAAGAATTGAAAACGCAATGAAGTGGTGTGTGTAATGCTGCCTCCCCCCGGTACTTACGGCAGTCGCTGCAAGATCTACAAAAAGTAGATAGAAGCAATCTGTTTTGATTAAAATATGTACTACTTTTCAAAAGTCTGCAGCCTTTATCAACATATTCAATGGCTACATCTGTTACAATAGTAAGTAGCGCTATACTTTATGTAATGTGAACACACTTGTATCATATACTGTCCACTGTCACGTTTGCAATTTTGGGCAAATGGTTCCATAATTGGGAGCTGATGTGAAACGGGAAATGTCCCACCGTGTTTTTTGTTCTTCACTGAAGAAATTGGAAATCGATTTCTGATGTTGATGTTTTAAGACAACAGGTCTTTGTTGGGACTTCATACAAATTTGTTTTACCAGCTTACTGTCGTGAGCAGGACGTTCCATCATCATGATGGCATTGGGCTTTGTAACTAATTTAATTAATGCCACAAAATTTTTTGGTGACTGAAGCTATTGGCTCAGCGTTAGAAAATTTCGTGCACGTGAGCACTCGTATTTTAAAAGCGCAGACACTCGTGCACACGTACACACACACACACACCGTCAGATGAAGGGTCCCTGCCCTTCACTATGTCTGTTTGGCTTAGAGACCATGATGGGTTTCATGTGTGCCCTCACTTTCCAAAAGTTTTTTTTTTTCTTCTTTCTCAAATGGGCAACCTTTTTTAATTTATTTATTTGGGGGTAGGGGATGGGGGACGACGCAATCGCCCGCCCTAAGTACCGGGACTCCACCGCGTCACAAAGTGTGGAACGTGGCAGTCTGCCCCACTCATTCTGCATAACTCCCAACACTGAACATGACATGTAGCGTTTCATGACAAAATCTGAATATATCGACATTTAGTTAGCAAAACTCCCACCCATTATGATTACTTTGAAGAGAGATATTATTGACTTATAAATTACTGCTTAATCCGTAGGGCCCTTGTGTCTTGCAGAGTTAATATGCCTAAATGACTAGCAGACGTGCTCGGATTAGCTATAGTGCTGGCCTGAATGGGATTTGAAGATAAATAATAGCAGGTAACATCTTGCTTAACCAAATATTGTGACTTGTTTTTTTTATAGTGACCTTCAAAAAAATGTACATCCAGAAGCAAAAGGAGCTCCAGAAACAGTATGACAAGCAGGAAAAGAAACTTAAGGACCTGAAGGCTGGTGGCAAGTCCACTAAACAAGCTGTGAGTTTGGGCCACCCCCTTTCTTAATCTGAACCTAAATGCTGTAATTTAGTGGCCAAAATTTGGATCATCTTCAAAGTAAATTTACCCACTCTGCTCTGTCAGTTCTGTCTTATAATTTTACCCTAATATGGCTCTCAGGAGAAGCAGACCAAAGAAGCACTCACCAGAAAACAACAAAAAGGCAAGAGGAAGGGCGCTCAGGAAGAGGAGAGCCAGGACGCCACAGAGCTACTCAAGAGGCCTAAAGAGTACACTGTCAAGTTCACCTTTCCAAACCCTCCACCTCTTTCACCACCCATTCTGGGTCTGCACAGTAAGACAACCTACCTTCTGCTTTATTTCACACTTTACGCCTTTAATTTTCAGGTTTAAATTTTAAAATTAGCACCCTGTCTGTATGTAACCTATAGCTTCGAGGTAAATCAACCATACTGGAAATAAGTTTTTTTAAGGTCAAAATAACCAATGTGTTATTAGATTGTTTTTTTAAATTAATTTAATTAATTAATAATTAATTTTCCATACAGATTTTAACCTGTGGCTGTAAATAATGCCGCTGAGCGAGCTCTTGGATCCGCCGCTCTGTATGGAAGTATTCCTCAGTCTTCCCGGTCAACCGATACTGCTATTTCTTCCTCAGATGAGGATAAATCCGATAAATCAGTGCTGGGCATAATAGTGTCCCAGCGTTTGGAAGGGCATGTAACACGTCACATATGCCCACGTAGGTCATGTGACTCGCAAAAATGGCAGCGCCCCTGAAAATTCGTAATTGTCTAAGAATTTTCTCAAAACACTGTTAAATGAGATGTTTTAATATCACTTTGTCAAGATAGAGTACATATTACATGACCTATTGGATACATTGTTAATGCAAACCACTGGATTCCCCCTATAAACTGAATACTCAGATTACAAAAGTCCTGGGCACAGATTTATTAAAATACTTGTTGTCATCAATGAGAAAATGTAGTACTCCAGACATAATACCATCAGACAAGCACCAAAAGGATGTAGAAAATACAAATGATCTGCCTGTGTGATAATAAAGTAATTTAAAGCATTCTACCAAAGGGTAGTTCAGTGAAAGTTTTCCTAATGGGTACTGAACCCATTTTTTGAGTTTCTGTATTCTGTACTAAACAAAGAAATGTAAAGGACAACAAATGATCATAATCCACATTTAGTCACGTTTTTTTTTTTTTTTTAAATTCCAGGCGTTGATTTCAGCTACGAGGGTCAGAAGCCACTCTTCAAGAATGTCGACTTTGGAATTGACATGGATTCCAGAAGTAAGATTGCAAAACCTGGTCATAGAGAACCTGACATCAAAATCTGTTAATTTAGAAGCATTGCAAAGTTTTCAAATAGATGGTTAAAATATCAAATATTTGTTTTCCATGCCAAAGACACTATCTCTTTGCATACCCATCAATATTTCTAATTTCTAATCTGATTTTAGTCACCTTACTGTAGACATGTGGTGCGTAACCTAAGTGAGTACACCGAACAGATTTGTTTGAAAACCTCGATGTTGCTTTAAAAATCAATCTTCTAACGGGTAATATACTACAAAGTACTTCCAGAAATGTGGACCATTGATTGCAAATGGGATTTTTTTTTTAAACAAATTTATTTCGTTGTTGTTGTCTGGTCCTAAACATGAGTATCTTGTCACTCTACATAATTTCATTATCATTTCTAACATGCTTACTTGGAGTTGATATTCAATCAGAATTAAGGTTAAAGGGTCAGTGTTGATATCTATGATAACCATAGCTAAAAGGTGTGTATGAGGGTGCCGGGGCGGTGACTCATTATTTTTCAATTATTTAAGGGAGTTTGGACAGAAAGTGAATGGTACATGGCCGGAATGTGTTTAAATAATTTTACATTTCATTGCGTCCTGACATAGTGACTACACATTTTGCTCTGCCATTTCTTTTTTCCCTTCTCTACAGTTTGTATAGTTGGTCCAAATGGTGTTGGGAAGAGTACTTTGCTGTTGCTGCTCAACGGGAAACTAAATCCTGTATGTATCTTGATTTGTTGGAGTAATGAATTCAACTAAGTAACAATTAAGTCCACCATGAGTTACACTTGCTTTTTTTTCCCCGCAGACTAAGGGTGAGATGAGGAAGAATCATCGATTGGTAAGTAGTTTGAGGTTCTATTTAACATGAATAATAATTTGGTTTAATACAAACTTATTGTCGGGATAACAACAACCGTAATTATATATAGTGTGACACCTTTATTAAAATATATTTCTTAAAGAAAATGACAATTTTATCCAAGTACATTAGATAGAGATTTTCTTTTGATGTCATAAATACCAATGATTTACCTCAAAATGAAATAAAATATTTTTCAACTTTCCCAAAACAAACCACAAACAGTCATGGGAAAAAAATATCAGGTCACCCTTGTTTCTAAAGGGTTTGTTTCATTTTTAGGGCCCGGTACAACTAAAGGTACTTTTGTTTGGACAAATCTAATGATGACAACAAAAATAACATATATGATAATCAGCTGTCCTCCATGGTTTTCTTGATTGTAACCAAAATCAATGGGAATACAAATACGGTGAATACCCGGTTCTCGAACGTCCCTGTTCTCATACAAATCGTTTTTCAAATGAAAATTTCGAGGGTTTTTTTTGCTTCTGATTTCAAATGAAAATCCAGTACTCGAACGCCCCCCCTCCAAAAAAAAACAGAAATAACAACGCGCACGGCCCGACCAGCTGACCCACGACGCTCTCTGTTTTTGTGAATTGCAACACCCCCGAAAAAACCCCGGAAATACCAAAACGGGCGCGGCCCGACCAGCTGACCCATAACGCGCTTTGTTATTGTGTGCAGCCTCTGTAGGCAGACGTGTCCCGGTAGGTACATTTACTGACATTTTTTTCTTCCTATTGAGGACTATTAACCCCCAATCATGGCTCCAAGAGAAGTGAAACTTGATAAGTTCTTTTGGGGAAAAAAAAAAAAGAATTTGCAGGGGGTGAGTCACCCCCATGCAGAGATTTGATAGTTTTGCATTACTTTATTTCTTGTAAACTTTAATAATGCTCTGTTCCATTAGCATTTCTGCATTTTTGTTTTGTTTCAAAGATTTCGTTAAATCTAGTTACGAGTTAGTTTTTGTATGTTACTTTCTGTAAAAATGAAAAAAAAAATTGTTTTTTTTTCCCCTCATTTTTGCTTGTTTCAAGTTATTCTGCACTTTTGTTAATAAAAACAAAAAAGTTTACAAGGGTGGGTGCCAAGTTGCTACAGATACGGCAATGCACTCCCTGCCTAGCCTACTTTACTACTAAAGCATACTTTTTAAACAAAGAAATATATATATTTCTTAAATTGTTTAATTATATAAAGCATTTAGACTATACATGTATTTCTACTATGGAGTTTATTATCAGGAAAAGCTACAAAATGCTTTAAAAAGCCTATTTTTTAGGCTTGGAACACATTATTCCTTTTTCCATGAATTGCAATGGGACATATCAATTTGGATTTCGAACAAATCACTTCTCGGACCGCCTTTTGGAACGGATTGTGGTCAAGAACTGAGGTTGTACTGTAATTTGAAACATGTCAAGTACGGGAAAGCATTAAAGATTCAGCTTTGTCAGGTTTACTGTATTTTTTAGATACCAGGCATTAAAATGGACTAGAAGTTGAACAAACATAGGGGTCTAATAATTATTTTCATGACTACATGCCATGAGGGGAAATAATGTGATGAGGAGGCACTGTAACTTTTGAAAGGTACAAGTTACATTTCTGTCAATGCAGTTTTCTATGCGTAAAGGTTTGAGTACCTCTCACAAAGTAATCCAATATTACAGTTTTATTGTGTGACGGTTGCTTGCAGAAAATCGGCTTCTTCAACCAGCAATATGCAGATCAGTTGAACATGGAGGAGAACCCCACAGAGTACCTGATGAGGAACTTTAACCTTGCCTACCAGGACGGCAGGAAGTGCCTGGGACGTTTTGGCCTGGAAAGCCACGCACACACCATTCAGATTTCCAAACTGTCAGGTATCAACATGCAGAATCGCATTTGTGAATGTATGCACTGTCTAGTTTACGAGTATAAAGAAGTGCTCCCATGATTAGTTGCTTCTTTGTTCTCCTCCAAATAGGTGGTCAAAAAGCTCGAGTTGTGTTTGCTGAACTTTGCTGCCGCCAGCCAGATGTGCTGATTTTGGTGAGCTATATGTGACAATATGATATATGACAAGATGGGCAGTCTTTCTATTAGATCAGGGGTCCTCAACTTTTTTATCACAGCGGACTAGTCAATGCTTAACAATTTTACTGCAGACCGAGAGGGGTGGTACGTAGATTGTTTGTATTGCATATTGAATATAATAAACATAAAAAAATAAAATAATAATAATGAAATAAATAAAATAATAAACATAATAAATACATGTGGGAAAATAAATACAGAACAAGAACAAGCAATTCCACATTTTTCTTTTATTTAAATATACCTACACAACAGTTCCATTTTTCTTTTTATTGTTAAACACTCCATGAATGTTATGTTTCAACAGCTGAAATAAATTAGTCACTTGGAAGCATCTCCTCTCCTCGCCCCTCTGCCTCATGTCACCTTGTTGGCGTCCTCAGGCCTAACGCTCACTGACTAGTCACTATGGCAATGTTAAAAATGCCTTGAAAATATGATACAGATACGCCACGAAAATTAATTTAAAGTGCATGAAAATTTAAATTCACCCTAACGCTAAATCAATGCTAGCCTTGAGCTTGTTTCTCAGGAACAAGATGGTCCCATCTGAGAGTAATAGGAGACAATGACACCCGAAATGTGTTGCTTATGTCCAGTCTATTACGTTATTTTGTTTTGGTTGCCGTCACTGCAGAAAACCTAGCTTCACACAGATAGAATGTCAGAAATGACAACAGGGTTTTCATTGCTTTGTTGGCGATCTCCGGGTATTCTGCCATGACTTTAATCCAGAACGTCGGCAGAGTTGTCTCGAAAATAATCTTAAAGGCATTGTTCTTTGCGATCACAAGCAGTTGCTCTTCTTGCACAGACATGCTGGATTCACCTGGTTTGTTGATAAATGGGTCGCAGAGCCATCCCTTGGCAGTCCGTTGGTCCTTTTTGGTTTGGTTTAATAGCAAAGACAGGTGATCGTGCACCAGCTGGGAGACTGAAGGCTCAGTCTCATACAAAATCCCCGCCAATGTTTGAAAGATGTCAAATATACCTCTGTTCATGCGCCATCCCCACAAATCCAGTTTGACTTTAAATCCAGCTACTTTATCTTCCAACATGAACATCATCGTCATTTTCTCTTGAAGTGACAAATTGAATTCTTTGAGCGGGCTGAATATGTCACACAAGTAACCCAGTTTTGCGACCTATTCCTTGTCACTGCTGCCAGTGGCAACTTTTTTTTTCTGAGAGAAATCTTTGCAGCAGCTCTCGTAATTCAAGCATTCTTTTGAGCGTTTTCCCTCTGGATAACCATCATATTTCCGTGTATAAAAGAAGCTGTGCGTGCTCCGTGTCCATCTCCTCACATAGCTCTTTAAAAAGGCACAAACTAAGGGCGTGTTCTTTGATGTGGTTAACTTTAACGACGTCATTCAAAATACTGTTCGATTCCAGGGGCATTTTTTGGATTGCCAGGATTTCCCTGTGAATGATACAATGCGTAGATTCACACTAAGATGCAACCTCCTTAATCCGAGCCGTTAAATCAGACAGTCCGGTCACGGCAGCACCTCCGTCTGTGCATATGCCGACAGAAAAGGACCATTTCAGTTTACCTAATATATAACCTGGGCGTCCCTGCTAAAGATACTGCCCCTGCGACTTGACGGATAAGTGGTGCAAGGAAAAGCACACTTACCCTCCACGCACCCACCAAGTCGCACCAACGTCCACATCAACATCTCCAACTCCACCATTTACCATCCAAGAACGGGACAGATGTTCAAACAAAAAAAGATCAACAAAGCGCTGAGCCCAGACCTTGTGTCCCCATCTTGCCTCAAAGTCTACGCAGACGAACTTGCTCCTGTCTTCACAAAGATATTCAAAAGGTCTTTGGAACTGTGTGGAGTACCAACCTGCTTTAAAAAAAAAAATCAGCAATCTCAGGTCTTAATGACTACAGGCCTGTTTCCTGGAGATTTGTGGTAATGAAGTCCTTTGAACGCCTTACCACCTCAAGACCGTCACAGGTCCCCAGCTGGACCCACTGCAGTTTGCCTATCGAAGTAAGAGGTCTGTGGATGATGCTGTCAACGAGAGAACCTATGTGAGGATCCTGTTTGTGGCTTTCAGCTCTGAGTTTAATGCTATCTTCCCTGAACTCCTCCAAGCTTCTCCAGGTCAGCGTCTCGCCTGCCATCTGCCAGTGAATCTACAACTTTCTGGCGGGCAGGACACAGCAGGTGATGCTGGGGAACACCACCTCATCCACGCCAACGATGAGAATCGGGGCACCCCAAGGTTGTGTCCTCTCCTATTACACAAATGACTGAACCTCACGGCACCCTGCTGTCAAATTCCTGAATTTTGCAGATGACACCATAGTCATCAACCTCATCAAAGACTGTGACGAGTCTGCGTATCGACAGGAAGTGGGGAGACTGTAGCTTTGGTGTGGCCAACACAACCCGGGGTTGAACACGAAAGAGTGTAGAAATGATTGTGGACTTCAGGAGCCAACCTTCACCACACAGGGTTCGCACGCGGCCCTAAAAGTCCCTAAAAAACCCTAAATTTTCGAAGGTGCATTTAGGGGCTCCTAAAAGTCCTTAAAAATCCGTGAAAACCGGTCAAGCCCCTAAAAAGGCCTTAAATTAAAAAAAAAAATCAAAGGGAGGACCTCAACCGCCAAAATTCTCCCTAAAAAAAATAGCAATCCGTCTGGCGTCCAAAACAGCCGGAAATTGTCAACGGAAGTCACCGTGTTGACAACTAGTCGCCATCTTGTCTACTTGTTGAGTAGGCATTTCACTTCGTCTTCGTTATGCGACGTTGTAATTCTTTCATCGATCCAACTTGTATCACGGGGAAGTGCATTTTTCCAAGAAGCTTGGGTTGAAAGTAAGGAGTTTGGGAGCTGGGTTCGTCGTGATCCAAAAGATCGGCACATGTTTTACTGCCATCTGTGCAAGCAGAGTTACCATCTTGAAAAGATGGCCGTCAAAGCGGTGGAGTCGCACCGGATAAACAGGAGACACGCTGATTTGGCGAAGACTCTCTCATCTTCCGTTGGTATGAATCTGTTTCTAAAATATCAAGATAGTGAAGCATCAACTTCAGGCAGTGGTACTAGCAGTGCATGCGCACCTACAGTTGTTCAGCCATCGACTTCAATCAGCCAGAAGTCAGGCTTTATGAACGTAGTTCAATACATGAAGACGGACTCGTTAAAGGCAGAGATCGTGTGGAATTTAAAATTGATCTGCAGCCATTACAGTTACAAATCTTGTGAAAATAATTTGAAAGTGTTTGCAGTCATGTTCCCAGACAGTGACATTGCTAAAAACTACCACTGTTGGGAAAGGAAGACTTCGTACCTGGCTACATTTGGCATCGCTGCCATCTCTACTGCCTCAAAGCCAAAAAAAGCCAGGATAGAGACTGACATATCTACGCTTATTGAGAAGGCTGACAGGCTGTGTGTGGAGGCAGAAGAAAAGAGGAATCTGAGGTTTATCACCGAGGCCAATGCAATCAGAGGCAAAGCAAAGGACAAGAGAGCCACTTTGCCACCTCTGCAGCAACAAATAGAGGAGCCACTGGGTAGGCTCAAGGAGCTAGATTAGGGGTGCTGAGACAGACATCAGTAGAAGACATTTGTGTATATAGTTGCAATTGTAGTTAGAATCTGTTTTTCTGTAGACTATGTGAAGACATTGACAATGGTCATATCAATGAGAACTACCACAAGGGGCGACACGTGATCACTGTCACAGGTACTGAGGTACTGGAACATTTGATGAACCAAGAACGGTTGATGGCACCATTGGGTGAGTCTTTTTTCCCTACTTCTGATTTTCCACGATGGCCCTAAATTTTTTCCCTGTCGGCCCTAAATTTTTTCGTGTCAGCCCCTAAGAATGCCCCTAAAAAGCCCTTAAATTTTTTTTTTGTCATACTGAGTATGAACCCTGCCACAGCTGCCCCTCACCCTCTCCAACAGTCTTGTGTCAACCATCAAAACCTTCAAATTCTTGGGAATTACAGTCTCACAGGACCTGAAGTGGCAGACGAACAACAACTCCATCCTCAAAAAATCCCAGCAAAGGATGTGCTTCTTGCAGCTTGAGGTAGCACGGCTTGTCACAAGAGCTGCTGAGACAGTTCTACACAGCGGTCATTGAATCTATAATGTGTACCTCCATCATAGTCTGGTTTGGGGCTGTCACAAAAAAGTCCGATTGTACTGGACATTCAAAACTGCTGAACAGATTGTCGGCACCACCCTACCCACCCTTGAAGACTTGCACACCGTTCGAACTCGGACCAGAGTCGGCAGGATCCTTTTGGACCCGCCACATCCTGGCCTCCAGCTCCTTCCGTCAGGGAGGCTCTACCGATCAATGCAAATCAAAACTAGCAGGCATTCAAACTGTTTTTTCTCTCTTGCAACTAAGTCATTTGCACTGGTCATTGCACTGGTCTAAAACGGTGAACCCCCAATGAGTAAGAGCACCAGTATAAGCCTAACATAATGTGGGGGGTTGATGCACTATAACTGCTCTGAATCCCAGAAGACTACATCTTTGCACAACTGTGACTGTTATAAGGAATAGTTCCTTATAAATTGAATGTCTATTGTTCTTCATTCTTGTTAGGTTTGTTTGTTCTTCTCCGTACTCAACATGAATGTCGTACCAGGGCGGCACAGACAAATTCCTTGTGTGTTGTTACATACCTGACCATTAAAACTGATTCTGAAGATGGATGTTATCTTAGTTGGTTTTAATTAAGATAATCATCAACAATAGATCACTGGCTGCTCTCTGCTATCCCTAGAGGACATTGCCAACTCCCACTATCACACGAGAGCTACTAACATTAATGACTCTTCCCATCCTGGTCACTACCTGTTTAACCTGCTGCCCTCTGGTACGCATTACAAGTCCCACAAAACAGACAAGCAGACTCAAAGACAGGTTTTCCCCTAGAGCCATCAACTCCTTGAAATTAAAACCACCAAACATAGTACTGTAATCTAAAATTATGCAACTGCACTTGTTTGGTTTTGATAATGGCCTAGACAAGGGGGATAAGACTGAAATATACACTTTATGCATCTATTTATTTAAGTTATTTTAGCCATAACTGCCTTGATTGTATTTTTTGTTACTGTACTATACCTCTTATCTAAGATGTTCTATTTTATTCGTGCAAACACATTGTGGAGAAGTACTCGTTATTTCATTGATTGCAGTCATATAATGACAAAGGCTTTTTATTTGATTTGATCTAATCACGACAAAAACGACTTTTTCAAATCAGTGGTGGAGGATTTTTGGCCTAGTCTGGATGTCTTGAGAAAACTGTTGTGAAACACTCATGAGATATTTCAACCAAAATGTTTTTTTTAATCTCATAAGGTCATGTCTTTCTTCTTTTCCTTTGGGATTTTCCCTTTATGGGTCGCCACAGCGTGTCATCTTTTTCCATCTAATCCAGACATGTCCAAAGTCCGGCCCCCGGGCCAATTGCGGCCCGTGGACAAATTTTTACCGGCCCGCGGCCTCTATCATGAAATCAATAATATGCGGCCCGCCAGCACTGTTGACCACAGTATAAAATACATGTGTACAAAAAGCTATTTTTCATTTCACCAGAAGATGGCAGTAGCCCTGTGGCCGCACTCTGGCCGCCGTGACCCTTGACCTTGCGTGATCGTTTCAGCCCAGCCCATTTCTAACATGGCGTCTGTAAACAAAAAAAGGAAAGTTGACCGCGAAGTGGAAATTTGAGTATTTTTTCACTGAAATACGAAACAACTCTGTCTGCCTAATTTGCCAAGAGACTGGCTGTTTTCAAGGAATTCAACATCAAGAAGCACTACCAGACGAAACATGCTAGCTACGACAAGCTAACTGGGAACAAACGCGGTGAAAAAGTGAAGCAACTGGAAGCTGTTTTAACGGCACAGCAAAGCTTTTTCACAAGAGTCCGTGAGTCAAATGAAAATGCCACAAAGGAAAGCTACGAAGTGGCAACGCTGATTGCAAAGCACTGCAAACCTTTCACTGAGGGTGAATTTATTAAAGACTGTGTAATGAAAATGGTTGAGAAAATTTGTCCCGCGAAGAAGCAAGAGTTTGCCAATATTTGCCTGGCTCGTAATACTGTGGTACGGAGAATTGAAGACGTTTCATTAGATATTAAGAGACAGTTAGAGGCAAAAGGAACTGAGTTTGACTTTTTCTCGTTAGCGTGCGATGAAAGCACGGATGCGTCCGACACCGCTCAGTTACTGATCTTTTTAAGAGGAGTGGACAATGACATGAACGTGAGTGAAGAGCTTCTGGACCTCCAGAGTCTGAAGGGCCAAACAAGAGGAACGGATTTATTTGTTTCTGTTTGTTCCACCGTAGATGACATGAAACTACAGTGGAATAAAGTCACCGGGATTATTACGGACAGCGCACCTGCCATGGCTGGCGAGCGGAGTGGATTATCAAGCCTTGTCTGTAACAAAGTCAGCGAAGAAGGAGGCAGCGCTATTAAACTCCACTGTATTATTCATCAAGAAGTTCTCTGTGCCAAATATATGAAATATGATAATGTTATGAAACCGGTGATAAAGACTATTAATTATATTCGCTCCAAAGCGCTGTGCCACCGCCAGTTTCAACAGTTTCTTCTCGACATCCAGGCTGAATACGGAGATGTTTTGTATCACACCGACGTAAGGTGGCTCAGTCGGGGGTCTGCGCTGCAGCGCTTCTTCTCTCTCAGGGAGGAAATTGGACAATTCTTGACTAAAAAGGGACAACCCATGCCACAATTAAATGATCCTGTTTGGCTGGCTGATTTGGGATTTTTAGTTGACATAACGCGACATCTGAATGCGCTGAACACAAGCCTTCAAGGGCAAAATGCAGTGGTAAGCCAACTGTATTCACACATCAAAGCCTTTCGGACCAAGCTGCTACTTTTCCAAAGACACCTGTCACAGGCGCAGCCCAATACCGCACATTTCCCGTCGCTGCAGGAAATTGTGACCAGTTTCCCACAGATCAATATCAGTGCGCAAATGACAAAGGATGCAGCAGACATCTCATCTCTGGTTGAGGAGTTTCAGCAGCGCTTTCGGGACTTTGCAGCTATTGAAAAGGAGATCACGCTTTTTTCCTCTCCTTTCTCCGTGGACCCTGATGACGCTCCAGACCACCTGCAACTGGAGCTCATTGAGCTGCAGTGTGACGCCGAGCATCGCAGTCGGCACCAACAGCTCCCTCTTGTCAACTTCTACCGCCAGCTGGATGAAGGCAGGTTCCAAGCAATTCGGACATTTGCTAAGAAAATGCTGAGCTTGTTTGGCTCCACATACATGTGCGAGAAGACATTCTCCGTTATGAACATTAACAAGAGCCGCATGAGGACAAGACTGAGTGACTCTCAACTGCGTGACGTCTTGCGCATCAAAACCACTGCTCTTGAGCCAGACATGGACTACATACTGCAGTCAAGATCCCAGTATCACCCTTCACATTAGTGCAGGCAAGACCTTTAAGTCCTCTGAGTTGAATAAATTCTTAAATCTCAGTTAATTAATTTTTTTGTGATGGTCAAAATCACAGTTTGAATATGCAGTGATCATTGTTTTGTTTTCAGGACTTTTCCTACAGTGAGCATATAATAGTGAATAATATGTAATGTTTCACATGAACTTAGATATCCTTTATAGTTTTCTTAATTTTTTGTGGTTTGTGATTTCGGTAAAAACCTAAATGTAAAAAAAAAATGTAAAAGTAAAAGTATGCCATTTGTAATTAAATTAAAAAAAAATCCCAAAAAGTTAATTTGTATTTAATGTTAATGGTTCAAAGAATGTCAGGCTAAATAGTCGGCCCCCACACATTTTCACCTTACCAAATCTGGCCCTCTTTGCAAAAAGTTTGGACACCCCTGATGTAGGAGAAAGGATTAGATTCTAATCCTTTCTCCTACATCTTCTCTACCAACTACGCTCATGTCTTCCCTCACAACACCCATCAATCTTCTCTTTGGTCTTCCTCTCACCCTTTTGCCTGGGAGCTCTATCCTCAGCACCCTTCTACCAGTATACTCACTCTCTCGTCTCTGGACATGTCCAAACCATTGAGGTCTACACTCTTGAACCTTGTTTCCAAAGCATCCAACTTTGGCTGTCCCTCTAATGAGCTAATTTCTAATGGTATCCAGCCTGCTCACTCTCATTTCTGCTTCCCGTTGTCTCTTCAGTGCCACAGTCTCAAATCCGTACATCATGGCCAGCCTCACCACTGTTTTATAAACTTTGCCCTTCATCCTAGCAGAGACTCTTCTGTCACATAACTCATAAGGTCATGTAATTTGTTTCAGTTAGTGTTAGCATACTGCATAATTGCATCCCAACACCCTTCCCTTGAGGCTTGGTTGATTTCAAGAATGTAACAAAAATCTGTCGCGTCACAAACTATCGGTTTACCTTTCTTCTTTTGCAGGATGAACCTACTAACAATCTGGATATTGAATCAATTGATGCTTTATCAGAAGCCATCAATGATTACAAAGGAGGTAAATTGAGGGGACATTATGAAAAACAACCAAGTTAATGTATATAAGTTTCTGCATTCTCGTAACCATCAACATGTGTCCTTCCATGGCCTGTCCAGCTGTGATCATAGTGAGTCATGATGCCCGTCTTATCACCGAGACTCAGTGTCAGCTGTGGGTGGTGGAGGATTGCTCAGTCAACCAAATTGATGGAGATTTTGATGACTACAAGCGGGAAGTTCTGGAGTCTCTTGGAGAGACCATGGTCAATAAGGTTAACCCATGACTCCCCCGGAGCAGTTGGGGGTAGAACAGGTTGCCACCTCAAAATTCCTCTGGAATGGTTTCTTACCATGTTTTTTTTGTCCTGGACTATGTCCTGCTTAATAAACATTATGGTGTGTAAACCCTGCAATCTAATACTTTTAGATGTAGTAGAAGACAATAAAAACATTTTCCACAATTGTTTTATTTGTTCATATTCATGTACACGATATAATGTAAGACACCTGGTGACTTAATTGACTATATACACAAAAAAAAAGTCTAGAAATGGTGTCATCACATGCCTGGCTTTAGATAAGCCTTATAAGTCTTCCTGACTTTAGCTACTTCGTTCTCATCTGGAGTGATTTCACCGTACCATTCATACCATTCATCACCAGACTTTAAAGAAGGGGCGGGTGGTGTGATACCCACAGCGTCATGGCAATTGGAGTAATTTTCACCTGCGAAGTCGACATAGGGAATCTGGAAAGGAAGAAAGCCTGAAACAACAAAAAGTGCACCATCAGATAAGTCTTGGCTGCAATTCTTGGAAGCAGTTGTTAGTTTCTCTACACATTTGAGATGTTAAAACAATATCTGATCCATACTGCACTTCTAGACACTGGCTGCAGTACAAATGCTCTCCCTTTTAATGACTGTTGGTCTATTTTGTCCAGTGCTTTTTCAGCATCGCCTGGGGGTCATAAAGGGCCGAAATACAACCGGTTTTCTAAATAATTACGTTTCTGTGAGTCTAGCTGTAAGACTGTTTGGTAATTCAGAAGCTTTGTGCTCTCACAAAAAGTTATCAGGAAATTAACAGCCGCTGATACCAGAAGTTAGACCCTTCAGTAGGTTTGTGTAGCTGTTATAGATTACACTGTTGTAATTAACACACACTCGTGCAAGTGGTGATAACTAGTGGTTGCACTACCTGGAGGTCATCTGGGACTAAAAATGGGACAAGTTACTGTCATAACTTTGCTTTTTCTGTATATGCATATCCATTCAAAAACATTTTAATACTTCTTTTTGTTCTGCGTTGCTAACTAAAGCGCTGGTGGTGGACGGTGTTTGTAATTATGAGTGTACCCCTTTAAGAGCCGGAAGGGGGCAGTGTCAGGTAAATTAGGAAGTCGAAGTAAGCTGAGCAGCAGCGTGTACTTCTGTGTTTTAAAAAAACGATGTCAGGCTGTGGTTCAGTGTGGTGGATCGGTTTTCATTTGCACTGAGAATATGTAACAAGTGGGAAATTACATTGCCCAAAATTACACAAAAGTGACGTCTTTCAATATCTATGTATTTCCACCCGTAACAAATTTTAGACGCATGATTTTTCGTGCTCGACTGCAGATTTCCAAGTGCGATGGAGCGCAAGCATACACGTCAAATCACAGTGACTGCAAATGGCCCCACAAACTACCTTGTATACAAGCATTTTCAATCAACAGACGCGTATCAAATTTTCCGCCTCACTTGCAAAACTCGGGAAATGAACAAGTGTGGATTCTGGCACGGGTTACGGTCGGAATATTGCAGAAAAATTGCACACACATTTTTTTTAATCCATGTAATTTAAAAAGATGGAATTCCACCTATAAACGGAAAAATCACATCTGCAAAGAAAATGGATGGGTGAAATTTGCTTGTTACTATAGCTATTGCTTTAGTTAAAATAAGTTTGTCCATTCCTTTGCTCCACCACTTATCCTCACTAGGGTTGCATGTATGGTGGAGCCTAGCTAAGCTAACTCCTGGCAGGAGGCACGTTTCACACTGAACTGGTTGCCAGCCAATCACAGGGCATCTCCAAACAAACACATATTCACGCCTACGGATAATTTTGAGTTTTTAATTCATGTACCATGCATGTTTTGGGGATGTGGGAGAAAACAGGATTACCAGGAGAAAAAAAACAGGTGAAGTCAGATTTGAACCCAGGTCCTCAGATCTGTGAGGCAGATGAGCTAACCAGTCGCTCATCTTTCCACAATAAATTGTTTAAATGATAACCACTGCATCATTCATTTTTTTTTTTTTTTTTTGCCATCAATGGCATTTTGTGTTCTGTTAGCATTAAGCTGGCAGAATTTTGTAGGAAAGTTAATGTGGTTTGGTCAAATATACAAAGTAATTGTGTAGTTTTATAATAAACTTCAACTGGCCTTGACAAAAAGTCTGGAGCAAGCATTTGGCTTTTTTTTTTTAAATAATTGTTTAATAACTGCTGCTTCAATGAAGTTTGCTGCCACCATAACTAGCTAGTCCTTGTGTCTTAAAATTGCTCTTTGTTAACCCTAGTCCTAAAACAAATCAGCAGCGTGATGATTCCCATCTTGGGGGGAAAAAAAATAAATAAAAAGTTGGGTCACTTTTAAGTTGAGGTACCATGAAGAGAAGAATAATTTGGAACCATAAAAGAAATAATTATGAATGTGCTAGCATATAACATATATACATGGACGCTGCCATGAGCAGGTTGACCCAGTTTCTACAATCACACATTGGATGAAGAAAGAGCTTCTCATAAATTTATGTATTCATTACTTGTGCCGTTTGTATGGACATTTACATACCATGATCTTGAGCCGCGTTGATAGCTTTACTCAGCTTCTTTTGCTGTTTCATGCATACACCTGCCAATATTATAACAGTGACCTTTATTCTTTATTTATTCCTAAATCCATGCAATTAATGACACGCGCCCATGCCTTACCAGTTCGAGTAGGATCATACACCATACCAGTATGGGGGCTGATGAACTGCCGCAATAGCTTCACATTCTGTATAAGAAGGCATTTGTTGTGTTAGCTATGAAACAAACACGTGACTCTAAAACCACAATATGTTGTAACAAATACATACCATTTCACTTCATCAAAGGAATGTGTCTTGAACATGTAAACTTTTGAAAGTTCTTTTGTCCTTATCCGTTATATGCGTTGCAATGACCAACTCTAAATACATTAGCATTAAATTCATCATAGTGAATAGTTTACCCACCTGATAATGAATAATAATGTTTGAATCTCGGCATATTGGACAGGGGTTTCCACATATCTTGTCTCCTCTCTAAACAAACCCAACATTTTTTATAATTACATGGCAGCTGTGGACTTCAAATGATACACTGTTAAAAAAATAACTCAAAAAGACATTACGATGCAGGTCTTGCGAGTCTTCTGTGGGGGAATGCCACCTTTGTGGTTCCTCCTGTAACCTGCCCACACTGGACTGGCTCCATACCGCTCCATGTACTCTGCCAAGGAGATTTGATCCAAAGATAAATAAACACAAATGTCTGTGGGGGGTGGGAAACTCACCCTCATATATGTAGACAATACCTTCACTCTCCAGATAAACCCATGGCCTTTCTTTGTAGCGAGAGAGTGCCTCGGTAGCCTTAGTCGCAGCCCCATCCTGAAGTGTCACGACTTGGCAAAAAGAGTGGCTTTGAGGGGCCAATGGCTGAAGACCTGGACAAGTTCTTACAGATGTCCCCTATAAATAAAAAAAGAATTGTGTATGTAATTACTCATCAAATTATTTGATTTTTTTTTATATATTTTTTTCTCCATTGTTTCAAGATGTCTCCGTAGATGGATCATGATAAGCCTCCCTTAACATATAAGTTTTCGATTAACTTCAGGAAACCGGCTTGAGGTACGAACAGTAAAATATTACCTGGCATTGTCGCAGTGGAAATACAATTGACGGCGAGATGCGAAAGACTCCCCTTAACACGCTTTGAAATGCGGTAGACATTTTTTTTTCCTTGTGTGGGTGGAAGGTCACGCTTCTTCTTCGTGGTTCCTTTTCTTCCAGGTTTACGACGGCGGTTTACAAACTCTGATATTGCAATACTGTACCGCCACCCATTGATCCGTTTTCATTACTGCATAATTTTACATGTATATGAAGGGTTAATACATTTATCTAATCCTCGCATCCTCAGAAATTAAAGTCCAATGTTTTTCTTATTGATCGGTTTTGATTACTGCAGTTTTATAGGCTGTGTGTTAACGTAGATGAACGGTTAATGCATTATTTTATCAAATCTTCCATCCTCAGAAATGATATCTAATGATTTTAACTTTTATCCTTCTTATCTTAAAATTATATTACTCCACTTATTTGTCCAACATTTAACGTGTTAAACTAAAAAAATTTAAAATGTCATGTGACTTACTTTGAGACCGTTTTCCTCGTTTCTCATTGGATATTCAAATTCCCATCCCAGAGTATTTTTGCCTTTATTGTATCAATTACATAATGACTGAAAGCAAAAAAAAAAAAAAATCATATAGAAAACGACCGTTTTTAACTGAAAAAAAAAACCTGTCTTAAAACAAATTAGTAGTTTTTGTGAA